>NW_026854164.1:0-332614 GCF_026571515.1 Ruditapes philippinarum
TGTGAACAAATTTTTACAAATAGACTGTGTATCAAATATCATTATTTTCTAACAACAAATTAAACCATAGTATATCTTTGAATATGATTCAAAGGTATTTACAATTCATAACAACGACTTCTTTATCTATATAAATATCATTTACATGTATATTTACACTTCATTTAATAAATTGTATTTGTTCCTCCTCGTGTTAAATGAACAAATATTTCAAATATTGTTTTAAATCATTCAATTATTTATCCTTGTATTGCATTTCAAAGGCGTTTCCGTGGATGACGCCGACGTTAATTCACTGTTTTATTATAATCAATACCGGGACTTAAACATACCTTTACGGAAGAGCATTAGTGCCAGGTGTATGTTTTTTATTAACTCGAAATTTCCAGTTACTTATCTCGAAATTTCGAGTTACTAACTCGAAATTTCGACTTACTAACTCGAAATTTCGAGTTACTTATCTCGAAATTTCGAGTTACTAACTCGAAATTTCGACTTACTAACTCGAAATTTCGACTTACTAACTCGAAATTTCGACTTACTAACCCGAAATTTGACTTACTAACTCGAAATTTCGACTTACTAACTCGAAATTTCGAGTTACTTATCTCGAAATTTCGACTTAGTAACTCGAAATTTCGACTTATTAACATTACAAGAATGGCCAAAGTTATTTTAGATGGTATAAGATATAGTAGGCAGTGCCTTTGAACGATGGAGATGGAGAAACGGGTGCCTGGACAAAAACTATTGAAGTTTAACTTAAACTTAGTAATGGCATGTACACACCCGACATAAAAAATACAAGGCTTCCTTTAATTTGTACGTTCAGGCGTTCTTCAGACGTTGTATTGTATCCCATCTGTTCGAACATATCTTTTCACTAATCATATTCTTCTCATCCCTGTAAAAAAACCGATCCTGTACCTTACGTGTGGGACATCTGAGGCGTGGCCAAAATAGGGCGTGCTGAGGCCTTTGTCAAAATTGTTGGACTGGCTATATTTCTTGTAAAATCGGATGCTTTTATATTGTTCCCAACATAAATATTATAACAAGTATCACTTTTATCAACTTTTATCAACACAATATGAATCAAAGTATTAGTAAATAATGAATAATGTTACAAAAACATTATTAGTATAAAGAAACGTGACAGACTAACTGGCCTATACACGTCATTTAAAACTTATTTAACACATGATATTGCACAGTTTACAATAGGGTGGGTTTTGGACTTGTTGTTTCTCCATATGATGGTTGTATGTGTGCTTAAGAAAAAGAAACACCCTGTTAACACGGAAATGTGGAAAGTGTGATTTTACATCCCCCCTCCACAAAAAAGCGAAGGATATGTTCAGTATGTGTGGACAATTTGACCCTATAAAATTGTTCTGTTAAATAAATGTTAAAGGTGCTCTGTCAATGTGCAACAACTACACACGAAAGAAAGTATCTTGAATTCAATCCTTGCTTTCACCGGCAACCAATGAAAGTCGTGCAATGTAAGTCGAAATTTCGAGTTACTAAGTCGAAATTTCGAGTTACTAAGTCGAAATTTCGAGTTAGTATGTCGAAATTTCGAGTTACTAAGTCGAAATTTCGAGTTAGTAACTCGAAATTTCGAGTTAGTAACTCGAAATTTCGAGATAAGTTACTCGAAATTTCGAGTTAGTAAGCCGAAATTTCGAGTAAGTAAGTCGAAATTTCGAGTTAGTAAGTCGAAATTTCGAGTTAGTAAGTCGAAATTTCGAGATAAGTAACTCGAAATTTCGAGTTAGTAAGTCGAAATTTCGAGTTAGTAACTCGAAATTTCGAGTTAATAAAAAACATACACCTGGCACTAATGCTCTTCCGTATACCTTTGATTAGCCGCCCTTTAAATAAAAGCTTCTTTGAATTTACTTTTGATTATTTGCATTCATCCAGTAATGATCAGTTACCAATTTCGGATAAAGATTGTTGAAGTGCTTTCCCACCCACGACATCCTGAGGTTGTGTTACAAGTGCGAAGTTTAAAAATGATGTTTATTTAATCTTTGATATTTTGTAAAGTGCATTTTGGCTTATAAATTATTGTCTTGGCCAAAAGAAAATCTATGTTGTTGGCAACAGTCTCAAAAGTTTGGTACGGTCAATTTTAACATTTTATATACATGTATTAGTATATATTGATTTTATAGTTGTTTGTGAATAACTTTTCCGTTTTCTTTAAAGAATTTGTATTGAAATGTACTACTTACAAAAATTTGGGGTCGTTTATACAAAAGTGGGGACGTAAATGGCATTTTTATCTTTGAAAACTTTGTAAACAAAATTGTAGTAACATTTCTTGCAACCATCCGCATTCGCAAAGATCATGAATTAGTGGCCCTACAATAAAAAATACCAGACATGTTTTGTAAGAAACCCTTGTAAGATAATTTCATGTTACATAGCTTCTGCAACACCATTTGAAGAAATAAATGTTGAAATTTGGCTTTATACCGATCGATGACCCATTTCCATGCATAATGTATTTCATTTAAACATTTTCCACTAATTACTTCGAATTAACTCACATCTAACAACGTTTCCATTGGCAAAAAAATCTTATATTCTCATCTGCGCATTTAAGATGCAGATGCTACATTAAAATTTAATGTGATTTAGTTAAGAAAAAGAGAAAGAAAAAAGTAAAAAGATTGCCGACTGAGATGTCACAAAAATGTTAAAGCTCCCTCGAACCGCGATTTACACATGCTTCGGGCTCGTCCCAGTTCGAATATTTTCTCATTATGTCCAGGTCATGAATTTGCGTTAAGTTGTTTAACTTTAACGAAACAAAAGTACTGGTATAATTCATGGCTCGAAACTGTGAGCTGTCATAGGTGGAATGAAAGGCATCTGAGAATTCATGGCTCGAAACTATGGGCTCTATAGGTGGAATGAAAGGCATCTTAAAATACATGGCGCAAAACTATGGGCTGTCATAGGTGTAATGATAGGCATCTCATAGATTGATAAATGATATTAAAGCCTAAAAACTAGTAATAGATAGGGATAGATACTATTCAGCGTGTCATATGCATGGAACTTAGACTATAACATGCAATAACTTTTATTCTGGCTATATTCTGAATATTATATAAAACAAACGAGGAAGAAATGCCAGACGAACTTAAGTTAAAACATTAATGGCAACACAAAGTATATACAAATGTAGTTTAAAAGGTTCAATGTCTAGAATAATTGCAATTCGTTTAAATATTGGTTCCAGGCAAATTGAAAATGTATACAAAAGTCCCTGGTTCGAAGACCCTTTTGTGGTTACAGCAAACGGGTTATCTAACAGCAAAATATAATACATTGACAAGTTTGCATTTGTCTTCAAAACTGAATGGACCAACAAAAGAGAAAGAATCTTGTCTTTTCAGTTTGCTTACATTGATTTATTTGCTTTAATTTGTCTCCCGTAAAGAGATATGAATGCAAAGGTTCGGTAGTCCCAGAGTTGAATATTTCGTTATATGGATGAAGAGAGACAACCGAAATGGCCTTAAATAACAAGGTGTGATTCTAGTAATCTTCCCTGATATTACTTAATAATGAGTTTTTTTGCAATTAAATATTATAAGTACATACTGAGACACGGCACTAGATTTCCTTTTACAAATATTCCTTACATTCACATAGGCTTATTCTTGAATTTCATGTATTTTACACTGTTGAACAGGGTCTAGTTTTTTGCTAGATTATAAGAAAGCCTGTGTACGTCACATATTGCCACTAAAGTGAAAGTCTGGCACCTCCTCTGTCTTCCTAAAAGTTAAAAAAGACAAAAGAATGGTCCAATACACGTATTTCAATCAAGTGATTGAAACTGCATGCATATGCTTACGTCAGTTAAGCCAACATGCAAGAAATGGACACTAACAATTTGCTTTAAGGCCCACAGACCTACATTTGCTTTTTTTCATCAACAACTTTTTGTCCAGTTACAGATTCGTAGTGGTTAAATAAATGATACATATACATTTTACTTCGATAAGGAAGTAGTGGTTGTCTCTGTTCCGTAGCTTGAATATCTAACTTTTCGAGGAAAAATTAAACAACATTAATTTGGCAGGTACAGTCACGTGACACGTACCTGCTCTGAAACATTTGTTCGTCGAACTCTTATTGTATTGAATTGTGTTTTATTGTACTGTACTGTACTATATTGTACTGATTTCATATGGCTTTTTAGATTCTGCAAATGAAAACGAGGCTAGTCAGAGTACAATAGTGATTTGAAATACCTTCATGGACAAACAAGGCTAAATTAATCAGGTTGCATCAAATTATGATTAAGAAGTTTAGGATATCAGAAATTTGAAGCGTGAAGTTTGAAGTGTGAAGTTTGAAGTGTTAAATTAGAAGTGTGACGTCTGAAGTGTGAAGTTTGAAGTGTGAAATTCGCAAGTTCAAACTTCATATTTCTTGATAATTGATCATATGGTTTACTCGTCATCAGTACGTAATCGGTTCGTTTTAGTGACAATTCAGTGTGTTCTTTGGAAACTATGGATTTTTTTGGTAAAAAAAATTATGACCCAACATTAAAGTTTTCGCACGGCAACGACTTCAGCAATAGCAATAGCTCTTTTTTTTCAAAAAAGTCGAGCTTAATAAAGATAACAATTTTCAAATTAAATGCAAGTTCAAAATGGAAAAATACAGTAGCTAGAGTTATTAATCGAATCACATATGATGTAGGTAGTAATGACAAAAATAAGTTTAACATGAATTAATTTATGCATGAAGAAATAAAGAAGTTCAGAATAGGGAACATTCAAAGTTTAAGTTACATGTAATTATGTCAATATAAACACTAAAATAATAAACCTTGACACATTATTATGATATGGGACTTTGTATGAGTAGGACACCTCTCCATAAACTTCGTAAAGTTGAGCTAATAACTGGAATCTAGAATTTGATGGTACAGAACCTTTAAAAAGTGCCTTTACTTTATAGAATAGTTTCAAATATTTAGTACAAAATGTATTAACACTCAGTAAATACTTCAACAGAGACTGAAAGTCTATCTGGCTGATACAGCTATTATTATATACCCTTACATAATTCAGACATTAAATGAAATTGTGAGTTATAGACTTCAACTTTCAGAATTCAAACTTCACACTTCATACTTCAAACTTCACGCTTAAAACTACACACTTCAAACCTCAGATTTCAGTTTCCACACTTCACGCTTCAAACTTCATACTTCACATTTCTGATATACTATACATTAGGTCTGAAGTGGGAAGGCACCACCGGTCTTTCGTAGTATACTGTATGTGATAAACTAACTATAATAATCGTATGCATTCATTGGTAAATTATGAAACATATTCAAGTGTTTTCTTCCTCTATTTTTCTATAAATACAGAATTAGTTTTCATCGAGTTGAATGAAAATAAATATTTCACGAGTGGCGGTTGCCACAAGTGAAATATGATATTTTTCATATCATTAGATGAAAAATTTAAACCCGTATCTAGAGAACAAGATGAATATTATGTTTATTATATACGTTTTCTCTTTTTTGAGCTTAAAATTTGAAAAATCTTACCCGTTAGTTTTTGCTATCGGCTTAATTTAGATGAACGTAATCCGGCAAGACACCAGTAAAAATCGTGAAAATTAATATAAAGCTGGGGAAAAATAATTTACATGTATCTTTAAAGAAATATATTTATAGTAGCTTAGTAGAATTCTCACAAACAAACTCGTAGAAAACAATGCTGCTGATGATAAATTGTAAGACATGTACATTTACGATGACGACCAGTGAGAGACTGATTGTCGTGTGTAAAATGCGCAACAATGAAGAACCCATAGTAGTTCACTAAAGCTCGCTTTCTTCATTTTATTAATAAATCAACAGTCCATTCATAATCGGTAACGTCCGTTTATACAATCAATTTTAGCGGTAATAGTTTTGTATTTGAATCGTTTTAGTCAATAAAAGACCTTAACTTTTCTACTTTTGTTCAATGATCACAATTATACTGTTTTCTATCGTCTGCTGCTAGTAACTATGTTTACCTCTAACTTCCTGATATCAAAATGTCGTTGTCCATAGGAAAAAATGGCGCGCTCCATATACATTCTGAATGCTTTGGATTTCTTGCTGAAGTTTAATATCGTCACGTCTCAACATAGTTCTTCCTCCTCATGAGAAGGAAGAATAATTATATTCAACTCATTCAATGATCATTCAATATTCTCAATAGATACATGAAACTATCAGTTATACACAATGTAGTTATTCAATAATGTTTTACCGTCCATTAATAACCAGTTATTGAATAAAAGAGCTTGCTAAAAAATAATTAAAAATACATTATATTAAAAGTGTAATCGAATTCCTGGTTTTATGCCATTTGTATCCGCCATTAAAAGGATTTACATAAATTATACTTTATGAACATACACAAGTTTTTCTGACTGTATAATTAGTGTATATACTTTAAGAAAATACCTGTAGTGATTAGGACATTAATAGTATATCCTTTCCAAAAGCAAATAATAGAGATTTAAATTTCCTGAGATACCGAGGTATAAGTCAGAAAATGTTGATAAAACATTAAACTTGTTTAAAGTTTTAGAACAAATACGTTGAAAATAAAAATCATTCAGTATTTTAAAAAAGCAAACTTTGGAATAAAATGTATTTCGGATATACTTAACAATGCATAAAGTGATCCCTTGAATAAGACATGTTCACATTGAACAGAATTTATAATTATGTCCATGGGAATTAATAAAGTGTAAAATTAAAAAAAAATATAAGAAAATAGACACCAATATACATGGATAAGTATTAATTTGGTTATTTGAATAAGACATGTATCTTATAATTCAAGAAAAGCACAAATAATATTCATTTTACAAGAAAAGGAAATAATGAACTCAAAAAATTCGAAACAAAAACACTCAGAAATCAAAGGAATGGAAAGTGTCAAGTATAGACGACGAAAAAATCATTTTTCAGAACAAATATACAAGAACAGACACTCTGAAAGTCAAACCGAAACGAATGGAAAACAAAACAGTGAAAGAAAATATCAATCTCATCATTACCCAACTAACATCAAGATAATGGAGAATCAAACATCACTTCCTGATATTTACAATATACAAAACAAATGTAATGTCATGAAAAACAGAAAACACCACAGTGATATTATAAAAGGAAGAAAGTTCACATCAAAACCTATGCGATCACAATTATCTATGGATCAAGAACCTGCAAAACATAGGAAGCCGCCATTATATAAGGACCTAGAACCTGCAAAACACCGGAAGCCACCATAATATAAGGACCTAGAACCTGCAAAACACCAGAAACCGCCAATATATAAGGACCTAGAACCTGCAAAACACCAGAAGCCGCCTTTATATATGGACCTAGAATCTGCAAAATATAGAAAGCCTTTATTATATATGGACCTAGAACCTGCAAAACACCGGAAGCTACCATTATATAAGGACCTAGAACCTGCAAAACACCGGAAGCCACCATTATATAAGGACCTAGAACCTGCAAAACACCGGAAGCCACCATTATATATAAGGACCTAGAACCTGCAAAACACCGGAAGCCACCATTATATAAGGACCTAGAAACCTGCAAAACACCGGAAGCCACCATTATATAAGGACTAGAACCTGCAAAACACCGGAAGCCACCATTATATAAGGACCTAGAACCTGCAAAACACCGGAAGCCACCATCATATAAGGACCTAGAACCTGCAAAACACCGGAAGCCACCATTATATAAGGACCTAGAACCTGCAAAACACCGGAAGCCACCATTATATAAGGACCTAGAATCTGCGGAACACCGGCAGCTGCCATTATATATGGACCTAGAACATGCAAAACATAGGAAGACGCCATCATGTATGGACCTAGAACCTCTAGATCATTCTATATTTGGAAGTCCTATGAGTTTAAAAGAGGCAGCTGATGAATCTCCATATTTCATATGTTCAAGCTTTGACGATGATAAGGAAGAGAGATCAAGAAGAATAGATACAATCAGGGAACAACAAAGTCCAAGAATCCCTAATCGTCCTGCACCCCACCTCCTGATGTCTTAGGATAAACCTTTTCTCTGACATTTCTGGTGTGGATAGTCCACATATTTTTGTCTTTATACGTTTTCATAAACATGTTTATTTCTTAATATATTAATCAAATCAATACAAAGAGTTTCCTTTAAAAAACGTGTGACTATTATCGGTCAAGAGAGATAATATATTTCCAAGAAATGTGTCACGCTAATGACATTCTTTTATTTATTAACTTAAACATGAAAGTAAATGTGAATCATTTTGTGACGAAATACCCATTCTTGCGTAGTATAGAAGCTGAAATTTAACTTAACAGGTGAATTTAAGTATAGAACTGAGTACTTTGTGTTAGATAATTGTGGTTAAAATATATAATGTAAATATGTCTATAACATAACATAACACGTAATACAATGTAGTTTATTGTAAGTATACTGTTTACATATGTTTGATTGATGTTTTTGTTTGTTTGTTTGTTTCATCTTACGCCTTTTCCCAACAGTATTTCAGTCATATAGGCGGGTAGTTTCCTAACCATCGTTCCTGGAGAGTTACACCAGTACTAGACTACCTTCCTCCGCGCTAAACTACCAAAGCATATCTTGGGGATCGAACCCACGCCAGTGAGGTAACTGGATTAGAAGTGATAGATGTAAAATAGTTTTTTATCATACAAATTTTGTAAATGACAAGGTGGTGTTTCTAGTTTATCCTCTGAATCATGCGTGTAAGCCACTTTGAGACTGTCAAGCAGTTTACCAGTACTAGTTGCAGGAACTGATAACTTCTCCACATGCCATAAGAGAGGTACAGTGTGAATGACTGTAGGAAGGATTTCCTGATAAAACACAAGTAAAATGACGTATACCGTCGAACCCGTTGTCTCAGGTATGCTATGGAATACTATATGTAATATATCTAAGCTCTTGGCATTAAGGTTTTTCTTGAAAAAAAAGACTTCAATGAGGTTCCTATAAACAAAGTGACCCCTGAGGCAGAGCCATTTTTGACCCGAAGGTCGTTGCTAATACAATTGTTGTAGAAAACCACAAAATGATGATATGCTCAGGGAATTGTAGTTTGAGACGATTTGTAAGGCAAGTTTACTAAATAAATACCTGAAAAAATGTGATCCATCGGAAGCATTTAAAACATTAAAATTACATGAAAATTGCAGACTCGGTTTGATTGAGTCTGTTCATGAGTGACAATGAAAAAGTGCAACATCCCTCATGCCCCCTAGCACCGGCTTGAGTGTTTCTCAATTCTCAACACTTGAAAATGCTGGACTCAATGATCCCGAAGTATATGCATGATAAAAGCACCCAGGGTGAGGCCTTTTTCTTGACCACTGGGGCATGGTGTATACCACTTTTGTAGAGGTTCACAGGGCAAATACTAAGTGCTATATATCTAAGCTCTAGACATCATCAGTTCACACAATACGATATTAATTTGTTTTCTTATGCTTATGACGGAATGATTTCTAAAATACATTTTCCATATCGTGCAATACAATTCTTTATAACTCAATACTAATTTCAGGTCAATATGAAGTTTATACTAATATTCCATTTTTACATTTACAAATGATTTTGTATAATTTATTCAGATCCTCATATTGATTTTAATACTCTAAATTATGTACATTTTGTTGTCATTGTCATTGACGTCATACGACATTATATAAAATCATTTCCTGTTAACTATATAATACTTATAAACTATCTAAATAAATTAAATAGCCCCTAGCAATTAGGAGTGTGATGGTGTTGGTAGTTTCCACGTCGCATCACGGCAGTAAGCCACACTGAATTTACAAGAGCACAGTTCGGCCACTGCATTGTTCCTGGGCATGCTGTCAAGCAGTTTACCAGTACTAGTTGCCTTCACTTTTGCAAGGAATTGTACATACCATAGCAAAGGTACAGTACGAATGACCGTAGCAAAGACTTCATGATCAATCACAACGAAAGTGACTCGCACCGTCCGGGAATCGAACACAGGTCGCCAAATTCACAGTCTAACACTTTACCCATTAAGCTAACCGGACCCTTAAAGCATGATTACATATCTTCTACAAATATCTATGTTCTGGGAATTGCAGTGTTGAGACAGCTTCATAAAGATTTCATTTCATAAAGATTTTAACCTACTTTAACATCAGACTGGAACCGTATTTATAATGAAGAGGG
Source organism: Ruditapes philippinarum (assembly GCF_026571515.1). Lineage (NCBI taxonomy): Eukaryota > Metazoa > Mollusca > Bivalvia > Venerida > Veneridae > Ruditapes > Ruditapes philippinarum. Next base: position 10,307 of record NW_026854164.1, read on the forward strand.
CCATGTAAAGTTTGGTCAAAATACACATGGAAGCTAAAATAGAGCATGTTCTTTACAGATATTGTACTTCCCTCAATCTACTACGTCACATTAGACAAATAAAAACACAACTCAGTCTTACTTTCAATTTCAAATTGTAATTTGTAACCGAAGCACTTGGGTAACCGATGGTACATACAATTCATACAATATTTCATATTTTATATCACACAATAATGTTTAAGTACTACATTAAAGAAAACACTTTGACGCCATTTTACAAATTTACAAATGCATATCTGTTCACACTCTACCTATGAATGAAACATATTTTATTCATAATTATCTACTTTCTATTTTTGAAAAAGAAATAAAAAATTAAACGATGTAAACCGGTCGGTTACCCAAAGCTGAATGAACTTACACAGACTGAAATACTGCACGAAAATATCGTGCACTCATGTCACGCTTTACTAAATATCCTGACGATGACTACGTTACCTTAAGGGAAAATAATTTCCTTCTAATTCGTTCCTCAAACGAAAGAAATTATATATCATGACAAAACTTTATGCTTCTCTCTGAACACTTTGTGCTCAGGTGAGCTAAAAAATATATAAGCTTATCATACATATATAAAAGATTTATTCACATAAATTATGTTAACCAACATAGTACATATATAGATATAAATAAATGTATTCAAATTTGTACAACAAAACAAGTGTTACATGGTTAAAGCAGTACATATACAGCAAATGCACATGGAATATAAATCAGTCAGTATACAAATATACATGCATGGAATTTGGTTCACCTTTTTCCCATCTCGACACTGAGTAGTTAACATTAAAGTTTCATTTTGGTGATCACGGCATATTTTGTAAATTTTCACTCATTTAAAAGCCTAACAGCATTTTTGGATTTGGTTTTAATTTAGACTATAATTATTTCATATGTTATGTTACAATTTTCAAGCTTTGAGATTTTAGGCTCAGACCACAAGAAGTATTTAAGACACAAGCAAGGTAAGTAAATGAAGGAAATCACACCCTGACTCTACTATAGATAAAACTTAACAGGTTTGTATGTAAAAACCATGAACTATTGTCCAAGATTCTTAAACCATGCACTATTGTCCAAGAGTCTTAAAACCATGAACTATTGTCCAAGATTCTTAAAACCATGAACTATTGTCCAAAATTCTTAAAACCATGAACTTTTGTCAAATATTCTTAAATCATGAACTATTGTCCAAGATTCTTAAAACCATGAACTATTGTCCAAGATTCTTAAAACCATGAATTATTGTCCAATATTTATAAAACCATTAACTATTGTCCAAGATTCTTTACAGTTATCTGATTTTTTAAAATCATTTTGATATCCATGTTCCATATATTTAACAATCTAAAGCAAGGTGGGCCAGACTAAACTTAACTTGTGCATTACATAGTCATAAATTAAATTCTTTTCTGAAGAAATAGGTGCCATGTCAATGATATATAATCACCGAGATTTTATAATTTATTTCTGGAAGCCAGTACTAGTATTATATCACAGACAAGTGGTTGAAAAAAAATTAACACAAAGTACAAAAGTCATAAAAGAAAAATAAGATTTAGGGAAAACTAAATATAAATGTACATAGCTGTTTTTAATCATAATACAACTCACCTGAAAATAATTTTTTAACAAAAAAAAATCATTTTACATTTTTTTCCTCGTTTGACTTATTTCACACTTTCAATTGTTCAAGTTAATACACAACCAATGTGAATTGATAAAACTTTTATATCCTTATCCATGAAGGAAGGAACTTTATGCCTCAGAAATGAAAAACTTCAGTACAAAGAACAAACATGTGTTTTACAATGTTGTAATAATGGAATCAGAACATGAGAATTGTTTATTACCTGAAGAAAATAGTGTTTAATGTGGAATAACTTGTCATAATGGTAGCAAAAAAAAATAAACAAAGTGGTATTTTGACTTCCATACAAAATAATGAATTGCTATAAGTGTTCTAATTGCCAGAAACAAAACAAGTAAGAGATGACTCAGGTACAACCACTGAGTACCTTTTGTGAAAATACATGTTTATCAAAACACCAAAAATATATTTTTTTAAAATAACAATAAAAGCAATTTTTTGCAGCTTCATAGACCTTGAATGAAAAGTAATTCCACCGGTTTTGTTCAGATTCTCTTCATGCATTAAAAATGAAAGGAAAATTAAGAAACAGTGCTATTTTAGGTGGGTTATATCATTCTCATTGACCCTATTTGTATGTAAACTAATCCTTAAATTGCTGGAATCAAAAGTAATTAGTCCTTGCCAAAACTTTATACAGCTAGGCCAGTCTGCACTTCCACCCAGTCTAATCATGTTCTATACAGTTTGTAGCTTAATTTTCTTATTTAGATATACATGTAGAAATTTCTCAAACTTTGAATGGACTGTTCAATATGAATGGACTGTTCAATATTCAAATCAGGGCAAAATCTGACACAACTTCAAAAGGATAAGGGTTAAGAAATAAATTTTGAAGAAACATTAGATGACTTATAAACACAGAAAGACTACCCAAACCTTATTTGTACATAAAAAACATAATTATCTCTAAAATCCAGGACCCAAATGTTAGCAACTAGAAATTAATTTTAAAAAAAACCATAAAACAACAAAAACAAGAGCTGTCCGTAAGACAGCGCGCTCGACTTTTTTATTGCTTGCCAATAAAAAAAGTTTTTGCAGTAAAAGGCAATACAAGAATCTCTGTATTTTTAAAGTGAACAATGGCCATGAGCATTAAGATTTTAGTGAAGAATTATTTTTACTGAATTGTGTGATATCCCTTGAACAATGCAGCAAAGTTTGAAATTTTAAGTCAAAAGAGGGCTGGTAAGAAAAAAAAAAAAACTGAGTTGAGCCTTAAATAAATTTAATAGTGATTACCAGGACCTTTGAGAGAAAAGGTATTTTTACGTCACTACAGAAACCTTGGAATGACATAATAACATAATTTTTCAAAGGCCTTAATTTTTAAAACAAATCCTTGACAGATTACCTTTCTTGCGTACAGATGGGGGTAATGATGTGAAATAGCATTAAAAGTTTCAAAGCAATATCTCAAAGGGTTAAGGCAATAAGTGGATTTTACCCATATTCAATGTATTTTCTAAGTCAAAAAGGGGCATAAATTCTGTCAAAAACTTGACAGAGTTATGTCCTGCTTGTCTGTTGATTGAAGGTCGTGATGGTAAAAAGTATGGTCAGTTTCAAAGCAATACCTCCAATGGTTTTTGAAATAAAGTGAGGTGGTACAAAAACTTAACCAAGCTCAATACACTTTTCTAAGTCAAAAAAGGGCCATAATTCTGTCAAAAACCTTGACAGAGTTATGTACTCTTGTCTGTAGATGGGGTTATGATGGTGAACAAGTATGGTAAGTTTCAAAGCCATACTTGTAAACTTCTGAAATAAAGTGGGGTGGTACGAAAAACTTAACCAAGGTGTGACGCCAACGCCGAGCGCCGACTGCCGGGCGAGTAAGGATAAGCTCCCCTTTTCATAGAAAAGTCGAGCTAAAAAACATAAAAAATATCCCATAATTCCATCTACTTATTTATAATGTATTAATTATCACATAACAACACTAGTGTGTTATTGCACAAACTTTGTATACTAGTAGAATAAAACACCCAAATACCATTTTACGTATGATCTTTTTTCTTCCATATTACATAATTATCAACTATAGTTCGGAAACAAAAAAATAAAATCAATATCTCTATATATAGCACTATTTTCTTATATTCGAGTATGAATTTACAAAATCATTCATAACAGCACAAAGATGTGCATCCTAAAAACATGACATTTCCAAAAGGCAGAATGAATCATTCTTCCCTTGTAGGTGCGGACTACTTCCTAGCATTTTTAAAAATGTAAAAAATTTCAGTTAATATCAAAAAAAATTCAGTATACAACTGTTTATCATTAGTAATTCTGTCATTTTACAGTATCACGAATACACAGATTTCTTGTCAACATTTGAGCCCAATTTAACATTTTTTAAACACAATACCTAATGCCTGTTACTTCAATATAACATGTCATACGACATAAAATTTGTTAAAGGAACTCCACTGAGGTCCAAAAGCCATAATACATTAAATTTGAATTTCTTACATAGATCAGCTGGGGCACTAAAACATACAAATATGCAATGATAATTAAGAGACAAACTCAGAAATAAATTGAGAAAATCGTATTTTTATGCTAATCTTGGCCTGGTTTCAATTTTCATTGTCATTTTTCACTATTAAATAATTATTCTGACAAAAAAAATGCAGTGAGCAAATGATATGAAAATTTTGCACACATGTAATTGATCTGCATCTGCATCAAATGAAACATAAATCTCAAAAAATTATTTTCAGTCTCCTCATAAATAATTATGGCAAGACTTGAACAAAAGGTCAATATTTCCCTATTAGTGTCAGGATTAAACTTCTTTAAGATGATTAATTCAATGAGGTAAATTTCAATTTCAAAATATACTAATTTTAAAATATACCAATTCCTGGCAAAACCGGCATTAAAATTACAATATCAAAATAGCACATGCATTATACGATTATTCTTGTGTTCTGTAAGTAACTCATATACCATAACATTAAAACTGACTGACTTTACACACCATTTAAACATAGATTAATTAGTTGCATTTCAAATCCCAGAACTATTATTAAAGAAAATTTTCCAGGTTCATACATGTAGCTAAAGGAATATCCATTCATTTTTTTTAACTTACACTGAACAAGCAAACATACATCAGATCTTTAAAAAGATTTTTTTTCATTAACAAAGCACATTTATTTATGATTTTCTTACTAAAATTTACCTACATGTATTGTTTTCATGATTTTTTTTATCATATAATGCTACTACAGATACCAGAGGAGAAAAATAATGAGGTTATTATTCTAGCTCGGGTATACAATAAATTTCACAAAAAAAAGATCATTCTCTACATCACACATTGAAAAAAATCCCGTCATTGTAGGGAAAAATCCCTTCATTGTAGGGAAAAAATCCCATCATTGTAGGAAAAGTGAATAAAAATTGTTTTGTTCAATAGACAATAATGCATTTACCCCACCCCATCTCCATGTAGAAATTTGTTTTAAGTTTGGTTTTCTTGAATAGAGTATGTTAACATCTTTTCTTTCAATACATGTTTACTTCTCTGTGAAACACTTATATCTATTCCATATCGAATCAAAAACAAACAAACCTTCACTTTCATGGTGTCCTTAAATAATTTATGATGGCTTCTCAACCACAAACTAATTACTAACACCCTCTACAAATAAGTATCATAACTATATCTAACCCCCACCCCCCATCCAATCACCCACCCCTAATAAATCTCAACATTTGTTCTTTATGAATGTTGAAAACTCATAATCCCTATACAGCACAGTCTTGGTTCGATAGCTGACAAGCCATCACTGACCAACAATAATCTTATATTCAGGATAAAACAACACATACTTGCTTTGCTTAAAATTTCAAGGAGACAATAAAGACAATAATTATGCATTGATAAGTGGTAATGGTGATATATCAAATGGAATGTAATGAAAGAAGATATGATATCATTATAATACAAAAATATCATACAAATATAGTTCCATGAACCATGAGATTACAAACCAGACTTTATCAGCAGATCACAGTCTGAAAATAGCAGTTTTCACTTGTATACATGGTTCATCCAACCAATAATATGCAATTTTCAATTGTATACAATAATGTACATTTATCTTTAGGCCAAACAGCAATATGCAATTTTCAAATTGTATACATAAATGAACATTTATCTTTAGGCCAAACAGTAATATGCAATTTTCAATCTTTAGTGGGGCGGGAAATTGAGAAAATAGTGCAAATTGTGATACAAGCATGAAACTTTCAGGAAATCATCTTTAGACCATGTACATTTCAAAAGTGAAGTGGGCCCAAAAATATCTCTGCTCATTCAAGATGGCCGCCATTTTCAAAATGGCCGCCATATAAATTTGAGTACATTCTAGCTCATTCATTCCAATTTTTTGTACATACATTTAACTCACACCAAAAACATGCATATAATTTCTCCTTTTCAAAAATTTAAATCTCACACAAAATTTCTCTTTCATACTTCTTCCAAATCCAAGATGGCGTCCAATATGGCCGTCAATTTTGTGCAAAACTGTTATATCATTTTTATAGTATAAATTTGTTGCACAAATTATGTTTATTATGATAAAAAAAGTGTTAACACATATCAGAGATAATCAAATTATATGTTAATCTCAATAAAAGTAAACATTTTAAAAGTTTTGTCTAAAAATATCTTTAGAAAAGATCAAGAAAAAATTCCATTTTTTCATATTTTTCAAATTTGATTTTCTAAAGTAATGCACAAAGTTAAAAAAGTTACTTTATATCTTAAACTGTATTTGACATTTTATTAATATCATGTGTTTATTGTTAAGAATGTAAGAAAAGCATTAAATCTGTAGGTTTTATATTTTGTGAAAGTGGGTGGGGTAATTTTATATGATAATTGTGAAAGAAAAAACAACAGAAAATCTACATAGCCAAGTTCATTCTATTTCTTTGCCTTTTTACTTTTCTATGAATTCTTGTGCAAATGTTCCAACTGAAAAAGTACTTTTTATTGGATGATTTGTTTTTGTCTTCCTTCGGGCCATTTGGTGGATGAGCAAGAAATGCAAGACATTGCACATTTGTATGCTCATTAAACTCATTTTGGTTGTCTGGACACCAAAATAAGATCTTGAGTCGATATGAAACCCAATTTATTAATGAAATGTCGCTTTTTTCTTTTTTTATGAAATATATTTAATGTAACTTTAAAATAGCAAACATGTACTTGAATGTAAGGTATAAAGGTAGTCCATAAACGCATATTTTTGACTCCTCCACAATTTTATATTTATAATATAAACATGGCTTAAAAGCCAACAAAATGTATGTGATGTGAAACATATATATCAATGATATGGCCTGGCCTGCATGCATCTTTTTGAAAAGTTAAGATACAAACTAAGTGTACTAGTATTTCCTAAAGTAATCATATCTTATTTTTCTTTCAATAAGAGGGTAATGATGACCCCTGGATCACTCACCTAAGATCATTGTTGGAAAAAAGGTAACAAGATCATTTTGGGAATGTCAATTATGTCATTACAACACATGATTTGTGTCATAATTGAATCCGGTTGCTTTTTAAAGAAACATGCTCAATATCTGCTTTCAATCTTTTTATTTCCCACAAGAGAACTTTTATAACCATATCTATATACGGGTCATATAACTAAAGTGACCTTTTGTGTTTGGTAAAGTTGGACCATGTTGTCCATGATATATCATTATTATAACATCATAATGATGATGCATGATTACTGTATATTGCGTCGGATAGTGTAGGTTAAGAGAAAACAGTTTTATTACAGTAGTCTTTTGTAAATTTAGTGATACCATTGCAAAAAACCATTTTAGACTGCAGTAGCATTATACAAATTTATGCATGTTATATCAGTCTACATCCCAAATATCTTATTTCAAGTCAATGAAGTTTAACACTAGATGTTTTTAATGTGTTTTTCCTATACAAGTCTGTGAACCCAGGTGGCTCTATGAGCATGATTCATCAAATGTGTTAATAAAGACCCAAGGTGGTGCTACATGCCAGCTTAGTACCTGTGCTCTATGCATTTTGATTTTTGAGAAGATTTTTTATTGCATGTACACTTAATGATACAAAAGTGTTTTATGTAACTTTTAAAGAGGTCTTCTTTACTTGGCAAGGTTATATTTTGACTATCTAAGCTCTAGGCATTACAGTTTGTTTGTTTGTTGATTTTTTTAATAACATCAACAACAAAACAACTTCAATGCGATTCCCTACACAAGTCTTTAAAAACTGTGTTCCTCGCGAGGGCCTTTAAATCATGTCCCTGCAGTCCAAAATGGCTTTCCCTGTGACTTAGTTTACATTGACTTATATATTAAAATTCTTCTCTCAAACTATGTGCACAGAGAAGAGAAAATATCGTATATCATAACATTGTGATGCTATATAAAGATTATAAACATAGGGTAAAAATCACTTAGTTTACATGGACTCTTATTGGAATATAGTTATATGAGTCTTCTTGTAGTTCTGAGAGCCTAGTTATTGGACATGATTCTTTAAACCATGACTGGTGAAAAAAAGATACTCCTTATATGATTTTAGCATTCTTCAGTATAAAAGAATTATAGACCTTTTCCAGCAGTGGGTCTTAGGCGCGTGATCTAGGGCCAACAATGCTCTCTTGTTTTATGGGAAAAATAAAGTAGGAATACATTTAGTATATATTCCAAAGTATAAGCTATGTTTGTTATGTGGGTCAAGCGGTTTTATTGATACCTATTTTAGCACACCTAGTCATTAGATAATATGATGTATCAGTCGCCTAAATTTTTGTTTCTTTTGAAAATATCATGTCTACATAAGTTATTAGAAATGGACGGTACTTACTCAATTATACTTGGTTACAATGATGTGCAAGTAAATATAACTTTGAATCATTCTGTTACAAGCTTTTAGCAAGACTAAATTGTGCAGGAAATAATTGTATTCATAAATAGACAACATTTCACTAAGGTCGAGGCATGATTTTATCTAACATATGGTTCGTTGATGAATATTCAGTCTTCTTTCTGTACAATTATCAAGTTATATTATGACTATTGAAACAACTTATATCATGCAAACACATTTAATAACTGAATGTATACATATAATTGTATCTGCATTTATTGATATTTTAGTACACCCTCTAGACCTGAAGGAAAACAAAAATAACTTATTACAATAAAATACTTTTACAGTGAATATTTGCATAAGAATTCTTAAAAAACGTTATTTTGTACTACAATTGTCTGATAAATTTACCCCACCCACTTTTAATAAGTATAAAACCTTCACATTTTTGTTTGTTTTTGTTACAATTATACAATAAAACATAGTGTTGATTGAATATCAAATACACTTTTAAGAAACTATGCAACTTTTGTAATTTTGTACATAGACTAGAAAACCATGTTAGAGAAAAAAATGAAAAAATGGCACTTTTTCTTTGATTTTTTTTTAAAGATTTTTTTTTTGTACAAAAAAACTAAAAACATGACTAACAATGTGGTTAACCTAAAATTTGATTTTTTTCTAATATATTTCGCAATTTTATATGGAAATACGCATACCGTGTGCAAAAAATTATACTTCAAAAGAGATATATCAGTTTTCATTAAAATTGGCAGCCATATTGGACGCCATCTTGGATTCTGAAGAAATATGCAAGAGAAATTGATTAAAGATTTAAATTTTTGAAAAGGGGAAACTATATGCATGCTTTGGTGTAAGTTTTAGGTCTGTACAAAAAATTGGAATAAATGATCTATTATGTACATCAAATTTATATGGCGGCCATCTTGAAAATGGCGGCCATCTTGAATGAGCAGAGATATTTTTAGGCCCACTTTATTTTTGAAATCTACATGGTCTAAAGATGATTTCCTGAAAGTTTCACGCTTGTATCACAATTTGCACTATTTTGACAGCAGAGACCTTATTTCCCGCCCCACTACTTAGGACAAACAATTATATGCAGTTCTCTGTAAAGTACAAATATCTTTAGGCCAAACAGTCATATTCAGTTTTCATTTGTGAGCATTTGTCTATAGGCCAGAAAGTAGTATGCAGTTCTTACTTGAACACATTGATCTTTAGGCCAAACAATAATATACACTTCTTAGTTGTATACATTTGTCTTGAGGTCAATCATATGCATGCAGTTTTCAATTGTATGCATTGGTCTTTAGGCCAAACACTTATGTATATGTATACAGTTTAATCTTTAGGCCAAAAAAGGAAAAAACATGATTGCAGTTTTTTCACTGAAAACAATGATTTTTTAAAATTTGTTTACTAAAAAAATCACATAATAAAATTTGATATATAATGGAGATTATTTTAAACCTCAAAAAATTTTAACTTTTACTGCCAAAACTATATTTTTTGGGGTTTTGGGAAAAAATAGCAAGTAACAAAAAAGTATTTTAAAATTTTTTATAGGATAAAAAAAAGTGCCCCGAAAAATGCAAATTTATACATGTACAACAAATTGGGATGGTTTTTAAATTTAAAAAACATTTGTGTTTTAACAAAAAAATTTATAAATCTTTTGGAAATTAAAAAATTTTTTTGAAAAAATTTTATGTCATGATTTGATAGTGTTTATGAAAATAGTTTTAAAAATAACCCCCACAAAGAATGAGAAATAATACAGAATGAGATGACCTTAACCTTTAACCTGCTGGAACTGAGAGCCATTTGACCTTTGCCACCAGGATAAAGCCAGACCAGACTGAATATCTGTGCAGTCTGACCAGGCTCTTTACTGTTGATAGCTCAACTCTTGTATTATTATACCTATATCTCTAAAACTTTGAATGGAATGTGCCAAATTCAAAACTGGGCAAGTCAATTTCATAAATTTAGCATGTGACAGGTTTGAGACAAAATCAACTTAAAAAGAGCAAAGGTCCATTTACTTCCATTCTTTTCATTACAAAAATTATGACATCACAAATATGAAGTAGTGGTTTTATTTGTAACATGACATATTATCACATGTATGCCAAACTATTAATTATATCACTGTATATCAGTAAATGATTGATTTACTAAGCACTGATATAAAACTGGGCTTAAATAAAAGATCTGGAAAACGTAACTGCACAAGAGCAGTTGACAAGTTACACATGCTTATATTAATTATTAAAATATTCATTTATCACATGATGTCGCTAGTACAAGTATTCAGTGTAATGTTAGCATTACACATTATTTAACATATAACTTTACACATGTTTTACATAAGAATGGCCATCATATGGTGATTTTGCATTTTTATTCACCATTTTTTTGGCTTTATAAAAACATGTGATATTCAGAATTTTACATTTTTTTGTAATTTCATAAAGAATGACATAGAATTATCACCTAAATGATATATACCTCATAAAATGCACCATTAGTTTCAATCTATTTATAACGAAATCACCCATCAGACCCTATACATATCTCTCAAGTTATACTACATATAAATAAATAAAGAATCATTGTATCAAAATAAATGCTCAGCTGACATTTATGTCATAACCCTGATGAAATATGAGTGGTCTGTTACTAATAAAACAAATTGGGACACAACATTTTAAAAACTTCAGCTTTATAACCAGTCTTGGAATGGAACACTGCTATTGGTCAATTTCAAATTTTAACTTGTCATTAACCAATCAGATTGAAAAATTTACAGACTGGGTTTCATAATTATACAAGTTTGATCACTATCTTCTTCATTTTGCAATAATGATGAAACAATTCCATGAGATATGAAAATCGTTTAAGAGTAGTATAAAATGCTATTAAAAATTAAAACACAAAAAATTGATTTGCTGACAAACCAAACTATGTAGTGAATGACTCTGTTAGTTTGATGATACCAAAGCTCTGATTAAATATCTGTCTCTTATCTTACTTTGCGATGCCTTAAACATGTACCGTATTTGCTCGCCTATAAGACAATTTAACTACTTTTTGAAAATGGTTATTCATCCGCCCGATCAGTCTATTCATTTTCATGATTTTTGACAATTTTTCCATTAAAATATAAGGTGCAGTAGTACTTTTCATTTAAACAAATTCTACCCATGTTATAAGAGGGTTTTAGCAAAAAGTGCTGTTTTTTAGTCATAATAAGGACACCCATCTTATAAGTGATCCATCATATAGGCGAGTTAATACGGTAGGCGTAATGACTAGAGTGTACTACAAAAAATAATTTATAAGTCCCTCTTTAGATTTACATACAAATGTATGCTAAACCGAAAAAAATAGCAAGTTTTGATAGTGAGTGAAATATAAACAATATCATGATGACAGTGATTGAAATATAAACAATATCACTATGATAGTGCCATATCACTATGATAGTGAGTGAAATATAAATTATATCACTATCTGTACATCATCCATACCAATCAGAGAGTAGTGAGTTTTGACAGTGAAATATAATGTATAGCGCTACATATATCATCTACTATGGAAAAAAAATGCCCATATCTATCACATTTTGAGAAAAATAGATGTTTTTCACAGTTATAGAAAATAACTCTTTTCAAAATGAAATATATTTTATATTTCACATGTACCAGTAAATGATATGTTTCATTTTCGTTTCCGAAAAAGGAAGATACAAGATTGCATAGATTAGACTATAACAGCTATTACAGCATCCTTTGTACTTTAATTCATTGAAATCAGTAAATTTATTAGTGAATTACCACCAAGTAACTTTAAGGATCCATTGTAACTGTATTTCAGGGTATTATTAGATATAACTTTCAAAATCAATATCCAAAATATTCTTATATAATTCCCTTACCAAAACATAAAAATGAAATAAATTTTCCTATGAACGTTTGACTTCAATTTAAACTTATACATTCTTCAAGATTTAGAGCTTATATTTTCTACTGTTACAATTAACTTTGGATAAACAATTACATATTCCCTCAAGATTAAATTCATAATTATGTTGTTATCTACCAAAGTGTTATTCCGACTTTCAGTCATTTATATGGCATGCTAAAATGAAAGTGCTAACTTAGTCAAGTGACATAAATCAAATTGCATCAGACCAATAACATCAATCCAATGGCATCAGACAAATAACATCAATCCAATGGCATCAGACCAATAACATCAATCCAATGGCATCTGACCAATGACATCAATCCAATAGCATCATTCTTTAATTACAATGGAATAGACAGTGCTATAACTTGGTATCTCGCACAGCAGCCCTCGGTCTGTGTAACATCATGTCCTCCACAACCTGGTGCTCCTCGGCGCCCTCGTCATTAGCCTTGGCCACAGCTAAATGGATACACTGTACCCAGGGTTCAATGTTCTGTTGACCTTTGGCCTTGAATACATAATTCTGATCGGAAGTGAATATTTCGAATGCCTTTGGAATGTCACGTATACCTTTTCTCACAGCTTTAACACTCTGTATCTCTCTAACTGGTAATGTTTCTTTTCTCTGTAAAATGTAATATCAAATGAGCCGTGTCATGACAAAACCAACATAATGGGTTTGCGACCAGCATGTTTCCAGACCAGCCTGCGCATCCGCGCAGTCTGATCAGAATCCATGCTGTTCGCTTACAGACCCTATAACAAGTAAAGAAACTGATAGCGAAAATGTAATATCAAATGAGCCATGTCACCGCCTGCGCGGTCTGGATCCATGCTGGTCGAATACCCATTATGTTGGTTTTGTCGTGACACGGCTCAAATAAATAATGTATCCAGTATAACATTATCACAACATTATGGATGCTTTGGAAATTTAGTATAATTATCATTAATCGTCACCTTAGTGCAGTAACAGAATAAGTTCTACTATATTTTGATAGGAGTTAATCAGTTATTGCACTAAGCTGACATTTGTCTCTCACTGCTGACTCAGAAATAACAAGTACTATATAAGGAGAAATTGGTAATTACTTGTAAGTTACCTCCAAAAACCTGGTTTGTTGGACTAACTGTCAAGATATGACCAAAAACATGTTAAAATCAGCATAAGAAATCCACATAAAACCAAACTAACAAATAAACTTCGGATGGTAGCAGAGCTAAAATAGAATGACTAGTATATGCCTCACAAGTCTGCAAAATCTGTGCAGTTAGACCAAACACTTTACTGCTGGCAGCTACATGTAAATCTTATAACTTTTGTCCTCTAAAAAAAATACAAAACTTACATATTTGAAATTGGATGGAAGACATATCTGTAACTTAAGTCAAAGGCAAAAGTTTCAAATATGGCACAACATGTATTAAGTGACAAAATTTAACTCTTTCCTGTATTCAGAATTATATCTGCTTTTAATTCAATTGTCTAGTTGCATTTAGACTAATAATTTACAGCTATCTTCACATTTTTTATGTACATAATCTCCCTTACAGGCAATGATTGTTTCCTCTAAAATGTGTTTGTTTTTCTGGTTTTACAATGATTTTATCACATGTTTATTGGTCATATCCTGGCAGTCAATCTACAAAATAGACATTCCTGAATAACTAAACAGTATAATTACCAGTCTCTCTGAAAGTGACCAACTACTAATTGCAACATGATTTTTGAATCTGAAGAAAGAGATAAATGAGCATTAGACTCAATGTTTGAGGTCAACTGTCATGGAGAAATAACACCTTGTTTAAAAGACACTATCCCTCTACTGAGTTTTTATCCATTTGATTCAGTGAGAACTGTAAGGTATTTATACAACATCCAGAAAAGTTTTATTTTTACACCTCAAAAGCTTTTTATTTTTCATATACTGTTACAGTTTCCAATAAGTAATATTGCTCTATTACCTGAAACAACTGTAGTTTATGTTCCTTTTTATCAATTTGTATAGAGATTAAGTATTTTTTTATTGAAGTCAAAATACTACTTTGCCTATATTTGCTGTTTTTCTGACAGATTATTTTATATTCAATACTTCTTTCTTCATGTGATTAGCATGTAATACATGTATATTCAAAATGATGTAAAGTCATGTTTATCCTTTATAAATTAGGGGGAAAAACAATTGTTCCTGGGGCATAATGTGCCTGTCAAATGAAAAAAATTTACATTTGATTATTTGCCAATACTGTCAAATCTGACACCAATTCAAGTGTTAGGAAATGAAAAGGTTTTGCTTTTTTATCGACAGGTGGCCATTTTAAATAGATAAATTTGTCATATAATTTTGAAATTGGATAATAATTTGCTTGCTTTTAGAAACATCTTTCCTATATACATTTTTATATTCAAAAGTGACTTTTATCACTAGTTAATCACAGTATTTACAGACTCAGATTATTCAGAATACACTGAATGTGTATCCTTTTTATACATATAATTTAGTTTATTTTTAATCTAATCTATGCATAGTGTATATGTTTCATAATCATATGATGGATATACTGCTCACATTAAATGTTAATATCGTGAAATGTACATGTTGGCATCAGCTGGTAGCCTTGAGGTCAATAAAATGTTTAGTTTGTTTGCTTGTTAAGTCTAGTTTTAGGCACCATCTACCAGGTAATGTACTTACAGAATCACTTTTGTTGTAGCTAATCTGGGTACCAGACAATGTGAAATATCTTGTCTTCCAACGCTTTAAAAACTTCCATCTGCCCTTCTTTTCTTTTAGCTGACCCTGAATTTATACAAACAATGGATGTTACAAATAAAAGTCATCCCATCCTTTCCCATGCTATTTACCATAAAATACTTTATTTTTCTATAACTTTGTTAAATAACTTTTTAAATCATAAAATATGTAAAAATATTAATGGACTTGTCTATTTTTTAATCTGGACAAAAATATTCATCATTTTTATGGAAAATTCAGGAAACAAGAGCGATCAGTGATCACGTGTCGCCTCATGATGGCCAATTTCATGTTGGGACAAATTTTGTGACAGACGGACAGACAGACGGACAGTGCACAACTAGACTTGGTACTGATCATTCCTGTAAAGTTTTGATAAAATTGCACCAGTAGTTTATGAGGAGTAGTCTGGACAAGTTTTGTGTATCTGGCAACACACAGAAAAAAACACCTTTTTATCAAAGGGCCATAACTCGGCCAAATTCATTCAACCAGAAAATACGTGCAATATGGGCAAGGACTTGAGCTACAGATCAATCCTGTAAAGTTTCATTGAAATTGCATTAGTGGTATAAGAGAAGTAGTCCGGACAAACTTTAAATATAAAAATTATTAAAGGGCCATAACTCTGACAAAAGTCATTGAACCGGAAAATGTTGACAATGTGCACAACTAAACTTGGTACTGATCATTTCTGTAAAGTTTGGATGAAATTGCACCAGTAGTTTATGAGGAGTAGTCCGGACAGGTAGTTTTTGTGTATCTGGCAACACACAGAAAAAAACACCTTTTTATCAAAGGGCCATAACTCGGCCAAAATCATTCAACCGGAAAACCCGTGCAATATGCGCAAGGACTTGAGCTACAGATCAATCCTGTAAAGTTTCATTGAAATTGCATTAGTCATATAAGAGAAGTAGTCCGGACAAACTTTAAAAATAAAAATTATTAAAGGGCCATAACTCTGACAAAAATCATTGAACCGGAAAATGCTGACAATGTGCACATCTAGACTTGGTACTGATCATTTCTGTAAAGTTTGGATGAAATTGCACCAGTAGTTTATGAGGCGTAGTCCGGACAGGTAGTTTTTGTGTATCTGGCAACACAGAAAAAAACACCTTTTTATCAAAGGGCCATAACTCGGCCAAAAATCATTCAACCGGAAAACCCGTGCAATATGCGCAAGGACTTGAGCTACAGATCAATCCTGTAAAGTTTCATTGAAATTGCATTAGTCATATAAGAGAAGTAGTCCGGACAAACTTTAAAAATAAAAATTATTAAAGGGCCATAACTCTGACAAAAATCATTGAACCGGAAAATGCTGACAATATGCACAACTAGACTTGGTAGCAACAGTAGTTTATGAGGAGTAGTCCGGACAAGTTTTGTGACAGACGGACAAAAAGACACACAGACGGACGGACAGACGACGGAGAAGTGATCCCTATTATGTCGCCACTACTTCGTAGAGGCGACACAAAAATGTACTGACTAAATTATTATGATATAGTGCAGACCATGATCAGATGGGATAAAGTGAAGACTGATTATGGTCTAAACTGGTCACATAGATAGATTATGTAAACAGACACCAGCATGCTAAAGGTTAATAAACATTTCATTAACCAAATTTTCAGACATTTTATCTACAACATCAATTAACATAGTCCTTTATTCTATAATTTCAGTTAATTAGCTTAAAATTCCATTCATACAAGTCAATACCAGCTATACACTTAACTTCTGAACACAAATATCAATTGAAATTGTATAATTATCGATTAAAATACAGTTTGTACACATGTACTTGTATACAAATTTTTGTTTAATTTACAAGTGAACATGCAAACATGCATGGTATCTAAAAGTATCTTTGGTTTAAGCACAGTTTTTGTTTAAAAAAAAAATTTCATTAAGCAAGCTGAAAACAAATACATATTTTGCAGAGAAAAATAAAGATGAGGCAGCATACATAATTGTCTAAAAAAAGTCAATTATGTATCTTATTTAAGGCTGCATGCGTCACAATGGATCACAATGTTTTGTACATGTATACATGTATAAAGATCTAGCCATTATGACTGTGACACTTTTAGTCTGGCATCCATACAAAAGTTTCAAGATAGCCTTTACATAAAATGTATATCATTTTCTGTTAAATAAGCCTGGGCTTGGATGAAGCATATGTAAACACTATGCCTAACATGAGCTCCTCTAAGTTAAATCTAATAATCCTTTTATAAGTGTCAGCTTTCATCATATACTAGACCTGTCAGAAATTGCATTTTGCACTATTCTCAATATCGACAGTGTAGAACTATAAGCCTGTAAAGAAGTTACTCAAAGTATAGGACCTACATGTATATGTCCATTATGTGACACATTTGTATAATCACAGATAACAAGTGTGTGAAGTTTTAACCTATTCCCTTCAGTAGTTTTGGAGATACCAACTTGCATGTAAAACATAACAAGCGTGTGATGGCAAATCTAACGTCAGGTTGAGTACAATAGCTCTAACTAATCTTTGTAAAGCCAAGCTAAAAGTATACTGAATGTATACCTATTAAAATGGTTTTGGTCACTAGCTTTAAACTGCTTGTTATTCACAGAGATAGGTATAAATCCCACATGGGGCTTTTTTTCTGTAAGGAAGCTATCAGGCTAACTTGTAAGAGATACTTCCTTGCTTGTGTAAGAGAGTGAGATAAATGTGCAACCTGACATGGACTTGAACCCCTGACCCTTGGAATACCATTTCACAGCTCTAAAGACTAAGCTCTCTGGCCTATAACACATTTTTCGTCCCTTTAGCAGTGAACAGTTTTAAACTATGAAGCTTGAAATAATGCATATAATGAACATCAGGGTCTTCTACTACAAATACATTTAGAATATAGCCATATGCCCATAAAATTGTCAGTGTTACTTAAAATGAAACTAATACTTAAAACTAGAACTATCGCTGAATGCGATTCATACCCCCACCAATGTCCTTGACAGAAGACGACTTGGAAAGGTGATTAAGGGAATAACTTAAGTGGCACAAATACATAAAAAGAAATTATCTCTGGTGAAAAAAAGACTAATTGTACAGGTAATAGTATAAATATATATTATCAAATCATGTTCGAAACAGTTACAAATAACCTTTCATTTTCCCGATGTACTAAACATTTTATTTATAAGTCAATTTTTGACCTTCAAGTGTGGCCTTGACCTTAATCTGGCACAAGGGTTAAGATGGGTTTTGCATATCGCCCAGTTGGGGTGAATATTTGAGTAAAATTTGAAGAAAATCCTTCCATTAGTAAAGAATTTATAGAGCGGACACAACATATTGCCTAGTATTGATGGTATGTAAATTTGAAGACTTAAAAAGGGGCATAACTTTGTCAAAATGCAATACAGAGTAATGAAACTTGACCTGCACATCCCCTTGTTGAGGTGAACATTTGAGCCAAGATTGAAGAAAATCTTTCAATTAGTGTAGGACTTACAGAGCGGACACGACATACTGTGTAATATTTGATTGTTTGATATTTGACCTTCAATTGTGACCTTGACCTTGAGCTGACACATGGGCAACATGGGTTCTGCACATCCCCTTGTTGAGGTGAACATTTGAGCCAAGTTTGAAGAAAATCTTTCAATTAGTGTAGGACTTACAGAGCGGACACAACATATTGTGTAATATTTGATTGTTTGATATTTGACCTTCAATTGTGACCTTGACCTTGAGCTGACACATGGGCAACATGGGTTCTGCACATCCCCTTGTTGAGGTGAACATTTGAGCCAAGTTTGAAGAAAATCTTTCAATTAGTGTAGGACTTACAGAGCGGACACAACATACTGTCTAATATTTGATTGTGTTTGATATTTGACCTTCAATTGTGACCTTGACCTTGAGCTGACACATGGGCAACATGGGTTCTGCACATCCCCTTGTTGAGGTGAACATTTAAGCCAAGTTTGAAGAAAATCCTTCAAATGGTGTAGGAATTATAGAGCGGACACGAAAATGGAGACGGACCGACCGACGCGACAAAGCGGACCATTATAGCCCCCCCCACACTGACGCGACAAAGCGATTCCATTACAGCCCCCCCACATTTTGTGGTGGGGGTATAATAACAAAGAAAATTATCATTGATAAGTATATAGCACCTTTTCTCATCAGTTACTTACAGCTATAACAGGGTTGCCATCTGGCATCAATTCTGACATCTTCTCTGGATGGTTACACATAAAACATGCCCAGTATTTCTTCACTGCGTTAAACTCAAACACATCAAAGTATCGCACATTGTGCATCTCTTGTAACAAAGCATCTTGGTCCTAGTGAACACAATGATATAATTTATGTATCATGCTCAACAATAGACTCAATAAAATACTGGGAATCACTTAGGAAAGTATAATCAGAATCACTTCGTATGAAAACTGTTTTTTTTTTAGTACCAACTAAAAATAAAATTTAATAAATCCAATTTTGACAAACAGATAAATTCGGTTTTCTGTGAAAAAAATTTAATAAAGTCAATAAACTGCCCTAACAATGGTCATCTGCTGTCCATAGCCAGGGGTCATTCGAATTAACTCCCTAAGAGCTATACTGACCTAAAGCACTGGTCCATGCAACATTGTTGCCACAAAAATTGTTTAAAAAAAACCCACAAAATAGGCTCTTAATACATGTAATTATGTCATTTATGACTGAAATTTTTTAAGACATGCCTTATTGTTATATATAAAAAAACAAGAATGACCAGTCAAAACTATTCTGTATAATCAACAAATAATATCAGACTTGCTTCATTATAATGAACATGCATTACATTGATAGCTAAATGTTTGATACCTTAGCCATACATGCCATAACGTCCCGGATGCCCGGGATTGTCCCGGAAATTGGATGTCTGTCCCGGAGATGTCCCGGGCATCGATTTGATCCCGGAAAAAAAAATCATGATATTTGGCAAAATTTTCTTAAAATAAATCTCGCACATTTCACCTCTAGATCGTAAAACATAATCTGACCTGGTACACATAATACACAGGAACTTTGACACTTACAAGTTTACAATATACAGCCCCCCAATTATCGACTGTCGATTCCCCTCGGCAATAGATTCTTCATGCATCGGCAATTAACATTCTCTGTTGAATTCGGCAGCGTTTAATGGTCGGGTTAATTAATTGTTTACGGCCCTAAACAATTATCGTTAATCCCCGATAATCATTAATTTTTAGATCAATCGCTAACTTGCCGAAAGTCTAATTATTACAAACAATGTAAATATATCTATCAAATAAAAAAATTAAAGGTGTCAAATAAATCACCTTGCTGTGTTTGTTTTTATGACTGGAAGAATTGCATTACGTGACATGTAGTAATTAACATGACTTTAAGATATAACGGGTGAACAACATGGCTGCGCCCATTCACCGGGTTTATAACTTACAACTTACTTGCTTTTAGGGAATAATAAATTAAATAAAGAAATACTTTTAAAATGATAAATATGTCGACCTAAAAGACAACTTATAAAACTAGTAAGTTAACTGTTTATCATTAAAATTCAGGAGAAAGTCGTCCTAATTTAATAACGTTATACGATTGACACCCCCCCCCCCTTTTCCACAACTGCCTACACATCCATTATTGCCGCGATGAAAAGTGTCCCGGAAAGCTGTCCAAAAATTATGGCATGTATGCCTTAGCAATAGGGAATGCTAAATGTTTGTTACCTTAGCAACAGGGAATGATGAAGTAACGAGAGTGAGATAACCGCTGTTGCCTTTCTCCGGGTATAAAGCATCCCAGCATGCCTTCAAACTGCTCACGTTATAATCCTGCTGACTCAAAGCCGACTGTGACTGGGCCTAAAATAGCACAGATTGTCACTATTAGATAAGTCAAGACAAATTGCACTTAATTGGTACATAGAAATAGACCAGGAGTTTCACCAACTTGCACATTAGCTGTACATGCTATTCTAATGATTTTATAAAGGAAATAATTTTTCATCATCGCAAATTTTCTGCTTGAGATAATGGAAATGATTTTCAGCATTTAGCATGTGTACAACATGTAGTTTGAATTAAATGCTTAAAGGAATTCCAGTGAGGTCCAAAACCATAAAACACAAGAAAAAAGTATTCTGGAAAAACAAAGGGAGCGAAAGAATTGAATTTTTGGACACAAGTTATTGGTCCAGTCCTAAAATGAAACAATAATCTCGAAAACAATACTCACAGAACATTTATTCTGTTATTAAAAAATAGAATACGATATATAAGTGATATATAAACTTTGACAAACAATTTCTAAAAATAGACATACCTGAACAGCTAAGAACATGAGATGTATCCATGTTTTTGGTAGTTTTGTATTCAATGTAAAGAACTGTTTACCGTATAAACAATGTTTCCCATTTATTCCACACTGAAAGTTCAGTCTTACATACCGTTTATGTCGGCCATCTGAAACATTTATATTTTTGTTGAACAAATGATAAACATTGATTAACATTTTATGATAAATTAATAAATGGGTGGGACATGGGTGGAAAAGAATAAAATTATGTAATGTTTAAATTCTTCTCCACCAAAAATATTAACTGAACTATACATGTAGGTTTTTTGTTTTATTGATTTAAATGAAGAATAAAAAAGAAAAACAAATGAACAAAACAAAATAATCATAGGGTTCAGGCAGCAGCCATGTATATAAAATTATATAAACGATTATCCAATGAAAAGCTATGTTACAAATGTGCAGTATTTATATAAATATATATATGTATGTTAACAGGAATGAGATTATAGAAAATCTTCTCACCAACAATGCTGCATTTAGCTGGAAGAGGTATTCTGGCCGACAAACTGCTGATAAAGTTACGTATCGTACTTAAATGCTTCTCACAAAAATGCTGCACCCCATCTCGAACTGGTTCCGGCTGATAAATAAAAGAAAAATATATATGAATAAATCATATTGTAGTTTTTACAGTAACAAAAATAATAAGATTATATCATCACCCTAGTGCAGTAACGGGTTAACTCCTTATGTAATCTAATAAGAGTTAACCCCTTACTGCAGTAAGGTGATGATATATTTAATATATAATTATATACAATAAATTAAATCTTAAAGAACTATCAGTGTTAAAATCAAGGTCTACTCAACTAGAATAGTCAGGTTGGCCAGTACATCTTTTCAGTCGGACATTGAATTATAATGTTCATAGCTATTTTCAACTACTAGTACATGTATTCTAATCAAAAAGAAAAGTGTGTGTAAGCTTCATATGTTATCCACGGTCATAATACATAGTTATATGAAGCTTGATGCTGATGTGGATGTATGCAGGTACATTATTCACAGGAAAACCTCTCTGACTACATATTTTGAGGGTTTGAGCTTGAATCTCTACTACTGGCAATTAAACTTTGACAGACTATCAGATAAGATACAGAGTAACTATATAAATGTTCTACATCTAGTATGTTGAAGAACAATCTGATACTTCTGGAATTTAAAATAGTTGTCCTTGTAGAGGGAAGAGTCATCATTCTGTACACTATTCTCAAAAAGCAAATGCATAACAATAGCTCTTCTGAAGGAGTTACATGTACCTCCTTATTTAAGAAGTCATTTTTGTATATCAAATGAAGACATAACTATATACATGTAAAGCTTTGCTATAAAATGTTGTGAAAAAAGTATTCCAACTAATATTTATCACTTTCAAGTCGGCGACCTGGAACTAACCAGTACTGGTGTTATATGAGGAATGTGGTCATTAAACAAGTAGGGCTTAAATCCATGATTCTTTGGTTGAGAGCCAAATGATTAAATCAAACAGCCACAACTCTTTTATAATTGTAAGATATTAAACCTACATTTGAACAATATTGCAACAATACATACTGGCAATCCAGAATGACTGCTCAATGTGAGGGCACTGTTTAATGATGCTCTGTCCAAAGTAGAGGCGGGACTTACAGGTCGATCATTTAACGCTCGGACATTTGATGAACTATTTCTGGAATATAGAAACATAAATTCACACTTTGTAAAAGTATGATGTCACAAATAACATTAGATATATTATCGTTTTTAACTATTTCAAATGAGCTTGAAAAATATATATTACCAATATTATCATTCCTTCAAATCTCAGACATGAATTACAGATTTTGTAGCTGCAAATCTATGATGTTTTATTTGAAGATAAATATATGCATTAATGCAATTTTTACTTATGTTAACATTTCATTAGGGAAACATTGCAGATTATTTAAGAGTACATGTATAGAACTTGTACAGATTCAAGAAATACTTGATAGGTTGGCTTGAATAAGGCAGAAGTACTGCAGATAATTTGCGCTTAAAAAAGCCAATTAATCCATTAAACAACATGTCAATCAATAATGTGTTTTTCAAATTTTTGAAAAATTATTTTCTTTTATGAAAATGAAAGGAAATGTTGAAAATAAACATATACATGTATTTTCCAGAGTAACTCACATAAATTCTGAAAATTTACTTAAATTTTGAAAATTCACTGAAATTTTGAAAATTCACTGAAATTTTGAAAATTTACTAAAATTTTTAAAAATAACCTAAATTTTCAATATTAATTGTACAAACATTCAACAAACAGCAACATTGATATATACACTGTACCTGGAAGCTTTAGAAAGACTTTGTTGACTTGACCTAGTACTATTGGATTGTTGTTGTTGTCTTACACCAACCACGTTGCTAGGATACGCAGGGTTACCAACGGTGATGATCGTGACCGTTCCTTCAGTCTGACTTGACACAGATCTCATTTCCTTCTGACCACAACTGTTGTATATCAATAATGTAATTAGTATGGTTATTAAGATGTATTAAAGTGATACTTTAACTAAACTAGAAACAAGGCTCATGCTTTTCATGCCTTTCTATGACATACTGGTTACACACTATAATTGCCACAATATTTGGTACATCAAGACACAGGAGTGCAATAAAAAAAATGTTACACTAGTGTTCAAACAATGCAATGTAACATGTCATCATTTGCAATACATAAATTTAGCATAAAAGATTGCTTATGTAAGCATAGTTAACGAAAATTCAACCTTTTATTATTGTAAACCTTTCTTATTTTGGATATGTGAAATCTGTGAAGGTTCATTATTAAATTTGTTGACATCATTGAAGAAAACAATATTTTGCTCATCAGAGGTTTGCATAATATAAAAAGAATATCATATTTGTGTAGGTTCATTACTAAATTTATTTAAATCATTGAAGAAAACAATATTTTGCTCGCCAGAGATTCGCGTAATATGATTTTATTCAACTCATTCAATAAATTTAATATTGAACCTACACTCATTCAATATCAACTATAATATAACCACTTACTATTTTTTATGATCATCTTTCAACTGATGTACGAGTATTCTTACAGCACTTGAGCCACACTGCGATAATTTACTGATTTCCGTGATGTTGTCCGCCAGTAAATTGTGATGTAGCAGTCCAAGTGCTTTTATTTCTTGTAATATCACAACCAGAGCTGATTGGTCGCTCAGCGTAGATAATAATGACACTAAATAGTTCATAGTTTTAACTGCATGTACCTAATAAAATAAAACATAAAAACAAAATATATTTATCATTCTTATCAATACTTGTTTAAAAATTTAATATTGTTATAGTTTTAAATATTTTGCTTATACTTAAAGAAGTGGTTGTTGTATTTTTAAGTCATATGAATCTGTAAATGTCACATGGAGATTTTCCATCTATACTAGTGGAGGTGTCCTTCAGTGCCTTAGTTCTAGCACAAGCTGTCACTCACGTAGAACCACCGACATTCTGGAAGCTAGAAGGATAGCATCCTCACAGGAAAGAATCAAAAGTCCCTGACCAGATTCAATCTCACAGTAGTGAGAGGCAAGAGAAATTAAGTTGGTGACGGTAACCACTTGGCCATGACGGCCCAAATATACCTAAAACGATGAAAACAAAAGATAATGCACCCATTTGTCAAACTTTAAAGTAAAAGCTTTGAGTATCTTTAAACTTTTAGCTAGCTTTTGTATTGTTTGACAAATCCAAGCACATGCTTATATTGTTTTAAATAGAATTTTATGTGCTATATAAGGTAATCAAACTTCCATAACAACATCTGTAGAACAATATCTTCCTTCCTAGTGATTGTTTTTCATCTCTATAAAGTTTTATTTAAAGTTAATGCCATTATGTGTTA
Organism: Ruditapes philippinarum; assembly: GCF_026571515.1. NCBI lineage: Eukaryota > Metazoa > Mollusca > Bivalvia > Venerida > Veneridae > Ruditapes > Ruditapes philippinarum. The sequence goes on from NW_026854164.1 coordinate 35,936, forward strand.
AAGGCCTTTAAAACTGCAATCTTCAGCCATTATGAGCATCTTTAAGTGTTTCCAGCCATGTCTGAACAGATGCAAGTGAATTTTTACCACTCACATGTGACACAAAAACATGACTTGACAACTCATCTGTGACACACAAAATCATTATTTTTGACGACTCAGAAAATCATTACTTAACCACTAACCTGTTACCACTCACCTGTGATACACAAAATCATTATTTGAACACAAACCTGTGACACATTTTTTTTTTTTTAAATGCGTTTATTTAAGGTCGCCGCCGGAAAGCCCATATGGGCGACCATACACTCAAGTCGGGCCATCCAAGAGCGTCCCGCCAAGATTTTTTCGTCGATTTTTTTCCAGCTTTTATTGGTGGAAGAAGACCACAGGTGCCCCTCCGGGCATTATTTCAGGCACGAGCGGGCACCTGGGTAGAAGCACCGAACTTCCGTAAGCCAGCTGGATGGCTTCCTCACATGAAAGAACCTGTGACACACAAAATCATTACTTGACCACCTGTGACACACAAATACATAACTTGACCACTCACCTGTGACACACAAAATCATAACTTGACCACTCACCTGAGACACAAAAAATCATAACTTGACCACTCACTTGTGACTTACAAAATCATCATTTGAACACTCACCTGTGACACAGTTCCTATTGCACCAATAATTTGTACCACCTGGTGTATATATACAGGTTGTTGTTCAGCTATTTCCTTCAATGATGTCACATGATCAACAAACACGACTGGATTGGCTGTTGCCATGTCAACAAACATTGTAAGTATCAATGGAAGTAAGGTGCTTACAGAGATATATTTACAAAAAAGTGATATGTGTTTCTCCAGGACCTAAAAATAGAAAAAGAAGATACATGTATAAAGAAGAGGGTCATCAAGCCCATAAAAGTAGTTTAACAAAATTCCATACATTATGCCTATATTTAATATTATAAGCTAACCAATGATTACTTGTTTTTATGTAACCCAAGATAATCTATATGACATACTGGGCATGTAAGTGGAAAATTAAAGAAATTTTTTTTTCATGCAAGTAGTAAACATGTGTAAAAATAAATGTAAATTTCTAATCATCAGTGACATATAATTTATATCATTTCATAACAAAGATTGTGGCAACATGGCTGAGTGGTCAATTCTTGGATTATCAAAACTTATACACACCCTGGGTTTTGATTTTGCTATCATTCCGAACACTTGTAAAAGACTAACACGTTCAGACACCCCGCACTGTTCCACCATTGCCACCAGCTCATCCACATGTTGTATAACTGGGTCAGAGTTCTGGGTAAAAATCTGAGGTAGCACGCGAGCCAAAGCACACTTTCCTGAAAATATAAAAAGTATGATTGTTTAATATCACTTTGTCTTAAGACAATACTTTTATTCATCAATCTCATACCATGAGGTGTCCAACATATAACTTTCAGTACCAATTTTTTATACCGGTATAAGGATCTACAAGCACAAGTGTTTAAGGCCTCACACATTTGAGCAACTTTTAGTGAGCCACTTTCAATTCAATTATACTGCACACTGTCAATTTTTTTGTAACACAGAACTCTGTATTTCAACATGTTCAAATTATTCCACACAAAAATCTTTCACACATAAAATTTAATGTAACATTATGAATGACTGTAATTTCTCTACATTGTATAAAACTATACAAATTCTTATCACATAAAAATATAATAAACTTAACAAGATAAAAACTCTATGTATATAAATTATATATTTTTGCAGAGTAAAAATTATGTAACTATTTTTGGTTATAATTATGATAGGCAGTAACTCTAACAATCATGTTGCCTTATTTAGACCAGATGAAATCAAGGAAATACTTGATAAGCTACATAATTTTAGTTAACTTATTATATAACAATGAGTAATTATATTTAGACTAGTATAGTTTCTTAATAACCAAATCAACTTGGGCATTCAGTTTCTTAATAATTATCATTTGAGGAAAAATTTTAAGGCCTTTAAATAAATGACAGACCATGCAATTTAAATATTTTTATGATTATAAAGCAGACAATTATAAATATTTAATTTTATTCATTTATATGATAAAAAAGTGATGAAAATGTTTCTATTAGAAGGGCCTCAATCAATTTTGAATAGATCTACCCCAGTTATTTAGCTCTGTTCCATTTTTTTTTAATAATTTATTTCATTTGCAGGGCTTAAACATTTTAATTATTTCTATCAGCTGATAACTCTATTTTGACACTTTCTTATTAATTTGAATGCTGGCATGATAAAAACAACACTTTAAATGCTATTTCCCTATTTTTTTACATTGACATTTTGAATTCTTTAAGATAAATATTCAATTTTTCAGTCCTTGAAATAAAAAGAAAACTAGATCTTCTAAAATTAACTTATCATTTCCTATTCATATCTTCTTTTAACATTTGAAGGGTTATAATACACTTTTTTTATTTTTAATGCCACTGACAATGTTAATGTCTTTTGGCATCATTTATTAATAATGTTATGGGTTTCTTTCTCATGTCTGAGCATTTTTAGAAACGTAAATTTAAAGGAAAATAATTTTAAACTTAAAAAATAAAAACGTTTTCATGTAAAATAAAGTAATAAGAAGAAATTAAAATGTAAATTTTAAATATTTCTTTTTAAAATCTCATACATATGTCAAGTGTATATATTTTCCACTTTTAATGTTTCAGGTGTGAAATATAGATCTACCTGTGAAAATAAAAATAAAAGATTATGTATAGGCCTACTAAGGATAATGAAATACTGTAGATTTTTTTTCAGTTTGAAGAAAATAAAAATATGCATTTGATTGTCATTTCTCTGAAAATATCAATTAATACTAAAATCAATGTTAAACCAACTAGCTTGTACCTGCCACAGAGCAGATAACTGTGTCGTATTATTGGAAAAATCGACCGTACATTACATCTTTGTTTAACATATCAACAGGAGTACACCGCGCGTTACTTTTTAGTGTCATTACAGCAAACCGTACCACGTGACTTGTTTATTAATAGTCAGCAAGGCTTCATCTCGGAGAAAAGTGGAAATTTTTGTCCCAAATTGCAAAATTTATGCAATTAAAGACGCCGGTTTATTTTTAAAACAGGTGAGAATGTAATTTAACGCCTATATCTACTTAAGTTCTGGTTAAAATTTTGTTTACGCACTTGAAACTAACTGTATTCAATTGTTATTTGTCTAACCGATTTGTTGACGATAACTTGGCCGCACTGTTGTATGGGGAGTTGAGTGGGTGGGGTAACGCCGAAAATACGTTTTGGTTTGAGAGTTTTTCTTTGTTGCAGGAAACGACACGAAAATTTCGTAGGCACCGATACTGTAACCTCTTGAAAAGTAAATCATTGAGTTTGCAACATTCTTTTAAGAAGATCTATAAACTATTCTACGATCCAGTTGAAAAATAAAACTTGTATTCATGAGGCTTTTATTGTGTGTTTGTCATAGTTTGTGATTCTCACCACAATATTCAGGATTTGATTTGTCAAATCTTCCTCATTATGTTAAGTCTAAGGTTTCATTTATTAAACTGCACACTCGAAAACTGTGTCTCATTTTTTTTGCTCAAAGTTTTTCAAAAGGCTAAGCACTGCTTTTTTTCCATCAAGTGTCAATAATGATTGAAGCTTAAAAATAAAGTTAGAAAGATTTCACCATTTCCATTTTCAAAGTATATACTAGACTCTATATATAAAAACTATACCGGTATGAACTTCAAACAAAACAAGGAAATCCAATTTCAACTTAAATTAATTGAATGTTTTTTTTCTAGTTTTTTTTTCCAGAATTATTTGACACTAAATTTTATAAGTCAATGGCTAGCCATATGGGCTAGTTCTAGTTGTACGTGTGTGTCAAGTATGACTAACCTATATGCACTGTTAAAATAAATAACCTTAAACACTAATGAATATGTAAACTTTTGTTTATATTAACGAAGATTTTATTGAATATTACAAAAACTTAAATTACTGTAGATATATTGATTTTTGGCGTCCCAGCTTAGAATGTGAAAAAATTGCAGACATAGAGCCAGGATTGTTCACCAGATTGCTTGGCTGTTCTGATGTCCTACTCTTGTTTATATCTAAGTAATTTACAAAGAAAGAGCTGGGTGATGGAAGGGGGTCATCCCACAATGGCTATAGTACATTTATATTTTTCACAAAACAGTTGTTTTCCCAAATTTTCCTTCATCTTAACACATTAATATGTCATTTCAACATTTATTTTCTTACAAAGAATTATGAATACTAAATTACCTATGATCTTACTGGCATTAAATGACAGATGTTTATACCCTCATCATACCCACCTCTTGTCATTAAAAATTTTCCGAGATGGTTTGTTTAGAACTAGAGACAGTCTTTTGATTTAATCACATACAACAGAAAGTTTTCTTTAGGTTTTGAGGTGGCCTCAAATTCATTTACAGTGTCTTTTCTAGGACGCGCGATTGCGCGATTCACGCTAGTATTTCACAGATCGTGCACAATTCAAAATCATGTGCGTGAAAATCGCGCATCTATAAAAAAAGTTAATAAAATCGTAAAACTTCCATCCCGCATTATATTTGGTTGTTTTGTTTACATTTACATCGGAAACCGAAGGGAGTTAACTGTAAGCTAATTATAGTAATTTAGTACCGTATGGTACTGGTTATGTGAGTTGACGGAAATTAACAGAATGTTCCGTACCAACCGGAACTAGTGTGCTCGGTCTGACAGTTGGGCGCCATTTTAGTGTAGTAAATAATCAAGAAAAAACGAGGCAATTCCTAGCTTGGCTACGATCTAGACGTGAAAGATAGGTCGATTGTTTGTATTGTCAATCCCTTTATAATCAATCGCGGCAGTTCTGTAATAATCTGTTTTCGTTTAAAAATTAAGGGGGGACAACTTCTGCTGCCTTAAATAAATAACGCCTCAGTGTAAACTTAATGCAGACGATTTAACATTGGCAGTTTATTTTGGCACCCCTTGATTTTGAAAATCGCCCCCTTTTTTGAAATAGAGGGGGGGAAATCACCCCTATTTTTCAATTCCTAGAATAAACACTGCATTTAAGACGGTCATTTGGGCACCCAGCCGCCTCTGAATGACTGCCCCTCATGTGGTACCTAATAAACCATTAAATAATTTCAATTGTTTGCATTTGCAGTTGGAACAGCGTACACTGTAATATAATTAAGTACTGTACTATTTTGTTTTCCAATGATTCCACAGTGACAGGTGCTGTAAACACTATCAGAGATGTAGTGATTTATTGTGTGTTGCATAGATCTATACATTGAAGCAAGAAATATAAAAAAATTCAAAATACACAAGTTTCAGTGTTTTTTTTCTTTATATAACTACTACCCTAAACGGTACCATTCCCAATAGAAAATAGACATTAAAATTCCCAATTTCCAATGTAAAATTCCCAAAATGGCTGTTCAAAATGCCCACAAGGCCAAGTGATTTTTCTAAAATCATTTAAATCGAACATATTCATATAAATCACCACTCAATAGTTCTATCTGGACAGTATAAGCTGTTGGCTATCTTTATTCATGATGTCTAATCTCATTTGTAGCTGAAAAAATGCATTAAAAACTAGAAATGTGTCCATAGGACACGGATGCCCCCACACGCCACTGTTCTGTCAATCTTATGACTCTAGGTCAAATATTTTTTGGACTACATGTGACACAAGTTGAAAACTAAAAATCAACAAAGGGCCATAATTCTGTTAAATTTGGTCGCAGCAAAAATTCCTTCCTTTACTACCATCTACACATTAAGGTTGTTAATCCCTGGAAGTTTAAGCAAAATCTGCCATCCGGTTTAAGAGGAGATGCGTTCACAAAATTTCTACATAGTATATAATGAAAAAATAAAAAAAGGGCCATAATTCTGTTAAATTTGGTTGCAGCAAGAATTCCTTCCTTTACTACCATCTACACATTAAGGTTGTTAATCCCTGGAAGTTTAAGCAAAATCTGCCAACCGGTTTAAGAGGAGTTGCGTTCACAAGATTTCGGGACGTACGGACTGACGGACGGACAAGTGCAACGCTATATGCTCCCACATTGTGGGGGCATAAAAATCCCAATTTTAGTAAAAATAACGCATTTTTTTCCCAATCAGTCTGGTACCGGCACCATTCCCAAAGTAGAGAAAAAAACTCTGAGTTTAAATATGATCTGAAAGGCAAAATGATATTGAAATACATGATCTGTTTTTACAAGATATCTGAATATCATGCTTTTATTGTCTGGTTTCAGTTAGTTAATGAGCAGAGTTATGGTCCTTTATATTTTAATCAGACTTCAGTGCATAATGAATGTTTAGAAAATTTTATCCTTTAATAAATTACATATAAATTGTCGATCAAGTTATGTGCCAATAATGAAGTATTAATGAAGTTATCTGCCAATGATTAAGTTTTTACATTTACTGGTTTAATAACAATTTATAATTTTACAATCTTGTTTTACAACAGAAGTTTTTGATCTTGATCAACCTTTTGAAGCTCCAACTTTAAAAAAAGTTTTTTCTTTGGTTAACTAAAAATTATTTACCGAACATAAGAATATTTTCTTAATTTCTTTAAATGGTTTCAAATATTCCTTTCAAACTTAAAATACTGATTAACTGTGAAAGGAAGGTAATTCTGCTCAGCATTTATACACATTCAGCGTTTTTTTCTCAATACTTTGGGAATGGTGCCGGTTCCAGACTGATTGGGAAAAAATGCATTATTTTTACTTAAATTGGGAATTTTTATTATGCATTTTTTCAGCTACAAATAAGATTAGTCATCATAAATAAAGATAGCTAACAGCTTCCACTGTCCAGGAAAAACTATTGAGTGGTGATTTATATGAATATCTTGGATTATAATGATTTTAGAGAAATCTCTTGGCCTTGTGGGAATTTTGAACAGCCATTTTGGGAATTTAAACATTTGAAATTGGGAATTTTAATGTCTATTTTCTATTGGGAACAGTGCCGTTTTAGGGTAGTTACCAGTAGTTATATAAAGAAAAAAAACATGCTATTTTGCTTTTACAAATTATTTTCAAGCACTTAAAAAAAGTGGTGCATCCTCTTATTTATTTTTATTGTAAATGAATGTCAATTTAACCCTTTATATAAGAAATTTATTCAGTGACCATATGTTTACTCTTTTTGTTTTTCTTTCTAGACCATCATCTTTGTCCATCATGGCAGACAAGAAAAGGAAAGCAGCAGAGAGCAATAAGACCCCAGCAAAGAAAAGGAAAGTTGAGACTCCTAAGAAAACCCCTGCATCTGCAAAGAAAGCAAACACTCCAGCACCCAAGAAGGTCACATCTTCAAAAGTAAAGAAACCTGAACCAAAGAAAACACCTGCGAAGACTGTCAAGACTCCAGGCAAAGCAAAAAATGCTTCAAAAACACCCACAAAAAAGCCTACTCCTAAACCAGCACCGAAGAAAAAGGCAACATTAGCTGTCAAAACTGTCACCAGAACAAAACTTGAAAAAGCTAAAGCTGCAACTACTAAAGCAAATCTTGAAAAGGCAAAAATTCTGAAAGCAAAAGCAGCTGCAGCAGCTAAAGCTAAGCTTAAAACTACTAAGAACGCAGCAAAACCAAAGGCATTAGTCAAGGGTTCAGTAAAACCGAAGCCAAAAGTTGTAGCGAAATCTGCACCTGAGAAGAAAGGTAGAACTCCTGCAAACGTATCTGAAAAAACCCCAGCTAAGAAACCAGAGGAGAAAAAGAAAGAACCCCCTAAGAAAGAAGAAGAAAAAAAGGAAACGCCAAAAGCTAAAGCCCCAGTTAAGAAAGAAACTCCAGCTGCAAAAGCATCTGCAAAGAAACAGCCTGCTGCCGAATCTGTCTCTAAAAGGAAAAACACAGTTCAAGAGGAAAGTACAGAAGCCCCAAGAAAACGGAGAATGATTACTCCAAATAAAAAGTTTGCTGACTATGAACTCGATGTACCAGCCAAACGGACTATCACACCTAACAAAAAGTACGCTGATTATGAAACCGAGTCATCATCTAAACGAGTATCAGAGCTGAGAGCTTTTATCCAAGACAAAAAGAAGTCTCCAGAACCAGAGAGTCCCAAGTCGCCTGAAAAAGCAGTCAAAGCTAAAACTCAACCAGCCAAGAAAACTGAGGAAACAAAGGCAACTCCAGCAAGAGAAATAAAAGTATTTAAACCAAGTGATATGAAGCCTGCAGAAAAGCTCATGAAAAAGCTACAAAAGAAACTAGAAAAAGAAGCTAAGTCTGGGTCAACACCAAAGCCTGCAGAAAACCGTGAGAAAGCTAAGATAAAAATCACGAAAGTTGTAACCTACAACAAGCCAATGTCATCTGATGAAAAGGAGATGAGGTCTATTAAAGCAACACCAAAAGCAAAAGCAGTTACAGCAGCTGTAAAGGCAGTCACACCAAGTGTAACTGCAAAAACACCAAAACAAACATCTGCAAAGCCGAATGCTACAAAGGTGGCCAAAGCAACTCCAAAGGCAACACCTAAATCCAAGGCACCTGAAAAACAACGTCCTAAACCAAAGAAAATTAAAGAGTTACCAAGAGCAGAAAGACCTATTCAGGCAAAACTTAATTGCCAGAAATCTATTAAATCCAAGGATGATAACAGCGAGTTGAACTGTTGGATAACTGGAATAGGTGTATTTCCAAGTGGCGAAATAATAATGGTTGACATGACTAACAGAAAGATCAAACTTTTTAGCAAGGACTTTGACTTTTTGAGCCAGGTGAAACTTGATACAATTCCACAAGACATTTCAGTTAGTCCAGTCAATGCTAGTGATGCATACTTTACCAAGCCATTTTCACAAGAGGGTATTCAGAAAGTCTCAATGTCTGATGGTAAGCTGACACTGAAGGAATCTTTCCGGACCAATGGGACAAATCGTGGTATAACATGTACAAAAGGTGGTATTTTGACTTCTGTCCAAGATGGCCGCTATCATGATCTAGATATTAATCACTTTAAGATTGATCTCCTTGACTATGAAGGTAAGGTGTTACAATCAGTGTCCACCGACTTGAATGGCTCTCGTCTGTTTAAACTGCCACTTTATTTTGCTGTAAACAACACTGGAAAACAAATGATTGTAGCAGACTGTATCAAGCACTTCTCTTACATTGTAAGTGTTGACATGACTGGGAAAGTGAAGTTCAAGTATGAAGGCATTGGTGATAACTTGGTTACACCACGAGGGCTTACAATCGATGATGACGACAACATCTATGTCACAGAATGGGAAGGCCAGAATGTCTATGTCCTTTCTCCAACAGGAAAACGATTGCAAGTTTTATTGACCCACCATGAAGTTGTTGCTGATGGCCTTGATGGACTACAAAAGCCATACCAACTTTGCTTTTACAAACAGGATGATGTTAAAAAACTCATAGTCAGTCAAGAGGGTTGTAATACCGTGAAGGTGTTTGAAGTGTTTAAAAAAGCCCCTGAAACTGAAGAATCAAAGCAAGCTGCTGCAAATGCTGTTGCAGAAACTAAAAAAATACCAAATGGGGAAGCCAGTCCTGCTAAACGTACACCAGTTACTCCAAGGAAAAATGGTGCCCAGATCAGCGTATCTGTTACAGCTCCTGCAACAGATTTAAACAAACAAACACCAAAAGTAGTAAGGAAAGAAACAGCTGCTAAAGTTGTAGTCATACCACAGAAGGCTCCTGAACAAAAACCTGTTGAGAAAGCACAAAATACAAGTACTGAAATTACAAAAATCTCCACAACTGAGGCTTCGGTAGGAGAACAAAATACACAGACAGAACCAGATGTTCCTGAAACACCCAAAGAATCAACTGAAGTAAGCCCACCTGTTTTGAATCCTGAATTTGGTGATGACTTTGAAACAGGTGAAAATGACACTGAAGCAAATTCCTCTGTACAAGACGCAATCAATTCATTAAATGATTCCAAAGAAGAGCAAGTTGTTAGTGAAACAGAAATAGTTCAAAATATTGCTGATGCAAATCTTGAAAGCGACATAGGTGCTAATCTTGGAAATGTGGTAGAAGGTAGTAATGCGGTAGTGATAAATGAAAGTAATGTGAATGAAGTCCAAACCAATCTTGTTGGTGCAGTTGATGCAAATCAAGTTCATGTTGAAGTTTATGAGCAAGCTACTGTACCTCAAGTTGAAACTGTTGAGACACCACAAGACATTTCTGACAATGTTAATGTCCAACAAGAAGTAGTACAAGTGCCTGAAGTCATGAGTGTTGAACAAGTTCAGTTGGTAGATTCACAGTATGGGCAGGTTCTCATTCCTGGAGGTGAAATAATTACAACACAATCTATTGATACTGAAATCCAGTCAGTGCCTATGGAATCGGTTGCCCAAGAGACAATTATAATTCAGCAAGACGTCAATCAAATGGTGCCGCACCAGTACGAGAAAATTGAAACTGTGACAATGAACAATAATGATGCCAGCAATCTGTTACAAACTGAAACAGTGCACTATGTTACAGCAGTCAGCATGCCAGATGGTTATGCTACAAACATTGCTCAAAGTGAAATTGTTACTTCGGAAATGCCTGAGGAAATTATTACAATGGTGAATGAGACTGTATGATTGTTTTAATACTGAAATTTTATAAAACATGAAAGTTATCAAACTGAACTTGTATGTGAAAAAAATGTTCTGAAAAAAATTTAGTAATGGAACTGTGTAATAATAAATGGGAAGTATATACTGAAACAGAATCTGAAGAAGGTAGCGTAGCAGTATGGTGCTTCAGTGTACTCCATGACTGATACATTTTTGTGGGTGTTGCATGAAAGATATTCTCCTTTAACTAACTTAACAAAATTGAAATTGAATGAATCGGACTAACATATATAAGTATACGAGGCATGACAATGACAAAGTTTGTGTGTAGTTGAACTAAGAAATGAAAAGTATGATTTTTTTGTGAAATTGCATGACAAAACAAATGAAACTTGAGAATTTTTAGGAGTTAAACAATGTATGTAAAAATGTGATATACAGTTATAATAATGAATAAAACCTTTTTCCCCTCAATATAATGTTATATATGCAGCATTCCATGTATAAGATTATTTTTCTATGAAGTTTTGAATTGTGATGGTATTATAACAATGTCCATAAAGAACCTTGTGTTTTAGTAATACATACATACATTATGCAATGCATTGTTGTATTTTAATGTTTTTTATGTTGCTAGTTTTTCTTTTCTTTTTTCGTGTTTTAAACAAATTGTTCAGAATGTGGTACAGAATTCAAATACTAAACATTATTTTTTTTTCTTGTAAACTTTGAAATTTAAGTCTCATAGAGTTGTATATTGAAATGAAAATTTTAGGTTTTATTAATATTAACAGTAGTAATATTTTTTTCTTTATTACACTTAATAGGCTAGAAAATTTAAACTTTTAACCATGCAGGAAACAGGAGTCTTATTGCAGCAAGTCTTATGGTTTATTATACAGAAATTTCTTTAGTTTTAAAATTTTTGTCATCGTGTAATTGTGAACCAGGAGAAACTGCTAAGAATTTTGTTTCTTCTCCCGAGATTACATTCTATACGCTTGTGATACAGCTAATTTAGAACAAACAACATAATATTGGATGTTTAATCACTGCCCAGCACCTGATGGGTAAAATCAGTGCAGACAAAGGCCAAGCGCCACATCCTTGCATACTGTCTGATAACGGTCTGCACTGTCCGCTATTCAGTCCGCACTTATTTTTGAATTTTGCCAAGACTAAAAGCTAAACAAGTTCATTAAGTTTTTAGGGTGGTAAGGTGTAAACGATCATTTTCATGGTTTTAGTTGATGCTAATCATGTTTTAATCAGAATTTGAATTTTTATATATCCAGTTTCATTTAAATGAAATTGATTTTATGTGTATTTATCATTTTGTTCTGTAAATAATTTTTTAGGGCAATGGTTTAATATTCATCAATGTTTAAACAAAGAAAAATGTTATATTGTTTTATGTAAAGAAATCATACGCATTGGTAACTGAATTAACAACGGTTCATTGTGTCATAACCGTTCATAATAAAAATTTGACCTTTTGAAACGAATGATAAATAAAAGTACTTAATAATCATCTGAATCATTTTTTTTCAATCATTTGTTCTGTTTCTTGCACTATCACATAATAATTGAACAAGTTATAGTTTAAACATTGATGGATATGTACGCAAAAAGTAAAATACAAAGGTCTGCATTTTGTAAAGTTCTGTAAAATCTGGTTTAAAATTAACGCTTGGTCTGTGAGTGTGATTCAAGAGAAAAACATAGTAACAGTTGATAAATTTATTGTTTAAATACTGTTTGAAGGAACCCTAATAAGTTTATGAATCATGTAAATTATAATGAAATTGGTTGAAGAATCTAAAGAAAACAGTAAAAATGTGAAAGTAAATTTTACTCCGACTAATTATTCTAAATGTAATGTTTAAACATGTACTTTAAGTATTTTGTTTTAATCTAACAGAAACTCAAAAAGATTGACGATTCTGGAACAATTTTTATCAGACCTAGGTATTCTACTTTTGTATATATTGTTAATATATATTATTTTTTAATTTACATACATGTGTTCATTTTAACTGCAAACTTTGAATTTGGTTTCCTGGTTTTTTATATGCATGATTGTATCAATGATATTTTCTATAACCTCATTGCCTTTAAATATTTTCAAGACATATAGTTGTAACAATGGTAAACATTTGCTGCGTTAGCATCAGTGTCCCAACCAGGTTTACCAGTAGAGATCATATTCGCTACAATAGATGTCATTGAAATTGGTTTTTCCAAGTTGGAAGCGCAAATCCTTATTTCCATAAAAGTATGAAACTTTGAATTTCTTACTAGAGCAAATATATAGATAATTAATTGTATCCTTTTCACAAGCCGGGAAAAAAAAATAAACAAAGATATACTGTCAGGCTAGTGTAAATTTCGATGACTGTAAAAATCTTGAATTTTGTTTTCAACTTCTTGAAACTTAAGAAATGATTATACCTAATTCATAGACGGGAAAATCCTAATTCTTTGAATAAAACAGTTACTATAAATTTGCTTGAAAATTTCTTGTTTTTGTAAGTCCTGAGCTTAGACATTTGGTCAGATTGCATTTTAACACCAGATTTTTAACAAGCCTTATCTATGGTTGCATCATTGATATCTCTATTTATTGTTCTTTTTCAATTGAAAATAAAATGACTGATTGTTTTATTAGTGTAAAACCTTCATATATAATGATTACTTAAGAAATTGCATTATTTTTGTGCATTAATAGTGTTACGATTTGATGTTTTGTATTGAGTTTTTTTTATTGCAAACAAAATCATCTTGCCATAGTGAAGAGAAGACCAAAAGTAATTTAAGGTTAATCACTTGAATCTTAATTGTAAAAAAATCTCATCTTTCATTTTCTGTTAATTTTCATCCAATCATATTTTAATGAACAAACAACTTTTCATGATGTTCTATCTTTGTTTGATGAATTTGTAAATTCTGTGTTAGCAATGACTTTTTTAAATAAACACTGTTGCAACCAAATCTGTCGATGTATTCTTGATTTCTCCCTGTTAATTGCTTATCAGAACCACAGGTTTATAAGGGTGAACTGATTGGACAAAACATTTGTCGGGTGTTGACCAGAATTATGGTTCTCTTCACATTGCCTACCATATAAGCTCAGTTAGTTTAAAACATATATTTAAGCTTGATTGTGAAAAAGTTCTTGCAACTTATATTAATCACTTAAAAGTTAGCTTCCTGGAACTGTCTGTACTGATTTCATATGAAGATACATGGTCAAACCCATGATCCTGGCTTGAGGGGCAGACACCTTAACCATTGGGCCACCGCTCCCCATCAGCTCAGAGTGTTAGTGAACAAGGACAAAATTTATAAGGAGTGTTCTTCTTGATTAATTTGGTTGTCATATGTCTATAATGTTACTTCAACTTGTTCTACATGAGCATTTTTCAGTGTGTAAACAACATCTCAGAGAGAATATCAAAAGGCACAATTACTATAAGGAGGAAATTTAAGCAAGGAAATTTAACAGTAAATGGACCCGCCTGGCATTTATTAACCCTAAAAATTATTATTAGGGACAACTCACTTATACTTATTCGAGAACACTGCTTGTGCCTACGTGCAATGACATAGATGTCTCATCATCCTGGTAAATGGAATAATGGTCCTACAAAGTGGCTTTTTGTAACCCATAACTTGGTGAAAAAAGTGGTTCAATGCACAGAAGTAGATGCAGGTCTGGCCGGCTGTAGCGTGGGAGTCTCGCTCTCTCTCAATTTTTTCATTTGATTGGTCAGATCGAGGTGACCACAGGGAGAAAGGGCGATGCCCAAATGATGATGGCAATCGCATGACGTATTGGAAGCTGACAAGTCCACTTTAAAAAATTCAGAGGGTTAATAAATATAACACTGTCATTAAGCAAAATTTGGTAACAAATCTTTCATGTTATGTGTTTGAACTTTATAAACTATTTGAAGTAAATTTCTTGTGAAGTTAAAATGAGCTGTTAATACCCAACAAATGACCTTGATTTCAAAGAAGAGATAGAAAGTTGGTCATGAAGTAAAATATGATCTTGACCAGGCTCTATACTACTGATAGTGAAATATTAAATGTCTTGATAATGAAATCCCTTAAACATAGAATGGACTCTTATACCAAATGCAGAACAAATCTATTCAACAGGTTAAAAATACGGCACATGGTCATATGGCAATTTTCCAGCTTTAATGGTGGAGAAAGACCTTTGGTGCCCCTCTGTGCATTATTACACAGGTAAACGTTGCGTGGCCATGACTTACACTATACCCCCGTTCCCCCTCTACAACCCAAAACCCTAAAAAAAAAATTATGAAAAAAAAAAATTTTTATGACTAAAATATTATAATATTTTAGTCATAAAATTTTTTTTTTTCATAATTTTTTTTAGGGTTTTGGGTTGTAGAGGGGGGACGGGGGTATAGTGTAAGTCATGGCCACGCAACGTTTACCTGTGCATTATTATAGGCACGAAGGTGCACCTGAGTTGAACTACCAATATTCCGTATGCTAGCTGGATAGCTTCCTCATATGAAACAAATCAAGATTCGAACCCAAAGCAGTGAGGGACAAGTAGTTTGAAGTCAACCTTTTAACCACTCGGCTATGGACACCCCCTCGACAATTTTTTTCTACCCTGCAAACCACGTCTTAAACAAAGTGACTTACCTTTCAAGATACTGGATACAATGAGGTCCATATATTTGGCAAGCATATCTGCATTGTCAATGGCTGCTAAGGAAAGATAACTGGCAACATTGTGGCTTAACTCCTTATGATCACATGTGAGGAACTTTACAGCATATGGTATTGCCAAGTCATGAATAATCTCCATTCATACACAGCTATACAGAATCAAATTTTGGTTAACTGTATGAAATTAATTAATAAAAATCTGTCTTTAAAAAAAATTCTTTTCCAGGATTTTTAACCCAACAGACAATAAAGTAGCCATGTTCTACATACAGTTTTTGTCAATTGATTTTGCCACCCCTGAATTATTGGTTCCATTCTTATCAATTTAGCCTTGTTGTCATTTCCAGAGTAAAACAAAATCTTTATCGAACACATATCATGCCTCATGTAGCCTTGTTTTCTGAGTCCATATTGTCCTAATATCAAATACATTAACAAAATCATATAAAATCTCCTTGTACTTCAGTAAACTAAATAATATTCTGTCAAAAAATGTGGTGTTAAATAAAAGTCATGTATGTATTACAGTTGAGAAACAATACGATTTTATAAACAGCTGCAAAAACTGTACATGTATAAGGACTTTACTAGTGCCTAATCCAATAAAGGTTTGACAGCTGTGTATTTGTCCAATAGAATTCTGTATTGTACCCAACAATGTATAATAACCTCTATTATGAAACAAACTTTCAGACTTTTTTAAATCACTTTTATTATACATCACAGAAATTCTATTTGGTTGAGTATTTGTCACATACAACTCTAAAATTACTGTGATGAAATATTCTATAAATTACAGTCCACCAGCTTTGCTCAGATGGGATGGCATCTGGTTGGTAATCAAAGGGTCCCTGGTTCGAACCTTGGGCGAGACATATTTTCTCTGTGACAATTGGTGATCTCTGATATTCTTTCTTATGATCATTTGTCTTCACCTCTGGATTCAAGAAGATAAATTAGTCATTAAATATTGCTAAATATATACCAGGACATCTAAAACATATCTTCGTCCATACATATCCGGAAATCTTGATTTAACACAATATGCAATATATCTGAAATCCTGATTTTAACACATTTTTGCGATATATCGGTGAGCAATCCTATTCCTAGATCCATTGCCTACATATGACAAAAATGTGTAAAAATTGGCAAAAAAAACACATAAACTATAAATTACTGCATTTTACCATAAATAGACAACTCATAATGTCTGATGCTATTTTAACATGTGGGGGATCTGTATCTTTGACTGACTGTTTCAAGTTGTGAGAGTAACAAACTTCGAGGAGTTTAACCAGTCCAGCTGCATTCTCTTCTATACTGTGTGTCTCTCTAAAATAACAATGTGATTACAACATGTCATGAACAACAACAACTGTCCCAAGGAATTACTATTTTATATAATAAGAATGTTACAACATTTTACAAGAATTTAAAAATAACGATATAATGATAATAGTTCATAAAATAGTGTTTTTACAACAGCAGATTAAATAATAATGTTATAACAATAGTTCATAAATAACAATGCTATAACAATAGTTCATAAATAACAATAAGATAACAGCAGTTCATGAAATAACGAGAGCAGCTGTTAATAGGACAGCAAGCTCAACTGGTTTTTAGTCACACCAACTCTGTAAAGTTCATATGGAGACTTTCCAGCATTATTGAAGAAGGAAGACCTAAGATACTTCTTAGTGCATTCCTTTAAGCACCAGTCCTGAGTAGAACCACAGACATGTCACAAAGCCTTCTTTATGTAATGATAAAATATAGTTAATCATGCATGTTTTGTTTGTTTGTTTGTTTTATTGGGCTTTACATCACACCGACACAGTATAGGTCATATGGCGATATTCCAGCTTTATTGGTGGAGGAAGACCTCAGGTGCCCTTCTGTGCATTATATCAGACACGAACGAGTACCTGAGTAGAACCACTGACGTTCCGTAAGCTAGCTGGATAGCTTCCTCACATGAAAGAATTCAAAGTCCCTTTCGGGATTCGAACTTACAGCGGTGAGGGGCAAGTGGTCTCATACATAATTATATTTGAATACAAATATTATAAATCTTACCTTATTGCAGAGGTGACCCGGGTGATACATATTTCTACGACACTCTGATCATTGTCGCTTGAGGAATAATCCGGGCTCTTAGCAATCTCACAGATACTCTCCAGAACCTCCGTCAAGTCATTCTTGATGTCATTATCTTCCAGGGAAAACAATTCTCCAGCTTTCGACAGGTCTTTCCTTGTCAAAACCGTGGAAAATAGTTCATGCATCCCTGAAAAAATTTCAAAGATAATTCTATGAAGTGTTTATTCATGGTATTTTATTGGTTATAAAGATTTTTTTTAAAAGGTTATATGACCAAGTATAAATAGTTTGTTAGGTTATATAACCAAAGCTGCTATGTGACGGTTTACATAGCAAATAAATGTGTTTATACAAGGCCATATAACATACAAATGAAAAGTTTACAATTCTGTTTTCTTCCTTCATTTTAATGCATCTTTCCTTCATTAGAGTAAGTTTAAAATTACAATAATGGGATTACCTTTTTGCAATGTAATAAGTTTAATAATATACATAATACAAATAAAAAAATAAATGCAGGTTTTGTATAAGGGTTCCAGCATGTACTTAGTGGGAGTCCAAATCAATAATTCATGATGTCGAACAGCTAATCAACAACCTAACTCCTCACTTAACAAAAATGTTCACTTACTATATCTTTTATATAACAACAATTGTAAACTTCAAAGTTTTTTCCAACATTTAATAATGTTAAGTAAGAATTATGAAGCTAGCATTATAATTTTTATGCATCCACTTGGATGCAAGAGCTTGAGAACTGTGCATCCAAGAAGACTTTTAGGTGTATATTCATGCAGGATCCTGCATCCAGTAAATCCCTGAATATAGTGTTGCTGAAGTTATCCTGCTAGTGGTATCGGCTACATCCAACAACCTAACTTATGGGTTAACTCTTTATCAAGCTCTCATCCAGTAATCCAGAGGCTTAGGACTCACTCTCCAGTCAGTACTTTAGGATTAGTATTGTTTGTTTTAATGGCAACAAAGTTAAAATACTGATAATGTTTCAAGTGTGTCATTTGCAGGAAAGAAAAATAGGGCAGTGCTTCTAGCATAATCTGAGAAGAAAAAGAGTTTTTCAGGCTTTATAGAAGGACCCTAACATTTAAATTAGACTGCATCTTATGATGAGATTCGGTGGCAGTCTCCTGGAAAAGATCCTCTCTGTTTATCACTGTCTATATTTCATACAGAAGTACACTACAAATATGGAATGGGTCTTAAGGTCTAATACAGGATATAGCCCTAGATAGCTGAATTGGTATGCCTGGTTTTTATATATTTTAATTGAAATTCATTATTGACCAAAACTCCATTTCCAGCTGGATTTAGGGGCTCAAAACTAGATTTTTTCATGGACTCAAAATGTTCATAGATCTATGTAAATTTACACTGTCATTGCGAGGTAGTGTGTGCTACCTACTGAATCACAGCACATAAACTGTAAGCCTTATAAAAAGTGACAGATAAAACTTGCTGAGTTAAACATGCGAGAATAACTTTGGTGAACAACAGGGCGCATTTGTCACAGGGAAATGTTTATGATTTCACCTCGCTGTCAATAAGCAATTAAAAATATTTATTTATCATTTAATCTTCTATCATCTGGAAAATGGACATATACAATGTACTAGTCTAAACAATGCCCAGAGGCGCGATTTACATTTATATCGACAGGTATATGAATTGTTATGTTTTTATTTTTACTGAGAGACAAATATCGGTAATTAAATCTCTGATATTAGGAATCGGGACAAGGGAAACTTTTTATCCAATCGGTATAGCACATGAACGTTTTCTTGCATATTAAGACAGAATTATCTACTGTTTACACCAGTGTTAGAAAAACCTCTCCAATACCCCCAATGTAAGACAAGTCCCGTGTTTTAAATGACGTCATTACGACCGGCCTTTTAAAATTGAATTGTGTGATGACATTATTGTGCCTTTATGAATGATGTTGTAAATTCATATGCTTCCATAAGAAAAAAAGTTCTAAATGTAAATATTAGTTCATGTAAATTCTTTTTAAAATATCATTAATTTGTAATGTATGCAAGAAAATGAATCAAACACTGGTTGTTGTCACAAACAGGAATATCTAGCTCTCGGGTAACTGTTTAGCGTAAACAGTTACCATCAAGCTAGATATTCTGGTCTGTACCGGCACCGGCCGTTGTAAAATCCTTATAATCTGTAGATTCAGGGAAAATAATCAGAAAATGTGGATTGCCTGTACTGAGTATACGCGTATTGCTTAAAGCCTTAAAACTGTGTTTGACTATTAACCCAAGGATTGTCAGTTCAAGCCTTTCTCATATTTTATTTCTTGAAGCGGACTGAAAGCGATTTCATATCTTATAGCGAGCTCAACGAGCTGGCCCGAAGGGCCTGCTTGCAAAGCGAGCTATACAGTAACGCGAGTACCTGCTAAGTGATGGTTTTGAAAACTTTCGTCCGAAGTACCGAATTGGACACATGGCAACTTTTCGAATTACAAGATAACGATAAAAGCCAATGTACTCTGAATGAAAACGGAAGAGTAGACTGGTGTCCTGCGCTCTTATATAGGAACCATAATAGAAAGGAGGAACCAGAATAAACGGAAGCAGTATATAAAACACCGAATGACAAAATTAAAACGGAAAATGTAAAATAAAAATGAACGATTGTTTAAACTATCTTACAAGCTCGCTTTGAGGCTTTGCCTTTTTCATATTAAATTTCACGTCCTAGCTATTATTAATTAAATAAGTTTCATTTATACGAAACCATTGTAAACTAAGAGGAACGGTTGACTCTACAATGGTTGAATGGAAACTTATTAGATCAAATAATTTTTTTTATCAAAATTATGTCACACACAAATGGAATCCAATATACAAGTGTTAAATGAGAATCATGTAAGGGCAGCCCATGTCAGCTGTCAATATTTGGCCTGTTGGGTCATACAAATATTATCACAAACCGTATGAAGTTTAAGAAGAAAGTTCGGTTACAATAGGAGCAGATCGGTGGAACGCACCATCGGAACATGGAAAAATGACATAGAACTTATTATTTACCGGCTTGTTTCTTATCTTGATGAAAGCATGTAAAGAATTTCAAGTATTTAAAAAGGTAATCAAAAAATTCGTAAAATTCCAATTTACAGGCGGTGCAACGTTATTTTCGTCGTTTATGAAAATATAAAAGTACAGGTAAATACAATCTGATTACTTCGGCTATTATCCTTCAGGCAAAATTAAGTATGGTGTATGATCTGGGTCAAAATATGAAAAACAAGATCAACAAGGAAAGGCGGCGTTCAATGAACGCAACCCCCATATGACCCAGCAACAAGAACCAACGGCAAGGAGCCCAGGCGGACCCCAAACATAAAAAGGACAGGGCAAAGTTCCACTATACTTTTCGAAATTGTGTTGTTTTTTTTTCTCATGATTCTGAGATATTTTGGTTCTTGATAAAAAAACTTGTCGTAAGGGATTTCATTTTATGCTGTAATCCATGTTCATCGCACATTGTTCAAACCCCATATAGTCATTTCCAACGAATAGATAACGAATGGTTATTTTACCTCTCCAATGATTCCAGTACAATTTTATCCTTGATAACATATCAAATTTACCTTGATCGTGACAACAAATCTTGCATTTTTAATATTATAGTAATCCAATAAACCTGTTAATTCAAAGGCAAACGTTATTTCTTGTGAACATAGTTGTAGTTTGCTTTTAATTTTCTTTCATTTTTCATTTTAATTTTATTTTAATAGCTGCAATAATTACACATGAAGTGAACAAAGTTTTTCATGAACTTCTCACTTATGTCAGACTATGGTTATAACTGTATTGTTACTGTATTCAAACTGTTGAAGTTGAATCTCTAATGTTTGGTACTTTGTATGGACAATAGTCCAATGACATCTAAGTCATTCTATAAACAACTTACAAAACGTGTGTCTTGACTGTTTAATTTACTAATTCCAAGTGCGCTGGAGCTGCATACATTTAGGCGGGAATACATCATGTGAAGTATAGACTTGCTATAGAGATGATATAAATATATTATAAGTACATAATTCTACAAATCGCTTGATATCCGGTCCCGGTCCAAATCTTAACAGGTGAATAAACTTACGGACTTTGTTATGCAAATGACTTTCAGAGAACAGATACAAATTATTTACGAGTTATATCAGATATCATAACTCCCACTTTCGCGAGCTAACTAACATATACTTTGAATTTGCATTGAGCTAAATATAAGAACTAAATTAATATAAGATGGAGAAGAAACTGTGATGTCACACAGTTAAAATCAGTATCGGCGGAATTGTGTTCCTGCAAGTTACCATATGTCGCGAGATTTTGCGAGATTTGATACATCCTGGGTAAAATAGCCAAAATACCGCCATATTGAATTCCCGGAGGTACATCAACAAAAAAAGACTAAACATTTTTACTTATATAAGAAGCAATAGTTATTTATTCTAAAACGTACAAAACACACTTTTCCACACAAATATTTCTCCGATGTAATAATTCACGGATATTGCCGAAGTTTAACGATAGCGTGAAAATCGGAGACAAGCGGATCATCGAAGCGCGCAAAGGATTGTGGATCTGAATCGGTCTCTCGTCTATTTTCGGAGTTTCCTATCCGTTCTTTATATATCTGTGGAATTTGTGTTTTAAATAAAAACCTAATATTGTATTATTCAAATAGTATTTCCAATTTTGCATATAGTTTTACATTTTAATTTTTTTGGTACCATGTTTTAATTAAATAAATGTCGCTCTTTTATGTGACATTTTCAAGTTATACAACTGCTAATCATGAGTGTTAAACAGGCAATTATCAGTCAATTTGTAAACCTGGGACATAAAATGCTGTAGTATGTTTCAGGTGGAACATAAACGTTATGTTTCTTAATTTTATAATAGTTTTAGTATAAGTAACATATTCAAAATTTGTTTCTCTCTGGTTTATAAAGTTTTACGCAAACGGCGACTGACTTTTACACACGGAACACCTCGGCGCTGGAAATACTGCATTTCTGTTTCATTATGAATTAAAAAAAATGTTGATAATCAAAACTTTCAATTTTAAGAATACTCTTTACATAGTTATTCCAGTCCCATATATCGTCAAAAAAATTCATTTTTCTTTAATAAATTTATTGAAAAAAAAATTAGCGAAAATTTTGGGGAACTTTTATAAAATACTTTTTTGTTTCTTGATCAAGCCGGATTAAATTACAATTAGAGATCTGGTCAGCTGTAACACAATTTGAAATGAAAAAGACTATAGTTTCCTTTCGACGGTGAATTCATGGTTCTTATCGATGATTACCGAAAAGAGCCGAAAAAATACGATTGTTGTTCGGATCACCGATTATAAAAAAATATATATAGAAAAAATGGAAAATACTGGTATTTATCTGTAGCATGAATTATACAAATACATTTTTATACGTTCCTGTACTTATTATCGATCGTTCATAACTCTTCCAATGTAACCTTCATGTACACATAGTACATATCACAAGGATATTTGTTTGTTTTGCCTGCAAGATTGAAATATATTTCACTGAGTGAACACCAGATGCAGTATTTAGCTGGTGTTCACGAATGAAATATATTTCAATCTTATATGTTAAACAAATAAATTTTCTTTTTCTTTCATGCTTTTTAAGTGATTTTAAGTAATTTTTTATTGATTTTGCCGCTGACTGAGCCCTTATTACGGGGGGGGGGGGGGGGCTGTTACACGAAGGATTGGAGTTCTTTATGATAACTGTCACGGAGTTCCTGGAAAACGTTACGGATTTATATGGAAAACTTTTCTATATACGTGGATAACTCACGTGAAAAATTGTCATTTTTACCTTTAATGGGGGAGTTTGAGGTGCTAAATTAAACTTTGATAACTAAACTTGCCCTACATATTGTATTATATTTCAGAAAACCCTTTTAGTCCATTTGTCATCGCCTTTTTAATTTAAAAAATCTGGTAGTTTTGAGTAAAATTTACAAATAACTTGCTTATTCGTACATATTGACTTTTTCATTTGTCTTCTCCGTTGCTATACTTAACATACCTAATTATAACGGAGAGTTGCAAACCTAAAGCCCATGCAGGCTAATAAATTTATACCTGATTTTTCAAATGTCACGGAGTTCTTGTGATAACACAAAATATGTCCTGGAGTTCTTATGATAACTTTTGTTACTGCGAGTATGCTTCTTGTACTTAATTACGGTACGTTTAAGCGTATTTTGTTATTTAATAAGCAATATTTAACATGTAAATTATTATATAGCCACAAACTGTGTGGTAATAAACAATCTTTACTGAATATCTTCACCAGTTATTAGAAGACCTTATTTCTAGTAGAAGTGAACTGTATAACAAGGAAACATCAGTTACTTCTACAGAACTGTCAGAACAAAAACAACAGGTTATATTCTACATTTCTGGCTTTGTAATATGTGCTCTTCAAAAACGCCTGAAGAGTCTTAAATCTGATGAAAAGGAGGCCCTTATTAATTAATGGTCTTAGGCAATTGAACAAAACAAACACAGAGTACAGTCTCAGCAAAATTTTCAATCTGGACAAACAAACTTGATAGAGGGGGGTTTAAAGATACCTAGTGATGACATGTTCTTTTTGATAAGGGAGTTTGAAAATCAATTTAGGAAAGAAGTGAAAGAAACAAATCTTACACAGAATGCTCTTGAAACTACAGTTCTCAAAGAGGCTATCATGGACAAGTTCATGGTAAAATATTATGCAGAGAGACTTGTTCCAGGGAAGTTTACTTTAAGTATTTTGGAAAGAATACTATCATTTTTTTCTGACAATACGTGGCAATGCCATTGCAAGGAAGAAAAGATTAGAACTTGTTAAAGCCACTGAAAAAAGGCAATGCGTAAAGTGTTGAAGGAAAAAAGTATTAAGTAAATTTAAAAGAATGAATATTATACCAAGTCACTTAGCTGAGTGTAACAAATAGAAAATAAAAAATGCTTATCAGAAACTGAATTATGTAAGCCTATTACATTATCTCAATCAAGATACTGCCTAGGTATTAAACTGTATGACATGCCATTTCTGTTTACATGACTATGTACATTTTGTTATGTATATCTTTGTACACTTTTAAATGTTCATCTTGTTTGTATAACAATAAAGATAGATTTCATCAAATTGTTAGTTTATATTATGTCATTCAAGATCAAATATGCAATGATATTAAAGTGCTGAGTCATTAAGAATAATTCTGCAAGAATGGTAAAGACTATACCAGTTGTAAATCATATCATAGCATAATTCCATTTCAACTTTGAATCACAGCCAACACATTAAAGTGTATTGTTTCGTTTGAACTTGTTTCAACTTTGAATCACAGTCAACACATAAAAGCCAGTGCATTGTTTACCGCTTAGGTAACGGAGTGTTGTCTATTGGAGTTAGCCTAAGTTTTATTTTTGTATTTCCTTTTAGAGGGGCTAGGGCTTGGCCTCCAACAGTTGTCAGTCTGAATCCGAAATTTTATTTCAAGTTGGATTGTTATTGCTACCTCCACTACTTCTGTGTATCCCAAAGCGTTGTTCAATTCTATTTGAAAGACCCTGACCTGAAACTTAAGAACGCCATTTGTAAATTCATAAAAAGCGCACACGGCAATGACAACATTTAAGGCACGCGACTTGTGTTACATGGGGAATGTAAGACAGGTTTTTGTAGCACAGGTGTAAATGGTAGAAACTTTGACATGCAAGAATTTTGATTCTTTCATGAAAGGAATCTATATATCCAGCTAGCAGCTTACGGAACGTCATTCTGCGGTTCTACTCAGGTGCCCGTTCGAGCCTGAAATAATGCAAGGAGGATCACTTGAGGTCTTCCTCCACTAGTTAAGCTGGAAAGTCGCCATATGACCTGTACTCTGTGGAGGCGACGCATAATAAAACAAAGAAGATAGTAATTTAAATGTTTTTGAAGTGATGGCATAAAACTGCTTCCGTAGTTTTACCACCAACACAAACTACCTTATCTCGGACATATACGAATTTTTCGCAACAAAAATATTATAGACACCGCTTAGTCGGAATGCTTTTGTAATCACCATAAAGACAAGGCAAACAGATAAGGATGGCAGGGTTTAGTGGAGCTCTTCAAATAACAGATTTAAACGACTTTATAACACCATCTCAGGTTTGAGACTAATTATTTGCATAGCTATAATGTGTTTCCATTTAATTACATTCATCCTAAATATTTTTTTGATTACAGTGAACTCGCCCATTCCGAACCAGTCAAAAATGAGGATCATTTCCAAGCTTTTTAGGTCGCGAGCGTGCAGACGGCCACAGAAATCGTAAGTTATGTTTTAGGTTTATAATTGAAGCACTATACAATCAATTCAACGTTAGTAAGGCATAAAAAATATTCTTAC
The DNA here is from genome assembly GCF_026571515.1 of Ruditapes philippinarum. Classification (NCBI taxonomy): domain Eukaryota; kingdom Metazoa; phylum Mollusca; class Bivalvia; order Venerida; family Veneridae; genus Ruditapes; species Ruditapes philippinarum. The sequence continues at coordinate 61,875 of NW_026854164.1, forward strand.
ATTATCTGTATTTTTAGTTTGTTTAAGTGTCATATTTTTCCCGTATGCGTAAATCTGTCGAATGAAAATAAAATTTTCAAAACGAAAAGGCGCTTGCATTTTAGTTAATTCCCGAAACGAAACAAAATGAACATTGATAAAAAGCAAATTTTATGTGCTTTCAAGCCATAATAATCACAATACAAATAATTTTAAAATTTAAACGTAAAAGGCTGTATTACTGACATCATGTTTTTTGTGTATTCCGAATCACCTTTTTTTTCGGCGGCACGAAATACCCAAATACACCTAAATATACCCAAATATAGCAATATTTATTTTTGTTTGTATAAAATATAGATAATGATTATAATTAGAAATAAATAAATATTTATAAAATAATATGACTTAGCCTGCTATAACTTTCATTTATTCCATTGAAATGGGCAGTTAAGATGTTGTAAGTTTTATAGCAATATTATAATAGTCTTCTGCTGCTGCGTGAAATAAGTGTTTGAAGATACATAAATGTATTTATTATTTTGACCATCAGTATTGACACTGACCACGATTATTTGATAGAAACATTGTTTAGATATATGTATGATAGGATAAATTTCAATAATACTTATATTTCCGTGGATTTAATTGATTTCTAGGCCCTTACGTAAAGTTAGAATTTTCTTCCTTTTTTGTGACTTCTTTATTTCTTCGGGAATTTAATGTAAACTTCAAAAATATATGTTTTATTAACACTTACATATAATATTTAATGAGATTTAATTAAAATGTGTAGCTCTTGTATTTTCAGAAGTATTTCCATTTTGAACTTATTTTACACTATATGAAAATTGTTATATATTTGGACCGCCTCAGTGGTCGAGGGGTTAAGAGTCTATGACTTTATTACCTCGATCCCCGGGAGATGCTTTGATAGTTTAGCACTGAGGAAGGTAATCTAGTACTGGTGTAACTCTGCAGGAACGATGGTTAGGAAACTACCCGCCTATATGACTAAAATACTAATGGGAAAAGGCGTAAAATGAAACAAACAAACAAAAAATTATATATTTGAGTACTTTATTAACTCATAATACAGATGTTTTTATCATTCATATACTTTTTGTCTCTTGTATCTAATTAACAAGAGCACTGTCTAGTCTGACAGCTCTTGCTTAACTTTACCTGCCTATAACCTGCCAAAAGCAGGGGATTCTTAAACATTATCCTATTGAAATGTATTTGATTTTTGCAAAATAAAATATGAAACATTTTTACATCACTTTTGCCACTATTATTTGTACAAAATGGCATGTAATCCCTTCCAGAGAATACTATGAAATTCCCTTCCTTCAGGTACAATATTGTACAGTGTACATGTAAAATAATTCATTATTCGTTTTATACATTCTATTTTACATATCTACATCTTTTTTAGATGGATAAACCTAGAAAAAATGCCAACGTCCAGCTGAGGTGTCTGCCAGAAATGTTAGAAAATTAAAAAAATTACTCTAACTTCACACCAGCAAAGAAAGCCAAGGACGCTAAGATTACCAAAATCTCAAGGGAGAGTGACATTCTTGGTCTACCACATGGTCACAGACTGCTCATATGACTGCAATGATACAATATATTTCATTTATGCCAGAGGGGACGCCATAGCTGTTGTTCAGATTTTATAGTACTTATGATTTTACAAGTCATGGACATATGCTTTATATATAAATACATATTACATACATGTGTTATGTTTTACTTACATCATGGACAAACCAGTTCTCAAACCTTTAAGCATTCCTGAGTCTTTTAGTATAAAAAGAAATAAATCTTTAATAAATCACATATATGTAGACAGTCAATTGAATCTTTATTTAACATTTCTGTAAGTTTTGGCTGAAATAATCTTTAATTAACATTTCTGTAAGTTTTGGCTGAAATGAAACAATTAGAAAAGCCTGTTTTCCATCCTGAAAAAAAAAACACAACTCCCTTACAAAACTGGCATGGCCTCTTAGTTTAGCCAAAGAAGTGATTGTCACAAGACTATCACATGACATATATATAAGTACCCTACAGGGTGCAGGTACCTGCTTTAAGATTCTGTTTGCTTCATATATTCATTTTGTTATCACATTAGTTTAACAACTCTTTAAACGTCTGTACAGCGTTAATGGCTGAATTAAAGATACTGGTGTTCGGATTTATTTTCTTAGAACATTTTCTATCATTCTAGATAGTTTTCAAAACAAAATTCATATTTTAGTTTTCACAATTTGTTAATAGCGTATAAATCTAGTTGTAGCAATTTGCATAAAATTAATCAAATGTGTAATATAATTATTCGTTTTCATTTGGCAGCAGCAGACATGTCTGCTTTTATGCTAACGCGTTAATGACAAAGCCACTTCTAGTAAAAAATGAACACGCAGCTCATAAATGAAAGGTTTGATAAAGGATAGGCACTTAAAGGAATGCTATATAAAGAAACTGTATTTTAAACTGGCTACCTTGAATGTTATTAGAATATATCACGATTTAATATTACTTGTTGGTTGAACTCACGGTATTATGTCACTATGAACTGAATTAAGAAAAATAATTTCCGACCATTTCGTTAATTTTGCGGTGATTCGGAAAAGGCGAGTATGACCCGGATTAGGCAAGGTACCAGTCTAAATTTTCTTGGAAATTCCGGTATTAAATCCAATTTAAAGGCAATTTCTTTTTGCGCTATTTTAATCGTGACATATTTATCTATATTTTAAGATATTCTTTTTAGTTTAAATAGATATTTATCGGCGTAATACAACAAAAGTATAAAAATTGGTTCGGAAAGGGCGAGTCCACTGTATGACAATTTGTAAATCTCGACAGAATCTCCGACAGAATCCTGCTCAATGACATACAGATGCAAGAATGAAGATGACCACTGTGAGACTCGGTGACTGATGATTATCTAATCATAAATGGGCACCAGTAAATGATTTTAATCTATAAGATATGTATGGTTTTAAACAAAAGTGTGTTCCTGATTTGGTTTGTATACTTTTCATAGATGTACAAAGTCCTAAGATGAAATTAGGTGCTACCTATGGTGCAGAAAGCTCTTATGATTTTCGCAAAACATGTTTAGTGTACATGTAAACCAGATCTTTCTTGCAGGTATTCTGTAGCGTAAACAAAACAAATAAATTGGTGGTGTTCAACCTATCATCGGAGCGCTCGGAATATTTCAAAAATCTCCCAACGTAAAGGGGGCCACTGCGCATGTGTCGGCGTTTGGAAAATCCTGTCCGCCTTTTTTGTTAATCTCAAATCACAGTTGTTGTTTTTAACGTTATTTTTGAATGTGCTAATTTATCAAAAAGGATATGTTACAGTCACTTTTTATATTTATAATCGTTACTATAATTCTTATTAATGAAATGTAGGTTTATTTTCTGATTTTGTACATCATTCTTTCACCCGAAGTGTTACTTAGCATGCGTCTGCTAGCAATAGTCTGAATTATATAGACGCTCATTAAAAGTGCTCTGATATCTATATTTAGCTCAAAAGGATTTCAAAATGGCGGTGCCAAGTTAACTAAGAATTTTTTCACAGCTTATTAGGTATAGGATATAATTTTGTATTTTTATGAAATTTTCATTTAGTTTTGATTTGATTTCATTTGAATTGATATGCTTCAGACATGTTGTCTAAGAGCGCTACAGCCCTCGCGGGGCCTTTGGCCCCGCTCGGACTTTCCATGTATAATTAGGTAAATTCATTTCAACATTCTTAAACATTCATAGTTGAATAACATTGATGTTGAAAAAATGGACGTCAAGATTGCAATACCTGACCTCTTATACTAGCTAAAATATTTTGCAGAGTAAACAATAGAATATCAAAAACTTAAGCATTTGTTGCCGAAATATTGTATATCAAGTTAAAAATATAAATTAAAACACTGAAGTTTTTATCTGAATTAAATCAACATCATGAACATATCTGCCTGGACACATGGTACTGTAGTGTGGTCAATTCAGGTAATTTTGGTACCCTCATTCACATTGATGTGCCTCAGATTAAAGTGTCAGCAAACTTAGTTCATTAAGTAGGAGAAAAACCTAGCTGTTCTGTGTCAAATTTTCAGATTTCTAGCTTTAAAATTATGAAATCAGTATGGAAAAATGTGAAAAAAGCCCATGTGTTGCCTGAGGCCCTACTCAGACTTTTCACCTATAAATAAAATTTGCACCTTAAAATTGCCCGGTTCATTGGAAACAACTCCCATTAATATAATATTTTCTTTCACTTTGAAACAGCTACATTTGTACATCTGACTTAACAATTTAATGATAACAACCTATATTGTGACAATATGTGAACAGCCATTCAACCTTTAGAGTGACATTGTGATAACAACCATTCAAACTAAATCCTGTCAAAGTGATAACAACCATCCCACTAGTATAGTGACATTGTGATAACAACCATCCCACTGGTAAAGTGACATTGTGATAACAACCATCCCACTAGTATAGTGACATTGTGATAACAACCATCCCACTAGTATAGTGACATTGTGATAACAACCATCCCACTAGTATAGTGACATTGTGATAACAACCATCCCACTAGTATAGTGACATTGTGATAACAACCATTCCACCAGTATAGTGTCATTGTGATAACAACCACTCCAACAGTATAGTGAAAAAAGTGATAACAACCATTCCACCAGTATAGTGAGAATGTGATAACAACCATTCCACCAGTATAGTGACATTGTGATAACAACCATTCCACCAGTATAGTGACAATGTGATAACGACCATTCTACTAGTATAGTGACAATGTGATAAAAACCATTCCACCAGTATATTGACAACATGATAACAACCATTCCACCAGTATAGTGACAATATGATAACAGCCAATCCATCAGTATAGTGACAATGTGATAACAACCATTCCACCAGTATAGTGACAATGTGATAACAGTCATTCCACCAGTATAGTGAAAATGTGATAACAACCACTTCACAAGTAAAGTGACAATATGATAACAACCATTCCACCAGTATAGTGTCATTGTGATAAAAACCACTTCACAAGTGAAGTGACAATGTGATAACATCCATTCCACCAGTATAGTGACAATGTGATAACAACCACTTCACAAGTAAAGTGACAATGTGATAACAACCATTCCACCAGTATAGTGTCATTGTGATAACAACCACTTCACAAGTAAAGTGACAATGTGATAACATCCATTCCACAAGTATAGTGACAATGTGATAACAACCACTTCACAAGTATAGTGACAATGTGATAACAACCATTCCATCAGTATAGTGACAATGTGATAACAACCATTGCACCAGTATAGTGACATTGTGATAACAACCATCCCACCAGTAAAGTGACAATGTGATAACAACCACTCCACCAGTATAGTGACAATATGATAACAACCATTCCACCAGTATAGTGTCATTGTGATAAAAACCACTTCACAAGTAAAGTGACAATGTGATAACATCCAATCCACCAGTATAGTGACAATGTGATAACAACCATTCCACCAGTATTGTGTCATTGTGATAACAACCATTCCACCAGTATAGTGACAATGTGATAAGAACCATTCCACCAGTATAGTGACAATGTGATAACAACCATTCCACCAGTATAGTGACATTGTGATAACAACCATTCCACCAGTATAGTGACAATGTGATAACAACCATTCCACCAGTATAGTGACAATGTGATAACAACCATTCCATCAGTATAGTGACAATGTGATAACAACCATTCCGCCAGTATAGTGACATTGTGATAACAACCATTGCACCAGTATAGTGACAAGGTAATAGTGACTATTTCCCCAGTATAATGGCAATCTCACAGTCACCATGGCAAGACAGCTAACACATATTTGAACAGCGCAGAAACTGTATTTGTAAATTATATTTTATCATTGACACTTCCTTTAGTTTAATATTTTTTTAACTAAGACATAGAAGGACTATATAAAGTTGTGAACATAATTATACCCCCAAAACGAAGTTTGGGGTTATATAGGATTCACTCCATGGTCGGTCAGTTGGTCGGTCCAGCCGTCCGTTGCATTTTCCTTGTCCGGAGCATAACTTGAAGACTAAAGATTGGAATTCAATACAACTTCATACAATGGTCAAGCACATTGAGAGGAAGTGCAGTGCAATAGAACCATAACTCCATCAGGTATCTTCACTTACTACAAAGTTATTGCCCTTTGTTACTTTTCCTTGTCCGGAGCATAACTTGAAAACTACTGGTTGGAATTCAAAACAACTTCATATAATGGTCAAGCACAATAAGGGGCATAAGAACCATAACTTTATCTAAAGTAATTACAGAGTTATTGCCCTTCGTTACTTTTCCATTGCTTTCTTTTGTTTGGACCATAACTTGAAGACTAATGGTTGGAATTCAATATAATTTCATACAATGGTCAAACACATTGAGAGGAAGTGCAGTGCACAAGAACCATAACTCCATCTTGACTGATTACAGAGTTATTGCCCTTTGTTTTTTTTTTCTTGTCGGGAGCATTACTTGAAAACTACTGGTTGGAATTCATAACAACTTCATACAATCGTCAAGCACAATAAGGGGAAGTGCAGTGCGCAAGAACCTTAACTCTATCTAAAGTAATTACAGAGTTATTGCCCTTTGTTACTTTTCCATTGCTTTCTTTTTTCCGGACCATAACTTGAAGACTAATGGTTGGAATTCAAAACAACTTCATACAATGGCCAAGCACATTGAGAGGAAGTGCAGTGCAAGTTGAAGAACCATAACTCCATCTTGACTGATTACAGAGTTATTGCCTTTTGTTAATTTTCCTTGTTCGAAGCATAACTTGAAAACTACTAGTTGCAATTCAATACAACTTTATACAATTGTCAAGTACATTAAGAGGAAGTGCAGTGCACAAGAACAATAACACCATTTTGACAAATTACAGAGTTATTGCCCTTTGATACTTTTCCTTGTCCGGAGCGTAACTTGTAAAGTACAGGTTGGAATTCAAAACAACTTCATACAATGGTCAAGCACAATAAGAGGAAGTATGGTACACAAGAACCATAACTCTATCCAAAGTAATTATAGAGTTATTGCCCTTTGTTACTTTTCCATTTATTTTTTTTCTTGTCCAGAGCATAACTTGAAACTTACTAGTTGGAATTCAATACAAATTCATACAATGGTCAAGTATATTGAGAAAAGCGCAGTGCACAGAAACCATAACTCTTTCTTGACTCATTTAAGAGTTTTTGCCCTCCTCTGTTACTTTTTATTGACCAGAGCATAACTTGAAACTTACTAGTTGGAATTCAATACAAATTCATACAATGGTCAAGTATATTGAGAAAAGCGCAGTGCACAGAAACCATAACTCTTTCTTGACTCATTTAAGAGTTTTTGCCCTCCTCTGTTACTTTTTATTGTCCAGTGCATAACTTGAAAATTAATGGTTGGAATTCAAAGAAACTTTATACAATGATCAAGGGCAGTGAGATGAAGTGCAGTGCACAAGAACCATAAATCTATTGAACTAATTACAGTAATTGCCCTTTGTTACTTTTTTTGTCCAGTGCATAACTGAAAAACTAGTTGTTGGAATTCAATACAACTTCATACAATGGTCTAGCTCAATGAGAGGAAGTGCAGTGTACAATAACCATAACTCCATCTTCAGTATTTGTAGAGTTATTGCTCTTTGTTCCTTTTCCCTGTCAGGGAATAACTTAAAAAACTAATGTTTAGAATTCAATAAAACTTCATTCAATGTGTCAATCGCAATAAAAGGGAGGGCAGTGCTCAAGAAGTGTAACTCTTTTTGGACTTCTTGCAGAGTAATTCAATAAAACTTCATCAATTGTCAACCACATTGAAAGGAAATGCAACATACAAGAACCACAAGTATCTTTAATTGCCAACAACCATAACTCTATTTCATTTCTTTTGCAAGGTATTCTGTTATTAATAACTTCCTCATTTCTGAAGCAGTCTTGCGGGGGTATTAATCACATTAAGTGATAGTTCTAGTTTTTTTAAAATTTACATGTTTGAAAGGAATCCTACATGTAACTGAAAAAATTGGGGTCACCATCCTACTGTTGCAGTTATTTGCCCCTGAAAGCGAGATTTTACTTGTTTTAGGGGTCATTTTCAAGAGTAAACATTTCACATTTAGGTTCTCAAAAAGTGGGATTGTCTTTAATCATACAAAGTTTTAAAAAGTCCAGAGTAAAAAATTTTCTTTCTTTGACTATGTAAAAAAAATAAACTACAGGAAACATTGTAAATTAATAGAGAATATAATAGATTTATCTGAAATAAAAAAAAGATTTATGTGGAATATAAATTATAAATTAAATGAAAATATGAAAATATAGATTAATTGGGAATATCATGAGTTCATATGGAATATGATAATTAATTAATTAGAAATACAAATTATGTAATTTTGAATATCATAAATTTATTTAGAATATGATTATTAATAAACTGAAGAAAAAAAAAGAATTAATTGGGAATATGAATTCATTTGGAATGTATGGTTATAAATCAATTGATTCAAGTTGAAAATATGAATTGATTTGAAATACATACAATTATAAATGAATTATTAAGTAATTAAGTATTTAAGAACCATGGAGGTCTGAGATCAAAAGAGATATAATAAATTAGCGTACAAATATAACATTAATTAATACAGTTCAGATATAATGTAAAATTGACATAAATTTGACAGCTGTAATTAGATAGGTTAACTAATATAAAGGAAATGCCCCAGGGTGCCACGTTAAACTGTCTCCTTCAACTGTGAAGCATGTACTAGTGAAACTGTGGGGGCATAAACACTATATAGTATTATATGTGTATTACAAATAAATATTAAAAAAAAGAAAAAAGATTTGGATTATTATCTATTATGTAAATGAGCTTGTATGAAAAAAATTAACGCTTAGATTTTGTGCATGAAATAATAACTAATTATGCTTTCCGAACTTTTTAACATTATACCGAGTGTCAACTTGTGGTAGCTTGTGCCTAATCAATATGAAACAATGCATGATGAAGCATATTAGAGACATTTACATAGAATACAAATCAGCGAAGTGATGTGTGAAAATGAATGATATTTATTATCATGGAATACTTTAATTAGGCTCTATATTTAATCATTACTGGTGAAGGAAAAAAGTATCTGGAAATAAGATCATTAATTTTATGAACAAAATAGATTAAACAGACATTTTACAATGTACAAACTGAAGAAATAGAAAAGTTTTATCTGGGTAAAAAAATGGATTAAATTATGAAAATGATTGTTTTATAAATAGGTAGAGTACATTGCTTTTGAAAGGTATCAAGATATGAATGTTTTCATGATGAAACAAAGCAAAGTATTGTTGTTGTTGCCATTAGTTTTGTTGTTTATATCAAGAAGTTGTCTTTGCGTAGATCATGGATTAGATCTCAATTTTGTGTCTAAGGTTGGAAACTTAGATATAGGGCAAGTGGGAGGTCTAGCTGTGAATGAAGATGGTGAGATACATATATTTCACCGCGGTGAAAATATCTGGAATGCATTCTCGTTTGATTCTATGCATGTATATACATTACAATATTTCCCGATTGAGGTGGACACTGTTGCCATTCTGTATAAGAATGGTACGTTAAAACGGTCATTTGGGAATAATACATATTACTTGCCCCACGGTTTGACGCTCGATTTGGAGGGTAATATGTGGTTGACTGATGTCGCCCTGCATCAAGTATTCCGGATACCTAAAGGAGGTGAATTTCCGGATCTTACATTAGGATACAGGTTTGAACCTGGATCAGATTCTGAGCACTTCTGTAAACCAACTGATGTTGCGGTGCTGTCGACAGGAGAGTTTTTTGTAGCAGATGGATATTGTAACAGCCGTATAATAAAGTTTGACAAATACGGTTATTTCATTAAGCAGTGGGGATCGAAAAGTGTTTACAGAAATTCCGATGGTTTCCCCCCAGCGGGTACTTTCAACTTTCCGCATGGTTTAACATTGGCTGAAGACAAACGCTTGCTTTGTGTTGCAGACCGTCAAAATGGTAGAATTCAGTGTTTCGATTTGGAAGGAAATTTCGTGAGACAAATGCATCCGAAACCATTTGGGCAAGCTGTATATGCTATTGAATATAGTATGAGCCATGGAGGTGTAATATTTGCAGTAAATGGGCCACAAGATGGTCCGTACGCTGCTAAAACTAAAGGATTTACTCTAAGCATTGACACCGGTGAGCTACTCTCAACTTGGAATATTCCAGAACCAGGCTTAAATCATCCACATGATATTGCTGTAGATGAGACAAGACATTTTGTCTATGTTGGTGAACTTAACCCCCGACAGGTGTGGAAATTAAATATGCCAAAACTTCTATACATGGCCAATACTGGACTAGATAAATGGAGTTTAATTGGAATCTTAGTGGCCGTGCCAGTATTTGTCTTGATCTTAATATGTGTTCTATTGTGGTTGCACCACACTGGAAAGTTGGTGAGAAAGACGAAGAAAAAGCCAGCCCCTGTTGTAAAGGATTATAGCATTGACACAGAGCAGATAGACTGTGGGCTTGACCTCAGTCAGTATTCTGTGTCCTATAACCAGACCAAGGTAAAAAATTGTATGAAATAATGATACTTGAAAGCATAATTTTATTATGCCTGAGAAACAAATAGAATTTTTGCTGTTTTAGAAAGGGCAAATATTGAATGTTATAATGTTAAAATAATGGTTTTAGCGCATTTTAGATGCCTGTTACATAAAGAAAGTAGCACTAAATGTGAAATAGTTTGTCATAAAAGTTACATTATGTAAATTAAGTAGTATTTTGACTTATATACTAAATACTAAATCACTGTAAATGTACTAACTGCAAAAAAGCAACAGAAGAGAGAAAGGGTTCCAATAATTGGTTTCAAATAAGTAACTTTTTGGAAACTATAAGAGTTCACAAAAAGTAATCTACAAAGCTTCTGAGCATAAAAAATAAAAGCATTTCAGTGGCATTAGATGGGCCTTTAAGGCATTCCTCGTTATCATGATCAAAATAAAAAATCTTACTCCCACAAATAAGAATAAAATTGCCACCACTGACTAAAAAATTACAATAAAAAGGATTTCAGAAATATACATGCATATCAATATCAAGGTGAGAAAATGCCTGCGGTCTTATTTAGGGGTTAACAAATGTACATGATGTACAAAAGGGACTGAATAAACCGGTTGTGTTACGGAATAACAGGGTGGTCTGGATATCAGGGTTGGCGACCATTGCAATAAAGAAGAAGAAAATCGGGTCTGAAAAAAATCATTCTTATTAGCGGGTTGGTCTAAAAATCGGGGTGGTCGCAAAGCGGGTTTTTTTACTGTATATTGCTTTAAAACAAACAATATTTTCATGATAATTTCTGGAAGTTGATCACTATTTTTCAAATTATTTTGATTTTATAAAAAACCAATACATGTATGTATATACGGCAGAATTTGGAAATTTTCTTCTAAAAAAAAAAAAGTCTTTTAATTTGATGTTTTTGATTTGTTAAAAAAACATGGCCCTCTGAGGTGGGATCACTTCCAATTGTACTTGTAAATAAATCAGTTATAGAAATAAAGCTGTCATTGATTTAGTGCAAAGCATATCAACGATATATCGATATCAAGTAACTAAAATCAACGATACACCGATATATCAATAATATCCTATACTCACTTGTCTGTCATTCACTTTCATACCTGTTTCAATGATTTCAGTCAAAAACATGTTCTGTACAGTGTCTTGTCCACTGCATGATTTTTTCCAGACAATATTTTTTATCACCATTGCTATGAAATAATTCCACTATATAACAAAAGCATAACATAAGATATAAATAATTGTTTCTGCATATATTTTGGGTGAATTGTATAATTTCTAGACATTTAATTTATAAGTCAAAAGTATCGATTTTTTAAAATGTGTATCGATTATTGATCGACAAAAAAATATCAACGATACATCGATATTGTCGATATCGATGACAGCTCTATATAGAAAGTACATTGTATAAATTATATAATTGTGTTGTTCAGACTTTGAGACAATAAAAAAGCAATTATTTTTAAGTGGCTTTCTACCAAGATTATGGGATTTGGCTATGTTTACCTATATATTTTTTATAGAGAAAACCAGACTGAGTGCTTGCAGGTCTTTCTGGTGAGGTGATAACATAGGCCGCCATACCCCTTTTGTCTTATTTGAAGGCTCAGGGTGAGTTATTAGGGTTTATGAATGTCCATTGTCGTCTGTCCACACTTAAATCATTAACCCTCTAGTATCCACAAAGCTTCAATTGTCACGAAACTTGGGATATTTGTCCCAGTAATTAGTCAAACAGGTTCGAATATGGGTCATCTTGGATGAAAAACTAGGTTACATGACCCAAAAATAGAAAAATATTGTCCATGATGGAGAGACTACTGTTTCAGTTCAGATATCCTTAAATTTTTTGTCAGAACTGCTGTTTGGTTGTTTGAATATGGGTCATCTGGAGTCAAAAAAATACATTAATTAAATGTATGTCACAGCCCAAATATGAGAAAAACTTATTTACACTTTGGAGCCAAAATTATTTGGAAGCATTATAGGAGGTCACTGTCCAAGGCTCATAACTCTGGAATGGATTTTGACAGAATTATGGCCCTTTTAGAACATAATTTCTACATTATCCAGTCCCTTGTATTACTATCAAGCACTTAAAATAGTCATTGACAAGCATGTGGTCCTGCCGACAGCACTTGTTTTGTATACATATAGTCACTAGTGTATAAATTATGAATGCAGACTAAAATTCTTATTTACATTGTATTTTCAGGAATGTATAAAGCCAGTTAAGATAGACAGGACTGCTGGGAAAGTGGGGAAAATTCGAATAGAAGATGATGGCAGTTACTTTAATGTGTCAGAGGTCAGTATTTATTTAACATTCGACCTTGACCTAGAGGTCCTAGTGGTTAAGTTATCTGCCTCTCAACAAAGGGATCATGGGTTCAAGCCCTAATTGGGTACGACCATTTTTCTTCATATAAGACTTGTACTGGTTGGTTCCAGGAAGCAGACTCGAAAGTGATTAATATAAGTTTTAAGAACTTGTTTCAAAATCGAGCTTAAATATGTTTTAACCAATCAGAAAATGGAAGCCTGTCAGTTCATCTGGTTAAGGACTTAGTGTAAGGGTCAAGGTCACTTATACTAAATATCATAACTTGAAAACTATAAACTGATATTGTGGTCTGTGTGAAACTGTTTAGCATCCCTGACTGTAAAAATCATTAGCTCTAAACTGCAATAAATTTGAATTGGACAATCACCAGGACCTTTGATTAGCTAATATTGGCTAGTTGAAGGAAAATCATTGGTTCTATCCAACATGCTTGCTTGTGTCTGAAGTAATTAACCAAGTGGCACCAGTGAGAGTTCTTCCTCAACCAGAAAAGTGGCCATATCACCTTTAGCAGGCAGGATTATAATATATCCATGCAATCTGGCAATGCTCTATACTTATACTGTTGATTGCTTATTTATGTGTTTTGATATTGAAGTCATACTATCTTTAAATAGACTGTTCCTCTTATCAAAGCAGTTCAAATCTGATACATAAATTCAGAAAGTTTTTAGGGTGAAATAAATTATGCTTCAACTAAATTAAAACTTAATGTTTACAGGGAGGAAAGGAAACAAAGCTACAGAAAGCACAGATCACATTGAACGATTGTCTGGCATGTAGTGGGTGTATAACGTCCGCAGAAAGTGTACTTATAACTCAACAAAGTCAAGATGAGCTGTATAGGATACTGCAAGAAAATAATCAGTTACAGAAGGTAATATTTTTACAGGAGGTTATGTATTATGAGTGAGACTTAAAAGTGTTGATGCACCACACTGTATTCCGGTATATACTGGACAAGGCCCTTAAATGATTAGATGCTAAAATCTCACCTTTGCACTCAACATAATGAGCTTTATCACCTTGATGTGACATCATTTGCGATATATACAAACATAGCATTAAAGCGCGCATATGTCGGCATTCAAAAGTGTGTCTATAAGCTTATACTGGTAGCTTCCTACATAATCAAACTAAAATAAATTATGTATAAACGAAACCAAATGCCCGCATTACACTTACGGGGCATCAACAAAAATGACTCTTTCTTTGTAAACAATTCATATATGTGATACTGTATTCGTGTAGCTTCAATACTAAAATTATTGAATGTGTTGTTTATATTGGTTTATTCATTTCACACTCATTTAATATGCTATATTTTTTATTATTTAATAAAAACATGAAAATAACAGGTTATGATAATATTTTTGTATTAAAATACAGGATGGCAAGTCAGATGAAGAGAAGATAGTAGTGGTATCAGTGTGTCCGCAGGCCCGTGCTTCTCTAGCTGCTAAATATAACCTCAATATGACAGAAACATCACACAAACTAACAGCATTCTTCAAAAAACTAGGTTAGTGTTATTGTCTATTTTAAGGTTATAACAATATATATATATATGTTTGAGGTCCTGTTCGACTGTATTTATATAAAAGTCTTAAGAAGATTTAAGTATTGTTAAAGGTCTTAGGTTAATGGCTTTGAGAAACTTACCTTAAGTTGATATGTTTCCCTGTGCACCATTTCAGCATTCAGAACAATCAATCCTTACAATGTTTAAATCAAAGCAAAGCACATGTATAGAGCCAGGACAGTCTGTAATTCCATGCAGTCTGTTCAGGTTTTATACTGTTGTTTGTCCAAATGAGTGAGTATAAAAACATTTGGAGCTGAAAACATTAAATACTGTATTACAGTATATACTGGACAAGGGGCTTGAATGATCAAATGCTAAAATCTCACCTGTACACCTGATGAACTTTTCAACTGCCCAAATGCACTTTAAAACGACTAATTCATCTCTTCACACCGATCTATATTCCATAATAAGTGGAAAATGTAAGAATTTGCAAAAAAAAAAGCAAAAGTTTGCTTCTTTTTTATCATGATTTCTGCAAATGTCTAGAAGTTCTGCTCCAGCATGTAGTGAATAAAATCCTGTCAAATTTTGTCATTGATGATTGACGTTCATGCTAGGGCTTTATGCAAATTAAGTAATGGAAATATTAATGATATCCAAAGATTCTGATATTTAAGCTACAGAATCATTAGAACAAAATAGAGTAAAATGGTATGAATGTTGTTTTTTTTCAGGTGTACATTATGTGCTAGACACTACGTTTGCCCGAGGTTTTAGTTTGATAGAGAGTTGTCGAGAATTTGTAAATCGTTATAAAGAATCTGAAGTTACGCCAGCAGCATTTCCTATGTTAGCTTCTGCCTGTCCTGGTGAGTTATTCCCCTTGGTACATAAAGGATGTTGATTTTTAACAATTTGCGGAAGATATTCAGCAAGTTAACATAGGAGATTGTGGTTTTACTCTGTTGCCTACTGTAATGTTGCCTTGATTTATGTATCATTTCATAGGTTTTTCTAAATGTTACCTGTATTTAAAGATAGTCTTTCACAATTGGCATGGATTGATTATATATATATAAGAAAATTAATTTCAGCTTTATGATAACAGCGGCTTTTTGATTAAGGTGCCAGCCTCTTATCTCATGTATTTTGGAGTTGAGCCGCATTCAAGTCCTTCTCGGATCATGACTATGTTTCCATGTTCTGATTATTTCTAAAAAAGTGACTTATATAAGCTGACAGAAGTTGTTTCTTAATCGGGCTTAAATGTTCAAACTGAATTATTTTTAACTTCTAATATTCAGGTTGGATATGTTATGCAGAGAAGACACACGGTTCCTATATACTGCCTTACATTAGTAAAGTAAAGTCACCTCAACAAATTATGGGATCTATTGTGAAGGTACTCATTATTTTACTAAAAATTACAGCTGTTGATCTTTGGCACAATGACAGTTTTGTGTGCAAGATGTCACAGGTTTGATTCCTCACCTGGTTGTACCAAAGATAATTCTAAAAGTTGTACAAATAAATGTATAGCTTGGTATTCAGGATTTAGAAAACAGTCCTGTGTCTGTTACATATTACATATCAGTAACATATGACTGGGTCGGTATAATCTTAATGTGTCTACTATGTGATTTTATAGTCTAGTAGCATTATAAAGCTGTTTGTTATGTTCACTGAAACAAAAAGACATCTTTACTTGTATAACTCGCTCAAATATAAGATACGGTATATCTGGTTATGTATTTGCAAATGGCTGATTTTGCGATTTTTTCAGTGAATGTTATGTTTAGTGATTTTGTTAAGCCTGTATCTTGCATTCACATTTCTGTTTTGTTTTGTGCAAGCAAAAAGACATCACTCTATTACACAGTTTCCCAAATTTTGAATTACAGGTCTTTCATTCAATCCATATTTTATATTCCTACTGTTCAGTAAAAATTACCTTCAATGGTCAAAAGTCATCAGTATTTTATATTATTGTCAATGTTTTAACATAATTCCAGGATTATTTTGCAAAGCATCTGTCAAAGTCCCCAGCCCAGATATATCATGTCAGTGTGATGCCATGTTTTGATAAAAAATTAGAGGCTTCACGCCCAGATTTCTACAGTGATGTTTACAGTACGAGAGATGTGGATTGTGTTATAACATCAGGTTTGTTTAAATTAGTCAGATCATTATACTTATATTCTTTTAGTTTTTTATTGCACCAGGAATGTGATCGATTATGAAATTGAAGAGCTAAAATAAATAGATTAGTCAGATCATGACTTTTTATTGCACCAGGAATGTAATCTATTATGAAATTGAAATAAAGGTTTATAAGAGCTAAAATGAACATTTTGCTAGCCGTTGTCTGCTATATAAAAGTTGCTTTGTAGCTCGGGCTATGATAAACTGTTAAATTTGCTACTATTTTGATATTGGCCATATAACTTGTCCAAAATCTTAATAACAAACCATTAAAAAAAAATGAAACCCTTAGCCTGCTGACAGCAACAGACTGTACCATGTGCCAGTACAGACCTAGATCAACAATAGATCCTGGTCTGCACTTATTATTCAGTCAATGCTTATTTTGAAAATTTTGGAAAAATGATGGATAGTTTTGTCCAAATTGAAAAATGGACGTGTTGTTAGGGCTTATGATATTAATACATGTCTGTGCATGGGATAATAGTGCATATATGTAAGAACCTATCAAACACTTTATCTGTTCAACTTCATTTCATCACCAATATTGATATTGTGAAAACATGCTTTTTGGGTATACACTGGAAAATTATAGAAACTTCTTGCAAGTATATTTTTGTAAAATATTTTTTTTTTCTTTTGTATATTTAGGTGAAGTAGACTTGATGTTGCAAAAGGAAGGTACATCCCTATCAGATATTGAAGATTTTCCTTTAGATACTTTGTAAGTATTTTTAATTTTTTTTTTAATTTCTTCATGATTATATTCATTCCCTTTATCAGATATATAACCAGACTAACAGGTTTTCAGCCATATCATCATGGGGCACTCAGCATTACCTCATACCTGGAAAGACTTCCCAGCTTACACATGTTCCTGGATTCTGCACCATTTTGAACCAATTTTTCCTTTAAGATACTGCCAACCAACTATCTCCGCTGTTTCTATTTATGATAGTGCCAGAGGAAGAATGGCATCAGTCTTCATTCTTCAACCAAATTATTGTGATAGATAATGTGCCTTATCTTAGGTAAAAAACTTGGTCAGTAAATATTAAGTTAACGCTGTTAGGTTATATAGCCAGACAGACATTGAAGAATTATTTGCTATTTACATATTTTAATTCAATGTTTATTGTTAATTTGGTTTATTTGGCTTTACACCTTTAACTATTTAACGTAAGAGTGAAAATTTTTAAAATAAAAAGAAAACTAAAAGAACAGTAAAATGTTTTTAAATATTGAAGAATTAGTTTGATGAGTCAGTCCAAAACTTGCTTGAAATTTTGACCATATTTCAAACTTAGTTGAAATTTTTGAACATATCTCCAGTCATGCTTGAAATTTGGCCCATATCTTAAAACTTGTTGAAATTTTTACCATATTTCAAGCCTGTTTGGAATCACAGATATTATAAATCCATGCTGGAATTCTGAATATATCTCAAAACTTATTAATCTTTTTAACATATCTCAAGTCTGTTGGAAATTTTGACCATATCTCAAAACTTATTGAAATACATAATTTACCATAACTCAAACATGATTGGAATTTTGACCATATATCAAACCTTGTTGATGATTTTAACATAGCTTAGGCCTATTTTGGAATTTTGACTACTAGTACATTAGTATATACTATTAGTATATCTCAAAACTTGTTAAAATATTTTAATTTACCTCAAGCATGCTTGAATTTTTGACCAACTATAAATGTAGTACCGGTATGTATTTACAGATTTGGGAGTGCCTCTATTGTGAGTCATATAGGAGGTGGATCAGGTGGTTATCTGGAACATATTGCTAGATATGCTGCCCAGGAAATCCTTGGAATAACAGTGGATAATCTAAAATATAAAACGCTCCGGTATAAACTTTACATATTTAATCAAATGTCAAGGACTTACATTGTCAAGTGTTTAAGGTCACGAATCTCTGCTCTATTTATGGGTTACAATATGGGGAAGGGGAAAAAGGCCAATCCTCTCTTTATTTTTTATTGAAATTTTGCACTATTGACACAAACAGAAGTAAACTATATTAAATAAGCAAACAAATAGGTATTGTTTACCTTTATCTTTATTATGAATTATCTGCCATTGATTTAAGCCAAAATGTCCAATTTAGTGGCAGATAACTCAATAATGAGAACAGTGCCCTCCAAATTTGTTTCCCTTAAAATATTTCTATTATCATATTCTAACAACTTGCCAAGTTTAAAATAATTCTACTGAACAGTTTTAATTTGGCCTATATGTCTGTATGAAAACTTCCAAAAACAACATTATATTGGAAAAGATTATTGAAAATTTGAGAAACTTTGCACATTCAGTTACAACCAAATAAAGTGCTTTCTTTGTAGGGGCTTATGCATATCATTTAGAGAAAATCTACCCTATAATTTAAAGAAAGTTTTCACAAAAAAATGAACCTGAATCCGGAACCTGTTTTAAATTTCAGCCATGTAGTTTGTCCGAAAGTCATGTGGGTCCTTCAGCCCTGTGTTTTGTGTGCTGACCAACTTAGAAAATTCATGCTGATATTGATGATATTTTACCTTTTTAACACAATGGCAAATTTCAAAATAGCAGTTTTATCTTATTTCATTGGGAATTCTCTTTTATGAATTTTTTCTTCTTTACAGAAATCAAGATTTTCAAGAAGTTACTATAGAAACAGAAGGGAAACCACCATTTAAAATGGCTCTAGCCTATGGTTTCAGAAACATTCAAAATATTGTTCAAAAAATTAAACGTGGAAAATGTCCATATCATTTTGTTGAAATTATGGCCTGTCCATCAGGCTGTACAAATGGTGGTGGCCAAATTAGACCAGAAGGGGAGATTACTCCCAAAGACAGACTGGTTCAAGTTACAGAACTTTATAACTCAGTACAAACTGTAAATCCATGGACACAGTCTGATGTTCAAAAACTTTATTCTGACTGGTTAGGTGGAACGGACGGTGAAAAGTGTAAACAAATGTTACATACAGAATATCATGAGGTGGAAAAGATGACAAATGCATTGGCTATTAAATGGTAGGAACTTGGAATGAGAAATAACTTATTATAACAGGTGCTAATGTGTCTTTTAGATAATTTTAAATTAACAAAAATGTTGTGAAAAACTTTAGATTACCTAATAGAGGCTTTAAACTAAACAGAGAACAAACACTGTGAATCATTCCTGCCGACAATCTCTTGTTTAATGGTAGGATAATGTATCCTTGTGTATTCTTGTGAAGTGTGTGATATTGTCATATTGATGTAAATTATTTAGTATAATAAGTGCTGTGATCATGAATAGCGAAAGTAAAGAAATATCAAAAAGAATTGTGTTATGTTATTAACCAATAATGATGCTGTCAATTTTTAGTGCAAACTCATTTGCTGTAAGATCTGGCTGCCTTTCATAGAAAATATTTAGTTAAGACCAAAACTGGGACAATTTTCCGTTTCAAAGACAATGTCCTAACTTATGACCTCAAAGACCTATGTCCTAACTTATGACCTCAAAGACCTATGTCCTAACTTATGACCTCAAAGACAAATGTCCTAACTTATGACCTCAAAGACAAATTTCCTAAATTTTCATAGAGCTAAATATGGTATATATACTATAATTGTATGTATTCATAGAAAGCCAAAACAGCAGTTTGTATAAAATGTACTGTTTAAAGTTTTGTAAAACTATTTAGGTAAATTCATAAAATAAGTCACACATAATGATTTGTTTCTTTAAAGCTGCATGTGTAACGATGAGCAAAAGTGTTTCAGAAAATTAAACTTGACAAAAGTATCCAAAGGTTTTAAGAAATGTAAAATCATTTAAAATTCAAGTAATAATTGACAATGTACAGTCATGTTATCTGCAATTAAGGACCGAATTTGCAGTATTTATCACCATATTTCTTCCACGCGACAACACAGGAAAGGGTTTGATTTTGCTTTTTTTGTCAATTTTTAGTAGTTTATATGGATTGCTACTAGTGCTGTTTGCAATGTGTAAATTATTTACTTAGTTCACTTCACATTATTTTGATTTAAAATACAAAAAAGACATGAAAATTAGCCAAATAAATCTGGAGGCACGCTGCTTCAAATCCATTTCTATAAAAAATTCAAGGAATGTGAAATATATGAAGGCATATAAAAAAAAAAATTTCTACAATGTTTTGTTCATGTCAATGATGTAAGAAATTGAATAGATTAAATAGGGTTCACAGGTTGGTGTAAATCTTTAATTAGTTAAGCGTTGGAGCAAAACAGAACAGGACATAATCTATATGTGTTTTAAACTTATGAATAAGATAAGTTCAAGAGATTTTTTGATTTTCAGATAATTTACTTCAGATACTGATCCAAACTGTGAATAATTAAGTCACATAAGCATTACTGCCATACAAGATTATATTCAAGCATCATCTGCTTTCTTAAATAATTCAAGAAATATGCATATGAATTAATATACTGTTCTACCTTCCACTCTCTTTACTTCTATGTTATCAATTGCATTAAGGAGTGAATTCCTAGGAAGTGTCATCTGGGGACATTTTATAATAAATTTTAATTGTTACATTTTGAACATACTGAAACTAAAGTTAAAGGTTTAAGAATTATCCCTTTATTCCCAGAAAAAATACAACAAAAATAATTTAACTCACAGTTTTAAAATTTAGATAGTTTGGGTGGAAACACTTAAATTTATTAGTAAAAGTAGTAAACGGTTATGCTTATAAGTTGAATCATTATCCCAACTAAATAAAATGTGTTCAATGTAACAATTCTCTAAATGTTGAATGAAATATTAGTACTTACTATTGAAGGGAGGGCTCTGTAATCCAAATCCCAACTGTCCACTTCATTTAACAAAAACAGCGACCATTTATTAACAAGTTCATCCAGGTGTATATGTACCTGGTTCATCACCAATTGTTTTTAAAAATACAACTTACCAGCATGCAGCCCTAAATATGGATCAAATATTTAAAAATATTATAAAAAATAATTAGAGTTAAAAAAAAGAGAAGAAAAAAATGTACAAATAATAACTTTAGCTTTCTTACTTAGAAATGAGCAATTAGCAAAAAAAAATCTTAATATCCTTAACCCATTGCTTCATGAGCATTTTGTGAAAAATGGCTGTTTTCATTGAAAAGTCTCCCGTTAAAAGTTCAAATTGCTATAATACTATAAAAACTGCTTCAACACTAATCAAACTTGGCACAAATGTTGACTGGACCATTGCCCTTGCAACAACATGCTCAGGCTTAAATTTTCTGTTACCATGGCAACGAGGGGACATCTCAAAATTGCCAAAAATCACTATTTTGCGTTGATTTTTTCCATCAAAATTGATTTCAAAGTGCTGCAACTTCTCAATGGATTGAGATAGAGTCAAATGCTTTTCAGCGTTGGTTACACGTTACCTTATGATCAATCTGGGGTCATTTACAGCCTCTCACAAGTCCAAAATTTTCTTGGCGATGAGGGGGACTCCGCCCCCCTTCAAACCTCCCCCCAAACAGAAGGGGGCACATCCCCCTTCTGACAACCCCCTGATGTATCTTTTGGTTGGGGGGCCGCGCCGAAAAAGAGGTCGTTTTTTTTAACAACATTTCTCAAACAAAAACAAGTGTTTGGGGCCTAAATAAGGCATTTTTTCATCATTTGAGACAACAGAAAAGGGGGGGGGGGGTGAAAAAGGCGTTAAAAGGCGTGTATATGAAGTAATGGGTTAACAAGTGCTTTATGAAATTGTGATATATGATCACATTAGATATATAGATTCTCAAATAATATAATCTTAATGTTTTACAAAAATAAATAAATATGTTTTCTTCAGAAATAAACATTGATATGAATAAAAAAGTAAGAAAACCCCCTACAAACAAACAAAATAGATGTCTTATTCTACAGTTTATGAAGTACTTTACGAAGTTGTGATTTATGATCTATGGTCACAAGAATTTCAATAAACAAGCGTTAGCCTTAGGCTATAATTCTCAAGTTAACAAGGTCCTTTGAAGTGGTGATATACTTATAATGTTCTGTGATCTGATTATCAGTAAAATTTTGAAATCCTATTTTATATATCTATATTATTTCCAAAATAAAACATGATCTTTTTTTCTAATTATAATAAATATGTTCATATGAAGTTGAACTTTAATTATTCAGAAATAAATAATTAGTATCCACCAAGGCCATTGCTCACTCATTACTCGGCTAACAAGCCCCTCTGATGTGGTGATCTCCTATAGAAATTAGACAGTTAAAAATCGCTGTCCCCATACTTAATTTTATGTTAAGTTTTAAGGTTAAAAAAAATATTTCTAGTTGTATTACATGTACTTTTTTTGGCTTGATTATCTATCACACTTGACGTAAAACATGTAATTGTTTTCTATTTGATACCCACACATGTATTTATTTACTTGATTATTGTAATGTCTGTTGTTACAAATGTAACCTTGACGAAATAAAAGCATGTTGTATTGTATTGTATTGACAAAACAACATGGGATTAAAAAAAGACAAAAAAATATGAAAATATGTTAATGGATTATCGATTATAAGTGAAATTATATCTCTTTTTTAATTCAAATGATATCTCTAAGTGAAAGAACAAAAAAGTCAAAATTTATTTTTAAAAATATCTGTTACATGATGGAAATTAACTGTATCCCACTGTAACCTTGTGTAACCCTTGTATCACTGTATCCCTTGTCATGTGGTGGGTGAAATATAATTGTGATTTTGTGCAATATATGACCAAGTTTGTTCAAATCCTTGAAATTGGTTCCATCCCGGACAACTTGATCTGTCAAAAGCATATAGGACAAAATCTTATCATTGTGTGTGCCACTTTAAAGTTTTCTACTCAAAGTGTTATTGAACATTTATTCCTAAGAATAGATCGAATAGTTTACATAATGCTCATTTTTTCGCTGTCGAGATGAGCGAAAATATAAAAAATATAAAAATATAAAAAATAAATTTGAAAATACCTAAACCTTTTCCCTGATACAGACGTGCTTTGACGGTTTTTGTCCCCCCTTTTTTGAGGCCTCAAACAGTGAAAAAAATCCCCTATTTAGGCCCCAAACACTGTTTTTCATTTGAGAAATGTTGTTAAAAAAGTACACCTTTTCGGCGGTGCTCCCATCCAAATGTTACATCAGGGAGTTGCCAGAAGGGGTGTGTGCCCCCTTTTGTTTGGAGTGTTATAAGGGGGCGGTAGTGCCCCTCATCGGCAAGAAAACTTTGGACATTTGACAGGCTAGAAATGGCCTCCGGCGATCTTAGGATAACTAGTGGCCGACACTGAAAAACCTTTTACTCTATCTCAATTCATTGAGAAGATGCAGCACTTTGAAATCCGTTTTGATGGAAAAAAACAATGCAAAATAGTGATTTTGCCAATTTTGAGACGCCCCCATTGCCATGGTAACAGGAAATTTACGATTGAGCATGCTGTTAAAAAGGCCATGGTCTAGTCAACATTTTAGCCAAGTTTCATCAGTATTGAAGCATTTTTCATAGTTTCATAGCAGTTTGAACTTGTTACAGCAGGCTTTTCAATGAAAACGGACATTTTTTTCGCAATATGCTCATGGGATAAAAGGTTAATTATAAAACTACTGCCCAAACTTCTTAAGATTTTAGTATAATGGATACATTCTGAACCATTCCGTTAGTCACGTGACTTATTGATTAATTTTTCATAATCAAATACAAAATGTAAAAGTATTTTTATGTATACCTGTTCACTACAATTTACGACTGGATGACCATAATGTCTTTTTAACTAAAGTATAAGCTAAATCATAAATTGTGGTAAAAAAGAGAAAAAAAACTGAAAAGAACTCTCGAAACAACAAAATTGAAAATGTTACACGCTCGGTTTGATTGAGCCTGTACACGGACGGTACTAAAAGTGCAAGTTACCGTCCACGTCCCTTAGCACTGGCTTAAACAGAATTTATAACATTTACGAAAGTGGTGAAATTTGAATTTAGAAACATCCGCAGAATATCGGCGGTATTTATGGAAGCTTCAATGCGACACTTTCTTGTAATTCCACGAATAGTGGCATAAAATTGGATCCCAAGTAAAATAAAGTGTGGTACCTACAAGAAGACAATGTTCGAACCTAAACAAAATTTGAAAGGGAATCAGAGGCTCTAAAATATGAAAAACAAGATCAAACAGGAAGTACGGCGGTCCATGAACGCATTCCCCAACATCTCCAAATCCAGCATATTACAGATAAGCGGTCAAAAGACAAACTTTGACCATGTGGACGGTTTTGGATGTAAAATATCAGCTGACGTGGATAATTTTATAGAGTGACTTACATGTACAGCTGTAAAATTTGGACCATGTTCACAAATAAACTTTGATATCAGCTGACCTAGATAATTTGACAAAGTGACCCAATATTTTGTTCTTTGATGTACTTCTTGGTAAAATAGGAAAAGCTTTTACCTTGAAACAACTTCCTATTAAGCTATTTGAATATTCTTGCATCAGTGTGTCTATCTGAGTAATCAAGAGGTTTGAGGTTCAAAACCAAAAACAGTGCCTGAATATTTTTAGGTTTGCAATAATAATTTGTTCACTGAGACTAAAACATAAGCAAGACTATTTCACAAAACTAAATATGTCCCAAACCTTGGTCAAGGACAATGGAAGCAATGAAATACAAGAGGTAAAATTTTACCGTTGACATATGATGATGATGATGATGATGATGTGGACAATGGTTATTTAGACACTATTTGTTGTCAATTGGCTAGTAGGAAACACGGAAATATACTTTCTACTGAAAAGAAATATTTTTAAAATGTAATAGTTTACATATTTTGTTTGTCATTTCAAAGCAGCATGCCATCAAACTCATGCTAATTTTCATGAAAATTTTGAAATAAATTATTGTTAAGTGAACATAGAAAGTAAATTACTAATTATAATTGAAAACAGCACTTACAATACACGTAAATTATCAAAGAGAGGTCAAAATATGCAAAAAGAGCCTTTCCTGCATTAGTCACGCAATAATAAGATAAATACAATGTACTGCAAAATCAGTCTTTAATCGCACATAACATGTAAATTATTTCTTGATTCTTAATTACTCTTAATTACTTCTCTTAAAATCTCTGTATATATTTTTCTCATATTTGTTTTTCTTGAAATATTTTGGCCCATCTGTAGGCATAAAGTAGTTTTAAAATTTAATTTATTAGTAATTAAAAGAAAAAACTGGGAATTCCCAGGAAATTCTGGAATTTTCTTGGAAATATTGTTAAATTCATAATAATTTTTTTCATACCAATTCGACTGCTGGCCAAATATACACATATATATAGTACAGTGTAGACAGATCGGAGATAATAGCTTTCACACCTAGAAGAAAGGCCCCTTATCCTGTTGTACTAAATGGTACACTGCTTTATCCAAATTTTCAGTCAGTTGATTTGTTATCACAGTCGGCTAATTTAACGTTATACATCA
This sequence comes from Ruditapes philippinarum, assembly GCF_026571515.1. Taxonomy (NCBI): domain Eukaryota; kingdom Metazoa; phylum Mollusca; class Bivalvia; order Venerida; family Veneridae; genus Ruditapes; species Ruditapes philippinarum. The sequence goes on from NW_026854164.1 coordinate 88,184, forward strand.
ATCATGAAGTACAGTTACATACAGCGAGTGACTTTTGTAGAAATGAAGCATAGAGACCCTGCTTTGAATTATAATGTTGTTATAGAGGGTTTACAAAAATTGTGACATGCAAACAATATAAAACACTTGTGCTGGAAGAAGTGTTTGTCTAGGTGCACATACATAAATTTCTCTGGCAAAATAGAGGTTCTGGTACCTATTTAATCCAGATGAAAGGGCATTCAGGAGTAAATTAACTTAAGATGTCAACAACCGTTTGCTAGAAAATAAAATGGCTCGAAAATGTCGACACTACTCCCAAATCCTCGATACAAAGTAAGTTTCATATTTTATATATAATGATTAAACTGCTTCAGTAATATTAAAAACTTGAACAAAATTTAAAACTTCATAACTATGTTCCTATACTGTTATTATAAATACGATATCTCGTATAAGTGACTTCTTTGTAACTGTTCCTAAAACTATACTAATACAGTCAATGTTCTGTTTTTGTTCCGGTTAACAACTGTTTTTTTGTTGTTGCACTGTTCTGTTATTATTTACCTAAGTATACTGTTATAGTTATGTTACTGTTTTGTTTTTTTCCTGTTATTGTTCTTTGACTGTTCTGTTATTGTTATACTGAATTTTTAATGTTATTGTTATGTTACTTTTTCCCGTTACTGTTCTGATATAGTTACTTTACTGTTCTGTTTTGGTTCCTTTACTGTTCTGTTACAGTTATTTTACTGTTTTGTTACAGTTTCGTTACTGTTCTGTTATTGTTCCTTTACTGTTCTGTTACAGTAACTTTACTGTTCTGTTACAGTTACTTTAATGTTCTGTTATTGGTCCTTTACTGTTCTGTTACAGTTACTTTACTGTTCTGTAATTGTTCCTTTACTGTTTTGTTACAGTTACTTTACTGTTCTGTTACAGTTACTTTACTGTTCTGTTTTTGTTCCTTAACTGTTCTGTTAAAGTAAGTTTGTCTGTTCTGATATTGTTCCTGTTAACAACTTTTATCGTGGCTGTTATTGTTCTGTTACTTTTACCTGTTACTGTTCCGTTACAATTAATTAACTGTTCTGTTATTATTCCTGTTCAAAACTGCTATTGTTATTGTTCTGTTACTTTTTGTCTGTTAGTATACTGTTATAGTCACTTTACTGTTCTGTTAGTTTCCTATTACTATTCTTTTACAGTTACTTTACTGTTCTGTTATTGTTCTTGTTAACAACTGTTATTGTTACTGCTTTTTATATCTTACTTTTTCCTGTTACAGTTACTTAAATTTATTGTTCTGTTATTGTTCTTTTATTGTTCTGTTACAGTTACTTTACTGTTCTGTTTTGTTTATGTTCATCACTTTTCTGTTCCTTAACTGTTCTGTTATTGTTCCTGATAACAACTTTCATTGTTACTGTTATTGTTCTGTTATGTTTTTGTTACAATGAATTTACTATTCTGTTATCATCCCTCACAACTGTTATTGTTTCTTCACTGTTGTGTTATTGTTCCTGTTAACAACTTTTATTGTTGCTGTTATTGTTCTATTACTTTTTCTGTTTTTATGCTGTAATAGTTACTATACTGTTTTGTTATTGTTCCTGTTACCATTCTGTTATAGTAACTTTACTATTCAGTTATTGTTCTTGTTGAAAACTGTTATTGTTACTGTTATTGTGTTGTTAATTTTTCCTGTTACCATACCGTAAGATTTACTTCACTGTTCTGTTATTTTTTATTAACTGTTCTGTTACAGTTCTGTAATTGTTCATGTTAACAACTTTTATTGTTACTGTTATTGTTCTGTTACTTTTTTCTGTTATTATAATGTTAGAATTACTTTACGGTTCTGTTATTGTTCCTGTTATAATTCTGTTACAGTTACATTTCTGTTCTGTTATTTTTCTAGTTCACAACTGTTATTGTTCTTTTACTGTTCTGTTATTGTTCCTATTAACAACTTTTATTGTTACTGTTATTGTTCTGTTACCTTTTCCTGTTACTATACTATTATAGTTACTTTACTGTTCTGTTATTGTTCCTTTACTGTTCTGTTACAGTTACTTTACGGTTCTGTTGTTTTTCTTGCTCACAACTGTTAATGTTCTTTTACTGTTCTGTTATTTTCCATGTTATTATTCTGTTACAGTTACTTTACTGTTCTGTTACTGTTCTTGTTAACAACTTTAATTGTTATTGTTATTGTTCTATTACTTTTTTCTGTTACTTTACTGTTAGAGTTACTTTACTGTTCTGTTATTGTTCCTATTAACAACTTTAATTGTTACTGTTATTGTTCTGTTACATTTCATGTTACTATACTTTTAGAGTTATTTTACTGTTCCCTAATTGTTCCTGTTACAATTCTGTTACAGTGATATTACTGTTCTGTTATTGTTGTTGTTCGAAACTGTTATTAATTGTTCTTTTACTGTTCTGTTATTGTTCTTATTAACAACTGTGAATGGTCTTTTACTGTTCTGTTATGGTTTTTGTTAAAAACTTTAATTGCTACTGTTATTGTTCTGTTACTTTTTCCTGTTCCTCTACTGTTAGAGTTTTTTTACTGTTCTGTTATTGTTCCTGATATAATTATGTTATATTTACTTAACTGTTCTGTTATTGTTTTTGTTCACAACTGTTATTGTTCTTTTACTGTTCTGTTATTGTTCCTGTTAACAACATTTTTGTTACTGTAATTGTTCTGTTACTTTTTCCTGTTCCTATACTGTTAGAGTTACTTTACTGTTCTGTTATTGTTCCTGTTATAATTCTCTTACAGTTACATTACTGTTTTATTATTGTTCTTGTTTACAACTGTTATTGTTCTTTTACTGTTCTGTTATTGTTCCTATTAACAACTTTTATTGTTACTGTTATTGTTCTGTTACTTTTTCTGTTATTTTACTGTAAGAGTTTCTTTACTGTTCTGTTATTGTCCCTTTACTGTTCTGTTACAGTTACTTTACTGTTCTGTTATTGTTTTTGTTCACAACTGTTATTGTTCTTTTACTGTTATGTTATTGTTCCTGTTTACAACTTTTATTGTTTCTGTTTTTGTTCTGTTACTTTTTCCTATTACTATGTTATAGTTACAAGAGTTACATTACTGTTCTGTTATTATTCCTGTTAACAACTTTTATTGTTACTGTTACTTTTTCCTGTTACTATACTGTTAGAGTTACTTAACTGTTCTGTTATTGTTCCTTTACTTTTCTGTCACAGTTGATTAACTGTTCTGTAATTGCTGTTGTTCACACATGGTATTGTTCCTTTACTGTTCTCTAATTGTTCCTGTTAACAATTTTATTTCTACTGTTATTTTTCCTGTTCACATCTGTTATTGTTTCTTTACTGTTCTGTTTTTGTTATTTTACTGTTCTATTATTGTTCCTGTTCACAACTGTCATTGTTCCTTTATTGTTTTGTTATTGTGATTTTACTTATCTGTTATTTTTCCTGTTCACAACTGTTATTGTTCCTTTACTGTTCTGTTATTGTTGTTTTACTGTTCTGTTATTGTTCCTGTTCACAACTGTTATTGTTACTGTTACTATACTGTAAGACTTACTATGTTGTTCTGTTATTGTTCCTTTACTGTTCTGTTATTGTTCTTGTTAACATTTTTAGCTCGACTATTCGATAAGAATAAGTAGAGCTATTGTAGTCACCCGAGCGTCGGCGTCGGCGTAACCACTTATGTTAAAGTTTTTGTAATAGTTCAAATATTTTCAAAGTCCATTGACATATGGCTTTGAAACTTTGCACACTTGTTCACCATCATTACCCCAACCTGTAAACAGGAGGAGGTAACTGTATCAAACATTTTGACAGAATTATGCCCCTTTTTCGACTTAGAATTTATGTTAAAGTTTTTGTAATAGTTCAAATATTTTCAAAGTCCATTGACATATGGCTTTGAAACTTTGCACACTTGTTCACCATCATTACCCCAACCTGTAAACAGGAGGAGGTAACTGTATCAAGCATTTTGACAGAATTATGCCCCTTTTTCGACTTAGAATTTACGTTAAAGTTTTTGTAATAGTTCAAATATTTTCAAAGCCCATTGACATATGCCTTTGAAACTTTGCACACTTGTTCACCATCAATACCCCAACCTGTAAACAGGAGGAGGTAATTGTATCAAGCATTTTTTTTTACTATCAATCACTAAGAATAGTCGAGCGTTGCTGTCCTACCGACAGCTCTTGTTTATTGTTATTGTTCTTGTTCACAGTTTTATTGCTACTGTTATTGTTTCGTTTTTACTGTTTTGTTTTTGTTCTTGTTAAAAACTGTTATTGTTACATTATTGTTTGGTTACTTTTTCCTGTTACTATACTGTTAGAGTTACTTTACTGTTCTGTTATTGTTCCTATACTGTTCTGTTAAAGTTAATTAACTGTTTTGTTATTGTTCTTTTTACAACTGTTATTGTTCCTTTACTGTTCTGTTATTGTTCCTGCTAACAACTTTTATTGTTTCTGTTATTTTTCTGTTACATTTTTCTGTTACTTTGCTGTTAAAGTTACATAACTGTTCCGTTATTGTTCCTCTTACCATTTTGTTACAGTTGCCTGACTTTCAGTTATTGTTCCTGTTAAAATTGTTATACTGTTATTGTTACTGTTAATGTTCTGTTACTTTTCCTGTTACTCTACTGTTTTAGTTACTTACCGTTCTGTGTTTTTTCCTGTTCACAACAGTTATTTTTGTTTACTCTTCTGTTATTGTTCCTGATAACAACTGTTATTGTTACTGTTATTGTTCTGTTACAGTTACTTTACTGTTTTGTTATAGTTCCTGTTAATAATTGTTATTGTTACTGTAAATATGTTTTGTTCATTTTCCTGTTAATATACTGTTTTAGTTACTTTACCGTTCTGTGGTTTGTTTTTTGTTCACATCTGTTATTGTTACTTTACTCTTTTGTTCTTGTTATTATATTGTTATAGTTACTTTACAGTTACTGTTGTGATATTGTTCCTGTTAACTGTTACTTTTATAATATTATATTGTTACAGTTTCTGTTCAGCGATTGTTTCTGTTAACAACTGTAATTGTTACTTTACTGTTCAATTCGGTTAAGTTTCCTGTTGCACTACTGTTACACTTACGTTTCTTTTACAATTATGTTACTGTTCCTGTTAACAACCGTTATAGTTAACTTTGCTGTTTTGATTGTTTATGTTAGTTTATTGTTACTTTTTCTAATACCATACTGGTCCAGTTACTGTTCTTTTATTTTTATGTTACTATACTGTTAAACTTACTATTTTGTTACTGTTATGTTATAAGTGCTTTTATTAATCAGTTATAGTTACTACTTTACTGTTATATATGTTATTGTTCCTGTTCACAACTGTTATTGTTACTTCACTGTTACTGTTTTGTTATTGATCCTGTTTACTGTAATGTTATTTGGACTCTACTGTTCCTGTTTATATTACCATACTGTTACAGTTACTGTTCAATCTTTATTTCTGTTACAATGCTTTTTCGTTATTATTACAGTTAATGTTCTGTTTTGTTTTGTTCCTGTAAACAACTGTTACTGTAACTTTACCGTTACTATTGTGTTATTGTTCTTGTTAACAACTGTAATTGTTACTTTACTTTTTTGTTAGTCTATCACCCTGTTACGTCTACCGTTATTGTGACTTTACTGTTATTATTATGTTAATTAATTCTGTTACTATACTGTTACTATACTAACTTTTCCGCAACGGTTTTTATATGGTTCCTGTTTACAATTGTTATTGTTACTTAACTGTCTTGTTATTGTTCCTGCTAAATATTTTTTATATAGACTTTACTGTTACTGCTCCTATTATCATTCTGTTACAGTTACTTTACTGGTCTGTTCTGTTACTGTTCCTTTTAAAACTGTTTTTGTTACTTTATTGGCTTTTTTTCTGTTATTGTTCTTTAACTTTAGTTATTGTTACTTTACTGTTATTGTTTCTTTACAGTTTTCGTCTGTTATGGTCACTGTTACTATACTGTTGTTGTTACTTCACTGGTTTTGTCTGTTATTGTTCCTTTTACTTTAGTTATTGTTACTTGACTGTTATAATTGTTTCTTTATTGTTTTGTCTGTTATGGTCACTGCTACTATACTGTTATTGTTTCTTCACTGGTTTTGTCTGTTATTGTCACTTATCTGTTTTTGATTACTGTTATTTTCTGTGGTTATTAAGTTATAGTTACTTTGCTTATCTTGTTTCTTTGATGTTACTTATTCTTATTTTTTATTTCTTTTCTGGTACTGGTGTTCTACTGTAATTATTCGTTTCAGTAATAATAATTTAGAACTATTCATTCTCTCTTGCAGCACTTTTATATTATTTTACTGATAATTTAGTGCTTACTTTTTTATTATTTTTTTACTGATTATGTTAAATTTACTGTACTGTTTCATTTTATTCCAGTTATGTTACTTACTAACACTCGTTAATAAGTAATTTTATTATATATATTGCAGGAATTATTTGAAACCAACAGATGATCAGATGATCAGCCATGATTTAAGAGCACGAAGAATTCAGTTGGTTTGAAACAGGCTAGAACATGGATGCTGACCATTTTTGGACTAAACACAGATTAAAGAAGAGAGACTTAGAAAAATTTCCTGTTGAAACAAATTCTTTACTTTACTGGAACATCCGGAGTTGTAAATACAAGTGCTTTGAAAATATACAGAGAATTACACAGGTATTTTATTTGTTTTTTTAGTGAATATCTTTTCCTGTGTTCAAGTCATATTTGTCAAAATGTTATGGTTTCTGACTTTTGATCATCCTAACTAGCAAATCATATTGTGATGTACACGAAACTCATAATATTTCTCAATATTAGCCAATCAAAACCATCCATTCATTGTCTGTACAATACTGGTATATGACTTATATATACAGAATACTAGTCTTTACATGTATATGTATAAAGAACATCATCTGGGTATAACAAGAAGATAAATAAATAGTAATAATAAAAAAGGTCATGCTTCAATAATTAAAGTTTATTTTCTAAGACATATAAATTTTATTTTCTAAGACATATAAATGTTAATATCACAAATAAAATGCAATGCCTTTAAAAGACAAAATTATTCATTTTTAACTGAGCTTGAATTACCCTGTTATCATTGAAAGATTAAAAAATATATACGGAGTAAGCTATTGTCTTCCATTGAACATAATTATTCATTTCTCAACAGAGTGGATGTGGAAAGACTGGAAGATGTTCTCCGAAGACAGATTAAAAAAGTACCGGGTACTAGTATTTCTGAATATCACCACTTCCGATTCACGTCACTCGAACCCGGTATAGTGTACATGAAGGTAGCTGCAGACGACACAGATGAAGTTAGATTTGTAATCTGTCAGAAAATTATTTACAAATGGATAGAAATGACCTTCTTACCTACAGGATTAAGCCGTGAACGTCAGACGTGCTTGAACCGTCACGTCATACCACTTGTGAGACGCCCGTTCCAGAATGTGATTTGCCCAGTTCCTCCGTCAAGCGATGGACGGCAGTGACTATCTATACACTTTCTGTGCAACAGTAGTTAAACTGTCAAGTGTCGAGGATACATTTAGGCTGATGTATCGCATGATAAACTTGCTGTTCGATCTGCGTACAGTGGTGGTTTTGAGCATTTCCATTTTTAACGTCGTTTCGGCGCTTTAAGACGTTATCAACGTTGACTTTAGTGGCATTAGTTGACGCCGGCTTCTTAAAGCCCGTTAAATGTTTAGTTTTTCCCCCTGAAAATGCGTGTCGTTTAAAGTGTAGAAATGTAAACCTTTTTACAAGAAAATTTAAAAAAATGCACTAACGCATGACAGAAAAAAGGACGAAAATGTCCAAATAATATAACGGCTTAACGTACCATTTGCACGTGTACATACTTTAAGTTGTACGAAATACCTTAAGTTTTCAATCATATTTCTTGTTTCTTACTGAAACCTCAGTCGTGTAGTACGATTGTTATTTTCTTAATTTAAAAACTTTAATATGCATATAAAAAGATTTTAGAAAAATATTCCTTACTTATTCTTATTTAAAGGACAATAATAACTTAATAAACGTTGATACCTTATAAACTTATTTATCTACATGTACATGTATATACATCCCTCTAGCCACATTATTACTGTCCTGTGAGAGCAGAAAGACGACAGACGTTCGGACGAAGGACTTGCGGTCTTAAACACTGTACGAGAAGGAGAACGGTTGTGTCCGACGAGCCAGGTTTAATTTAAGGACGTTATTGGGAGTTTTCAGATAGACATGCCGGCAGAATATTGAAAGTGTTCAATAGAATTTCTTCAAACTTGGCATGATGTTAGAATATGATGACAGAATAATATTAAGCGAAAGAAAATTTCACTTTTGAGTTATTTGGCCTTGAATCAGAATTATTAAATAATTTGAGGTCATTTCAAGGGCAAAAAATACATAATGTAGTAATCTGAAATTTGCAGCTAAAACTATAACATAAATAACTCGTTTCCTTAATTGACTTAAGCTTGAGAACAATAGAACAAGAAGCTGCCTTGATATTTTAGCGTGGCCATTATGGTGTCTGAATAAAGAAATCAGGCGCACCAATTTATTTACTACACATGACCTCTGTTACATTCGATTAAATTTGACTGCAAAGCAACTGAGTGTTTTATGATTTTAAATAAGGCACATGTACACTGCGGAATGACACTATTTATTTTGCGAGTCGTCGGTACAAATACAAGTATATAATAAAAACATTCACATACATCAGCTTTACACTTCAGGAACAATTTTAAATGTCTTTCTTTGTTGCAAAACATTTTCTTCAAATAGAAATACAATTTTTTCTTCTCTCCGTATACAAATGGTGGACTGTGCAACTGTCTGTAGTTTACCGAGATTTAATATCAGGGAACCAGGCTGAAATTAAATCAGTCACCACGTAAAGTGAAACTGTTCTGCTTTGGACAAAAAGGCATCGATGGAAGAGCTGTTGCATTACATCGGAATAAAACATCTGAATTTTTCAATCGATCCATTTGTTTACTTTTAGAAACTAGAAAACAAGTTCGTTTTGTATAATTATTACATATCTTTTAAAGTTTTGTTATTTCTTCTTTTGTCACGATTTGGATATACAACAAGCAAATTCTATCATACAGGAATGTTTATTTGTAAATACAAAAAGACACCCCCCCCCCCCAAAAAAAAAAAGAACAACATCAAAACAACAACAACAACAACAACAAAAACGCCATTTGTCAAAGTAATCATTGTTATTTCCTTTCGATTTATGAAGTTGTATAGTAAGTCAGACCTGTTTTATAATTTCCTAATAATGGACCAATTTGCCTAATACCATTTATCATATGAATTATGATAAATATTTTATACTATATATTGCAGCAATTTAATGGTTATATAACATTGCGACAGTTATGACAACAATTCAATGGTTTTAATATGGAAATTCAAGTTTCTGCTTTAAAAAATCAAACAGAATGTGGTCACCTAATATACACACATTTTAATAACCCACTAACTGTTTACAAGTCTAAGTTTAACTCATTGTTTGGTCATATCTTGGCGATCAGTACATCTAACAGGTTTTATGTTTTATTGGATTACAACAAGATTTCCTGGATACCTACAACAGGTAACTGTCATTAATCATTTCTCTGCACGTGACTGTCTACTAAACCCAAATGAATCCTGAATGAATCAACGGTGGTCAGAGACAAATGACCCATAACATCAATGTCCCAGATCAGCTGTTATGTTGCCAAAGGATTGCACCAGCGACACCTGACAAATCCATTGAGTAAATCTCTGTTATAACTTGATTCATTTTTAATTTCATCATTCCATTCAGCGAAAGTAAAGTTTTGCTATAATTCGATTCATTTTTAAGTTCATCATTCCATTCAGCGAAAGTAAAGCTCTGCTATAATTCGATTCATTTTTAATTCCATCATTCCATTCAGCGATACCTCGAGAACAAATCCGAGGCTATCGCTCTATTAAAACTTGATTCATGTTAAACTTTTTGTTTCATCATTAAAAAGCAACATGCCTCCAGAATAATGCTTATTTTCATGAAAAGTTTAAAAACATCTAGTAAAAAGTGAGATATTCTGAAGTGAGCAAAGAAAATTTTTTACAAAATGCAAACAGCACTTACAATCCATGTTAATTATAAAAAAAGGTCAATATGATTATTCAAAAATAGCCTTTACTGTGTTAGTCACACATTAGAATTATGGTGATAAATATTGCAAAATCAGTCATTAATCCCACATCACATGTACATTATAACTTGAATCTTGCATATTTATTTATTTTCATTAAATTTTAGTGCATATTCTCACGATTGATTTTCCTGAAACAGTTTGACGCAGCTACAGGCATGCGGCTTTAAATAGCTCTTCTTCACCAAATTAAGGATGCACTTCCAAATAATTTACTAAAAAAAATAATAATGCCCTGAAGGTGCTGTCCGGGAAATTGGGTTTGTCTAATGTTATATATATTAAAGGTATCAATTTAAAGATGAAAAGTACATGAGTGCAAGTACTGAACATAGAAATAAAGATAATTCATTAAAAGATTGCAGTTTTGTAGAAATCAAGACTGACACTTCCATGGACTTTCTTAGTAGCGAATAACTCTTAGGGAAGAAGCAGTTCAGATGATACAGACAGCAAGATTTGGTTAACACAGAATTACCACTTGAATATCTTAATAGATAAAGACCAATTAGATTTTCACCGAAACGCCACAGCAAATAAACAGACAATATTCATATTTGCAAAGTTATGTCACTTGTATAGAGTCTGGTAAGTATGTAGATTGGCATATCTACGTTCTTTTACCTGTCAGAAAACGGGGTAGGTAACTGGTCACATGTTGAAACTATGGAAAAATTATCTACCGTTTCTATTGGACATTTGTTTGGATAGTAACAATTGATTTATTTATGCAATGTGCGTAAGCGACAACTGACCGGTCGGAACATTTAAAGTTGCCCTTGAGTTTTACGGACATCGGAATTGACTTTTTTATTTTTGATTCTTCCGAACAATGTTCTGTACATTGCTAGTACCCTCCGATTTAATAGAAAAACGAAGAAGATGAAAATACCCTGTGAACAATTGAAGACAATGAATAAAATCCCAAATATGTGTAACACGATACAAGTAGTGCGAGAAGTAGGATCACCAACCGCACTGTATACTGATGATGCAAGCCCGAAAACCCATGTAAACCCCATAACCGAGGACATCCGGACATATAACATTACGTCGTGTCTGCCAGTAACAAGTCTTTTCAAAGACGGTCTCCACACACTCAATCTTGAACCCTTGGTGCTTGCCCGGATACAGATGATTGTTCTTATAAACATAACTGTATTCCCTATTAAAATTAGAATCATGGGTCCTCCGAACGCGGCCATCGATGCCAGTGGTTGCTGAATCCAACATCCGATGCTGCTAACATGTCTGCTTGAAGAATTATTTGAAGAGGATGTATTTTCAAGTTCGTGTTCCGGACTCATTCCAGCATTTGAAACGAAGTTTTCCGCCATACCCCATTTTAACTCCTTTCACAAGGTCAGTATAGTCTAGAACTCCACATAAAGCAACAATTAGGAAAGGACTGCCCCACGCATAAAGCAGGTAACGCGGAAGATATTTCCTCTTTTTGCGGACTCGCTTCAGAATACACTTATTACCAAATGTCCTGAATACATCAAATGACATAACATTCATCCAGAAGAATGCAGCCAGAAACAAGTAATGTAGAACCATTCCGACTGCGGAACACAGCCAGATTTGATATGGTCGAATCCACCCTGATGTTATGAAGACCAGCTCTCCCATAAACAGAGAAAAAGTCAGATTCATCGTATTAACACCTGGTAAATTCCTCAATTTGTTAAACAATCCGTACGTCACTAGTACTGATAACATGCAAATAAGAGAGATAACTCCAAGTATGAAAGTAAGGTAACTCTCAGCAATAACCACTTTAAATAAATCATCGTAACAAGCATTTTCGATTTCAACAAAGCCAGGCGTTGTGCAAATACTTACAACGCCCTCTTGTATGTTAACATATTCATACTCACTCATGTTATATAAACTGTTTTCAAATTCAATAGATTTGTTTTTGAATAATTTATACTCGTGCTTGTAGAGGGCAATACGCCCACATTTGACATTTGAAATCTTAGGCATCTTGCAGACTGTCGAGTTCTTTTCAATTCGACTTAAGTTACCAGAACGGAATTCAATTCTTATAGACAAGTTGAATTCTTTAGGAAAGTACCTGTCACCTGTTTCGTTTTCAATTATTATTGTTTCATTCTCATATTCCCTGTAGTAGAATTCAGTATCATTTAATATCGTTAATCTTCCGTACTTACAGACATTGTTAACTGATATACCTTGAGGTGTGTTTTCAACTTCATGAACTTTAAAATTTACACCACTGATATTCAAACTAAAGGTATCGCTATTTATCAAATTACTCATTGACTGCACGACTTTATGAACGGACTTTTGAAGAGTTCTATTCTTACGTGCTGGAGTAAGAACAAAAGATATGCTAATCGACATGCAGGGCGGTCTTGATCTTGTTAATAAATTATTTGTTTCGATAATAACACCTCTGTTTGGTTTTTGCTTAAACTGGCTTTGATCGTTTGACCGATCGCTAGCATTGAATGGCTTTCTTTTCAGTTTTTCTCTTTTACTTAGCTTTATATTATTATTTGTCACTTCTTCAGTCTCATTTTCCACTTTAGAAAATGCTTCATGGTTTTCCGGTTGAAACATTTCATCATAGAAAACTATAATTGGGCTTAGCGTCTTTTTTGTTGCTAAGCCAGTTTGTCGGGATCCGTTGCCATTGTCAGCGGTAGAATGAAATTTGGTTGAGATCTTTCCCATTGTTTGCGTCAGATTTGTTTCAGCTTGCTGTAATTTAGAAAATATTTTAAAAAGACGAGGCATTGTGAGTCGATGCAACTCTATCACACTGCCAGATCTATTTCTTAATTCTTTAGCGTTTACTGATCCCATCGTTAGATTCTGTATTCGAGATACACTGATATCAACAATGTGTGCAAGCCTCTGGGTCACTAAACCGTTATTATAAGCAATTTTCAACTTATGGATATCTCCATATGTCACGTTTTTTATTGTAAGAATAACATTCATAGGTTTGTCAATATCTGACAAGTCTTTATAGTGGGGATCATTGCTAGCAATCTTTTCACATATTTCTCCTTCTAGTTGGTACCCATCTAAACAATGTATACGCCTGCATTTTTTAAATTCTTTATCATATTTTTCGTTCTTGTTACATAAAATTTGTGAAGTATGTGTATTTATTAAAGAAGACAAGAGAACATGCTTTTTGCCATTAAATCCAAAGTTAATTAATATAGACAATGGCAATGGAAAATTTGAGAAATTATTGATTTCGTTGTCCTCAGTTAATTTTCTATGGGGCCGCCTTTCGTTGCTGACATCAATGTTATAGCACTGTTGTATCATGTGTGGTTCTGCTGGACTTAATCTGAACTTGCATCCATTACGGCTTTCGGTAAATTCTGTTATCGAATTTAATAAGTCTGTCATATTAGAAAGATACGGATATGCTTTTACCTCGTCGCAATCTATTTTTGTCGTCCATGCATAAATTTCAGTGGCATTGTTACATTGTGCACAATACACGTTTTTATACACGAAACCTTCTTGGTCTTGGACCGGAGTTTCAAGGATGTAGTTCTTAGTCGAAAGAGAATATTTCCGTTCGCAAAGATACCAGAGGTTGGTACGAGGGAATCTTAGATTACAGGTAGAGATGACATAGATAGGAATTTCGCTATACTCCTTAATTAGTACACATATGGCGCCACGTGCTTCGTACTTCCGTAGCATATTTTCATGTCCACTGTCCCTGATGCCATCATCAAGATATTTGCTGATATTTGATATTTCTGTTGGTATATCTGAAATAAGAAAGTATCATTTTTTTATAATGATAGTTAAAACTCTACAAGGAGCTATGACTTGAAACATGTCCTACCTGCCTGAATGGTCCTCTATGTTATATTTGTTATATAGTAACGAGCTCGTTCTTATTTATTAGCACAATACGCAAGGTAATATATGAATCCAAAGATCAACAAGGAAAATACATAACAACAACATTTACATCAATATCATTCAAGCATATACGTAAAAAGTATTTGTACTGTATTGAAAACTCAATATAATAAACTATTCTAATATTTATTTACAGGAGTATTAACAGAGGTCTTGCTATATTGCATGTATCATGTAAAAGTGTCTATCAAAGAGGGCTCTGAGAGAGAGTTCTCAGAGTGTGCATATTTAATCAAGTAGGCGGAGCTAATCTCTAAATACTAACAACACTACAGTATTCAAAAGCATTTTGTTATAATATAGATTATAGAATGATTCAGAAATTAAAAATTGATGTACGTTACTGAACATATTAAGAAATCATAAAAAATATAATCATTTATTTTAAAGTGAATGACTGACGAAATTGTTTTTCCATGTACTACACACACATGGAACAGATTAGCTGAGATTTCAAGAAAGCCTTGATAACACACAAGAAAAGAGTTACATCACAAATGGGTCCGGTAATACTGTAAAGATCCAACCATCTTACAAGATATTTTGTTTGTGTGTTTTGTTTGTATGCATTGTGTTCCTGTTTCAGAGAAGACAAAATATACATACCCTAAGACTGCTTAATTTTGAATAATATGTTTTGATAAAAATTCATTTTTTTCTTAAAATTAAACACTTATTAAAAACCTCTGAACTTCATCCCTAACCGTAAATCATGAAGCGCAAATACAACTAAACGGACAGACAATTTTTAGCATGTTAGTGACATATACGTTTATGTATTGTATATATGAAAGTGTCGAACTGTCTACTTTTGTTGGTTTCCATCTTGGCTATGTGATTGCAAAGCTGATATATTTATTTGACAATCATAAATCATATTTCTATATAGCGTCTATATATCGCTATGTGAAATAACATGTGAAAACTCAGCAAATTGAATATCTTTTGTCTTGAATCAAAAGGTGTATTATTAAAAAATATATTCATTTTGCTATTCGCACCTTGGATATATCTATAACTGTAAATAATCACGCTGCACGTAGCAAAAACGAAATGCACAGAAAGCCACTACATCATTATATTCCGTAGAAATGCATAGCTTGAAAGAATTTGTACAAACATTATTGATCATTTTAACCTTTACATAATCATCAGTATTGTAGTGAACAAACCATGCAATTAACGTGCGTATGCCCTTTTCACACTACAAATGTATGCCTTAAAATTGCTAAAGCCTTTTGGGTATTAACCGCAATGGAATTGAAGCAAATGATATCACGCACCATTTGTAATACAATTTAGTGCCAACTTAACGAACTTCTGCGTAGGTAAAAGCAAAACAAACATAACCAACGTTTTGTAATTGTTACAAAGTACATGTAATTGCAGTGGTTATAATGATGTGTTTTTAGAGCAGATGTGCATCAATCAGTCCTATTTACAAATAACAATCCTTGGTAGTGGAAATCTAAATAGCCTACAAAGAAGCTTTTATAAAATGTAATCTTCAAGTCTTTAAGACTTTATATACATACTGTATGTAGCATTTGTAAACTTGAACAAACCAGTGACATTTTTATAGTAAAGATACTTTGTTTGCATTCCAAAAACAATTTATTTAATTAATAAATAAAGTAATTAGTATGAATATTATATTAAATGAATGATCAAATATATAGGGTTCATGTACATTTTCAGTTGTGTCACGTTATGTTAATACAAATTATTTCTGCGCAAATTTATTTAGGGTCTGATATTTGTTTGAAAAGCTACATGATACTTTATTTTTCATGTGCCCGAATCTAGCTTAATTTAAAATTTAGAGGTTAGACGTTATAGTTCATAATGAAATAAAAAGCGTAAGTGCTGTGCTTAAAATCAATTGACTCCAGTCAGTTTCCAGCTAGAAGAGGATTGGTGATCGTATAATCAAAGTGCCTATCTGTTTACCCAATCAACATTGGTTTGGCGCCTTCTCGTTTAAGACCTTATGTTCTCTTATGGCACTATTATGGGTCAGATCTATGAAATTGACGCAAAAATTAGTAAAACAAAGAGATATAATTTATTGG
Organism: Ruditapes philippinarum; assembly: GCF_026571515.1. Lineage (NCBI taxonomy): Eukaryota > Metazoa > Mollusca > Bivalvia > Venerida > Veneridae > Ruditapes > Ruditapes philippinarum. The sequence continues at coordinate 104,442 of NW_026854164.1, forward strand.
ATAACCTAGAGTGAAATAAATGTATACTTGTTTTCTCAAAGTGTTTATTCAAGCATGTTATGACCCCTGGTGATCTATAATGGAGAGAATTAACAATATGGTACTATCTTTCATACTTTGAATTGTTGAAATTTCTTTGTTTGTAAATGTACGTACTGCAATAAATTTCCATCCCTGTAAGATGGAAGAAATAAATTCTCATTTGTTTTCATTGCGATTTTTTCATAAGATAATTCTTATAAGAGCTTATATAAGATTTACTGTTTTATTCCAATTTTGAATATGGTGCATGTTATGATAATGTGTGCAAATATAAAGGGTATTCGAAATTTAAGCATTTTACTGTATCCATGTATATAATAAAAAATGAGAAAAGAAGACATCTCTCTCGAGATAACTTTTTTAATTGTAAACTGTTCTTATTTTGGATATGTGAAAAAAAAAGAATATTATATTCTTGTAGATTCAATACTCATTTTTTGAACTCTTGGAATAAAACAATATTATGGTTGCAAGAGGTTCGAATAATATGATTTTATTCAACTTATCCAATACATTTAGAAATAAATCTACACTCATTCAATATCCTACTGCACCAAGGTTCATGTGATGAACTGATTTACAAAGTATGAAACAGTCCGGACCATTGTTACTGACAGTCCTTAAAGATAGGCTAAAAAGAATAAACTTTCATTTGTAATGGAGAAATTATACATTAAACTAAATATTATTTACCTGAAAACGAACGTGGTCTTTTCAGTATTTGACCTGACTCCATAGTAATATTTCCAACTTCCAAAAGTTCTTCTATTTCTTGCAATCTAGCTTTAAACATATCTCTATGTTCTTGTATGTGATTTTTATCTTTGTCTGCATCTTCACCGATCGCCATAGATAAGTTCACTTAATATTTCATCAATACCTTCAACTGTATAGTCAAATAAATGAGACAGTAGCATGTTGAGGCCTCTTCTATCATTGTCTTTATCTATATCCCCAGCAACATTTGTTTCGAAATCATGTTTGCTCCCATTGATTTGATTTTACAGTTTCCTCGTATGACATGTTTTTTAAATAAACCTAAATAGTCACCAAAATGAATAGAATATGATTTATTTAAGACCGATTGTCTCTCTTCAAAATAATTGTCGGTGATAAGGTTTTTAAGACTCTCAATTAATTTGTCCATTTTGTCTTCAGTGTTACTAAGAAAGCCCGCTGTTTTCGTTTTTTCCAAATGATTCAAGTGGTTACTTATCACTGGGATACAAAGAACAGCCGTTAGTAACAATGAGAGTAAAAACATATTTGCCAAAAGTATGTTTTTCAATCCAAAGATTTTTTACTTATGTTTAAGAATTACAAACATTATTTTTTTTTATATTTGATCTATCTCAGATATCGTCACTTCTGTTTTGCGTCCAAAACTTATTTCAACTTGGATGATATTGTCGGTATTTACAAATACATGTTGTGGCGGTGAATGTGACGTTTGAAGACCAAGGGTCCTATTTATCCTTGCAGATAGCAGGGGGTCTGGAAGAGTGTTGATTAACACTTGAAAATAATCACAAATTGCAGAGTGCCTGTGTTACTGTAATTTTAAAAAAATAAATGTAAATGCTCAAGTGTATTTAAGAGCTCGTGATTATTGGACATGCGTCGTCATTGAGCATGTGAATCGTCGAGAGTGGCATTATTTCTGCTATCTGATGGAATTGCATAACGTGATTTTTATTGTGTATTTTGTAAAATTTGGATTGATTATCTAATATCATTTACATAATAAAAGATTATTATGTTTTGTTATAGTCATTTTTTAAAATTTTATTTGATTCTTTGGCGTTGTTTTGACCCGCGCCTTAACTAATTTGATTCTATGGCTGTTTTGATCTCAACCTCAATTTATTTTATTCTTTAGCCTTGTTTTGATTTCTACTTTAACTTATGGGGTTGTTTGAACTATACCATAACTTATTTATCCTGTCGCGTTGTTTTCATCTCTACCTGAACATTTTTTATTCTATGGTATTGCTTTGATCACTACCTTAACTTATTTGATTCTGTGACTTTGTTTTGATCTCTACCTCAATTTATTTGTCTCTGTGGATACGCTACTTCAGTTATGATTTTGTTTCGAAATATACGTTCATACGTTTCTTTTCTTGGTTTTGCCAAAAGGACTTCGGGTATTCAAAGCATGTTTATTTATTATATAGTTGTTGAGTCCAACTTGGTAAAATTTGATATAAAGATGTATATTGAATATAGGCCTTGAATAAATAATAATGCGTTTGCGACCAGCATGGATCTAGACCACCCTTCGCATCCGCGCAGTCTGATCAGGATCCATGTTGTTCGCTATCAATTTCTCTACTTGTTATATGGTTTGTAAGCGAACAGAATAGATCCTGATCAGACTGCGCGGATGCGCAGACTGGTCTGGATCCATGCTGGTCGCAAACGCATTACGTTGGTTTTGTAAAGTAAAGGGACTTCACTGAGGTTTGATGTAAGAAAAAGGGACTGCAAATATTTTTAGAAACTTGTATTCAATTTGATGTAGGTGTGGATAATTACTTATGTGCAAAATCTTAAATCATTCCACCAATATCATCTTTTTCAATGTGTAAAATAACACAAAAATGCAACGCGTTACAACGCTTTTTACTCATATTTATGTTAAAAAAGTTTACCTCAATGGAGCTCCCTTTATCTTTAAAATAAATATGTTTTGCTGTTTATTATGAAATAAATATACTTACTTTAATAAAAAAGGGCACGCTTTATGGGTGAAAATACTACAAGGAAAGAAGCAGGTATAAATTTGGAATTATAGAAGGCCCTATTTTACCAGTGAAGCTAATGCCTGTATATATGATAAAACACAATATGTACGGAAATTAAGAGAAAAAGAACTGCAAAATGTATAACAAATCTCAAAAATAAAGAATTGTCGATTTTAATTTCAAGCAACAAATGATATACATATACAAAATAAATCATGTCACGCTTCATCATACAACAACATTCATTGCAAAAAAATATTTAAAAAAGGAATTTATAAATAATTAAAGAATAACAATAAGAGAGACTTTAAAAAATATATACATGGTAGATACGTCTTGTAAAAATGGTCTAAAATATGTATATATTCTTAAAATGTCAAATACACCAATAGTTACATTGACTGTAAAACCTTCCGCAATTGTAAACGATCGTTTACAGTACAGTAACATTTTCAGCAATGTTATAACAATAAATCTATGATTAAAAACTGAAAATACACATGACTGTAACTCCTTATATTTCAGAAATAATATTCGTCTCAGTAGTGTTTATCGACTATTTAACACCGGTATTGAGTTTTTGAGAAATAAAAAAAAACAATTTCAAAGGCATAATGGGCCTTTGAAAGAAATACACATTTACGTATACTTGCTATACAATTGAAATATTAATATCATGAATACATGTACGTCGATTTAAATGTTTGTTGTTTACATTTTTCTATCTGTGTAAATATTTGTGAGTTTCTTTACCTTGTTTTAATCGAAGGCCATATTGTAAATCAGACATGTATTTTTAGTATATTACCTTCATGAAATAAAGTGCTTATTATTACTACTACTACTACTACTACTACTATTATTATTATTATTATCCATCGCACACAAGAGTAATAAACCCATTACGTAATTTTATACGATATTATACTTGTGTAGAAACAATGCGAAAAAAATATTAAAAAGCAATGTAAACAGTGCTTCTTTTGGATATGTGATAAATTAATAAGTTATTATTATTAGTATATTCGTTTAGATTCAATACATAATGTATTTAACAAGTTGAATAAAACAATGTTATATCTATATATTAATACGATTTTTCAACACTTTCAATACATTTAGTAGATTCATTGAACATTCACTCATTCAATATCCAATTTTTACAAAACTACATACATTTTTTTCTGTGTTATTGAAACAGCACCGATCAGTCTTTTAGTAACAAATGCATACTACATACATGACTGATGACATACTAAATCTGGCCCTCTTTATAATTCAGAAGTAAATAACAAACAACAGAAAAAGAAATGAACTTATATATACTTCTGGTTTAGACCCTGGGGTATATTCCAGGATATAGCCATACATTTTTAATTTTAAACATCATATAACATCATATAATCAACCTGATAATGGAATGTTCCAATTTCTAAGCAAGGCAAGTTAGTTACCCCTAAAATCAGCACCGCAGGACGAAAATGAAAGGTCACAGTTCTAACAAGTGTTAAATACAGTTTTAATCAACACTAATGCCGCTTTCCTTTATTATCTTACGCGATCTGAACATATTAGTGAAGGTAAGTTAGATTAGGCTGTCTGGACATGTAAGTGGAGGTAACATAAACACGTTATAACAAAAATAACGTTATGAGATATAACATACAAATCATGTAATGTGCGACAGTGACGACTGGCTTATCTGAGTTGTCAAAGTTGCTCTACTTGATGAGACTGAAATCGGCCTTGACCGTTCAGATTTGAGTCTTTCCAATAATCCTTTATACATTGCCAGAATCCTTCTATTGAATAGAAATGCAAAGAAAATGAAAATCCCTTGAGAACAGTTGAATACAATAAACAGAATTCCTAATAAATGTAAAATAATACAAATTGTTTGAGAAGTAGGTCCGCCAAACGCACTGATTACTGATGAAGCGAGCCCGAAAACCCAGGTAAATCCCATGACCGTAGACATCCGAACATATAACATTACATCATCTCGGCCGGTCATGTGTCTTTTCAGAGACTGTCTGCGCACACTCAATCTTGCTGCCCCCGTGCTTGCCCGGATGCAGATGATCGTTTTTATAAACATTACTGTATTCCCTAGTAAAATAAGGATCATAGGTCCTCCGAACGCGGCCATCGATGCCACTGGTTGCTGGATCCAACAACCAATGCTATAAACATGGCTGTCTGGGGAATCATTGAAGATCGATGAGTTTGTAACCTCTGGTTCATTGTGTATGCCTAAGTTTGAAACGGAACTTCCACCATATCCTATTTCAACTCCTTCAATAAGATCAGTATAGTCAATAACTCCACATAAGGCAACAATAAGAAAAGGACTACCCCAGGCGTAAAGCAGATATCGCGGAAAATATTTCTTCTTCTTGCGTACTCGAGTTAGAATACATTTATTACCAAAGGTCCTAAATACATCAAACGACATAACATTCATCCAGAAGAATGTAGCTAGAAACAAGTAATGTAGAAGCATTCCGACAGCGGAACACAGCCAGGCTTGATGTGGTTGAATCCATCCTGATGTTATGAAGACTAGCTCTCCCATAAACAAAGAAAATGTCAGATTCATCGTATTTACACCTGGTAAGTTCCTCAGTTTGTCAAACAATCCGTACGTGATAAGCACCGATAACATGCAAATAAGAGAGATAACTCCCAGTATGAAAGTAAGGTAACTCTCAGCAATTACCACTTTTATCAAACCTTCACCACAAGCTAGAGTCCACTTCCCGGATTCGTATGTTCTTTCCATTGTAGCCCAATCAGACGGTGTACATATACTCACAACTTCCTCTTGTAAGTTAACATATTCATACTCGCTCATGTTATACGTGCGATTTGCAAATGCAATGGACTTATTGTCAAACAAATTGTACTCCTGTCTATCAAGAACAATTCGTCCACACTTTTCGTCTACGATTTTGGGCATTTTGCAGACGAACGCAAAGCTTGATACCTCTGCTTGACTTATGTTACCAACGCGTGATTCAATGTTAACTGTTAAATCATACTCGCCAGGTAAAAATCTTTCCCCGGTTTCTTTAACTATGATGACAGTTACACTTCCATTTCTTTCTGTCGAATTGACTTGCTCCGCACTGATAATAAATTCATTATCTTCTAACATTGGATGAACTCCTTTTTTGCAAAAGTCGTCTATTGATGTACCTTGAGGTGCGTTTTCAACGCCCTGAACTTTGTAGTTTGTACCGTTAATTGTCAAACTAAATGTATTGCTATATATCAAATTACTCATGGATTGTACGACTGTTTTGACGGACTTTTCTAGAAGGGTTCTATTTTTATGCGCCGGAGTGAGGATGAAAGATATTCTAACGGACAAACCCGCCATTTTGTTCCATAAAGTTTCACTGATCTCGTTCCAACTATTCGATGAATCGTCATGGTGAACGACACCAACACCGCTTGTCATTTGCTTACGATCGTTTTGACTTTTATACTTGTCGTCAGTTTCCAACTGATTTCCTTTGCTGTCTCCGCCTTTCTTCTTGTCAGGTTTAGCAAACTTTTCATCTCTATCATTTGTCCCATATACCCTATATGAAGCTTCGTCATTTTCCGGATGAATTATTGGAACAGACACAACTTTATTTGTATTCTTCGGATCGCGTTCCCGTTTCGTTGCCATGTCGTTAATTGGCTGTGTTGGCTTTACTTCTATAGCCCAGTCAGGTTCAAGAAGCTTTTTAGATGTTTGTATTTGAGGAAATATTTTAGACGGAAGGGGTGTTGTAAATCGATGTATCTCAATAATATATTCAGTTCTATTTACCATTCCCGTTGTGTTTACCAACCCCAATGTTAGATTCTGTATCCGTGTTCTACTAATATTAAACATGTCTGCTAGGTTCTCAATGACAATACCTTCTATACCAGCGATTCTCAACATATAAATATCTCCATTTGTTACGTTCTTTATTGTGAGTACAACCTGCAATGGTTCGTCGGTATCTTGCAAATTAGCCAAGTCATCAGGGTCATGATTACTGTTCGTTATCTTCTCGCACGTTCCTCCTACTAACTGATATCCATCATAACATACAATAGGTCTGCATTTTTGAAACTGCGGATCATATTTTTCATTTAAATTGCATGTGACTGACACACTCTGAGGGTTTGCTGTGGTTGAAAAGAGAATATGTGTTTTTCCATCAAACCCAAAGTTCATAAGTATAGAAAACGATAATGGAAATGGTGACGTATCACTTCTTCCGCTGTCACCAATACGTGTTGTATGGTATCGCATTGTGCTTATGACGTCAACGTGAGAGCACTGGTGTATCATACGTGGAATAGCTGGACTTAATTTACGTATACACCCCAATCGATTTTCTGTGAATTCTTTCATCAAAGTCACAGTGTCTTTCCCGTCAGACAGAGATAATGGCTGCATATGTTCACAGTCTATTTTTGTCGTCCATGCCTGTACCAAAGTAATGTCATTACATTGTGCACAGTACACGTTTCTATATACAAAACCTTCTTGATCTTGCACCGGAGTTCGAGTGATGTCGATAATGCTATCTTGATGCATACGGGTCGAAAACGGGTCTCTCCGTTCGCAGAGTTCCCATATATTTGTACGTGCAAATCCGAGTCGACACGTTGAGATGACGTAGATAGGAGTCTTGCTATATCCTTTAATGAGGGTACATATCGCGCCACGCTTTTCGTACATACGTCGCAAGTCATAGTTATCATTGCTGTTGGCATTCTTAGCGCCTACATCAACCTCGACGTCAACAAGAGGAGCTTCTTTTGGCATTTCTGAAAATAAATAAATGGCCATGATTAAGTTTATGACATGAAAGAAGTTCTCATTACTGCGTGCATAAGATGAAACATCTATAAATAGTTTAGATTGGTAAGCAATTTCTTTTGCATGACAGCACATGACATAGTTCAACTACAATACGAGCACATGCTAAAATGTGAAAATCCTTTCCAAATTATTTCTATATTTACGCATATTCATGAAAACTTATCACGTTTTAAACTAAAGGTGTGTTATTGTAATGTTGATTAAAGATCCTGTAACACATTTTTTAAGATTTATATCATAAATATGATGCTCAAATTAAGATTTATCAATAATTATTTTGTATGCTCCAAACAAGCATTATTTATAAAGATATTACAGAATTTAACATTTCATGCAAATAAAGGGAGGTAATAAAATTATTTTGTATTAGGACTAAGTCCAAGTTTTCATTATGAAATGAATGCATATACGTTTATCTTTAACATTTTTTTCATTATCAATTATTGGTTAAAAAACATTATAAAAGTCAATCTTTTGAAATAAATTGATTATTTAGCACGTCTTGACAGCTCAAACATGAGCATAATGTCACTTGAACACCACAATATGTTGGGCGGTTAATAACAATTGCACATGAATCATTACAATAATATTTGTTTAACAGAAAAACTTTAATATTGCACTATCTCAACAGTTATGGAAACAATGGTTGGTCAAATGCATTATTTTGGATAGAGCATAATAAAATTGCAACACTAAGGTATTTATTAGATAGAAATGACAGAAAGATACTACTATCGCAATCGCGGATATTTTTTTTTAATTCTGCATTTCCTATTTTCATTTCTATTTACTGAATTTGCTTAAGTCGGTGCTAGGGGGTGTGGACGGTAACTTGCACTTACAAGAACTGTCTACGAACAGACTAAAAAAACCGAGCATGCAACATTTTCATTGTGCCGTAAACGTTTTTAACTTACAATTTTGCGTTTCATGATGCGATAGTTTATCAAGAAACGAGCATAAATGAATTTCGATGCAATGTACTTTTTAATGGTGTGATGTTCCAATGGGTGTTGTCATACAGAAAGAAGCACGGAAATTATGTCATTCTGCTGAATTTGAAATTTCGTAAAGCAAGACAAAAGTTAATTGCATTAATTACATAGAAAAAGAACGTTGCTTAGACATGTTTAGACTTAAAGGGACTCCATTGAGGTTTTTTGACATGAAAGGACTGAAAATATTTTTCCAGATAAATTTACCATTTGATGTAGGTTTAGACCACTAATCTTTGTGCAAAATTTCAGATCATTCGCACTCTTTGTTTTTCAAGAATAAATATTCAAATTGTAAAAAAATGACCCAAAATGAAAAGCGTTTAAATGTTTTTCAGCCAAATCGGGCCAAGAGAAGCATAAAAATACGATTTTCTATTTATTTCAAAGTATATTTCTTAACTGTCTTTGTATAAATTTCTGTTTAAAGTGTCACAGCTTATTTATGTAAGATTTTCAAATGTTATGTTTTTAGACTTCTAAACCTCAGTGGAGTTCCTTAAATTGTCTCAATAGGGGGAACATCAGATTAGTAATCCAGGGGTTGTTGGTTAAATCCACAAGTATGGCAAAATTTCTTTGTTACAAAGATCTCGGACATTTAGTCTAATGGTCATTTATCTATCATCGCTCATTCAGAAATAATGTCACATTTGTAGACGGGTCAGTTTCCCAGAACTTGGTAATTGCTGCTTAGCTATACAGAAAAGCCAGTGTGGTGGGCCCCAACCCCCCCCCCCTAAAACAACAACCCCCCCCCCCAAAAAAAAAAAAAACAAAAAAAAAACAAAAAAAAAAAAACACACACACAAAACAAAGAAATAAAACACAAACAAAACCATAAACAACCAACAACAATGTAAAATAACAACAGAAAAAGTAACAATCAAAACAAATGATGTTTGTTATAACCATTTAAGCGGACAGTCAATGACTTAATTTTCTTTGTCTCTTATCTTTTAGTCTTATCTTAGGTCATCGGGTGATCTTTGTCAAGGAGGAAGAACTTATCTCAAACGACCTAGAAATTAGACTCAACCTTGCCTATCTTCTTTCACACTTTAATAATAATTAGTCATTTTGAAGGTACATTTAAGTAAAGACTATTTAAGACATACATAATTTTCCGATATAATTTGAACGTATAAGAATGATTGATAAAGTAAAATAGAGTAAAGAAAGATCAAAACGGTAAAATTGAAAATGTTGCAGGCTCGGTTTGAATAAGCCTGTACATGGACAGTACTGTCAAGTGCAAACTACCGTCCACGTCCCCTAGCACCGGCTTAAGCAGAATTCAACATTTAAAAATGATATGATAAACTTTTGAATTTAGAAACAATCGCAGATGTGTTCATACGGCTGTTGTCAATTAGACAGTTTAAAGAAGGTTTATATGATGAAGATTTTTCTCCATCCGTTAGAGAGAAATAACTTTCTATTTGAACACAATATTGTTTATTCTAATATTCGATAATTGTTTCCTAAATAATAAATTCGATTTATATTCAACGATATTTGTCCATTTCAGGAAGTTTGGTGCTACACCTATATATATTATGGTGAATATTATCATTTACAAACATTAACGCTATTTGTTTTGTTTATCACTTTGCGATCGGTACCTTAAGTGGATTTCGACATTTCTTGTCATTTTCACAGCGCTTATCTTGATAAATGGTGCAATGTAATACACCAACGTTGTCTTTACCCTTAAAACCTAGGACATTTCCAAGAAAACTAAGTTATTTGTCTTTAAAAACTTCGATCGTCTTAACAGATTTTATCCTTTATGAGGAATTTGACTTAGGTCATTACATTATCTCTTGACCGGTGATAACAAATTAAGTTCAAATCAAACAACCGTCCTATTACCAGATGTTTGACCGTATGTCATGGCCCTGACTTTCTTTTAGGTCAAAACAAAACAATCTCAGTTCTTCACATTTGAAATACAATGTAGTATCAAATGTGTTAAGGATATTTTGATAAAAGTTCAGATTTTTAATATCTACAGTATTTATTAAGTTTATAGCAAAAGATATATCGACATGACAGCAATTTAACAGGCTGACAATGTTCATAATCGAACTTCAAAGTTTCCCACTTTAACCATATATGATAATTTAGAGTTATGACGTCATTTTGTACCAGATTCGTCATTCGAGATGACGTTCTTTTGCGAAGCATTTTAAACGCTGACATGAGCATTTTATCCATTCAAATGTGTTTTGTAGCACGACATTATTGTTGTGTATACATATGTTAAGCCGGTGCTAGAGGGCGTGGACGGTAGTTTGCACTTGACAGTACCGTCCATCAAACCGGGCCTGCAACATTTTCAATTTTGTTGTGTTGGACTTTCTTTAGGGATTCTGTTTTTCTCTATTTTTTTGTATTTGTAAGATTTTAAGATTCTCAATATGGACATAAAATTTACTAAATTCAGTTACAAGATATCGTTTGTAATTTATAAATACCTGGCTCTGGTTTATTTATCTTAGACTATTACTTCTGAAATGATAATTATCAAATGACTCTTACTTATTTAGGAATACTGAAACATCCAGAATCTAAGTTTAAGAAACTCATTATCATCCGTTTATAAAAGAAACCTTTCATTTTCAGCATTGCATATTTGAAGTTTGTTTATACACATTTTATGTGTAAACGTAAGTTTTGTAAAAAAAATATTACTTTTTCCATGTTATAATATTTTCTAAAAATAGTTATTAAAATCATCAGAAATATTACTTTTTTCATGTTATAAAATTTTCTAAAAATAGTTATTCGAATCATCAGATGTAGGTTTTGCATCTTTACTAGATATGTTCCCGTATAAATTTCAATCGCATATGCCTTCTTTACTGTTTCTAAAGTTTTTAATTAATTCCTTGATCATTTATTTCAATGAATGAGAAGAACAATGGATTTTTGATCCAAGTGTTGTGGGTGGGTTCTATCTATAAGAGAAATGAGCTTTCTCCGTGACTAATGAGTACGGGCATTCTTTAGATTCTTAAAATAATTTTATTAGGGGTGCCACCATTTATCCGTTTAATACAGTCGGTTTTTAATAGCTAAAACCGGTCAGGAAACTCAATAACCGGTAACCGAGGTTAATGTAAGAGAAGATGCTGATTTCCTTCTAAAGATATGTGTACTATGCTCAAATTTTATGAAAGAGAAAATTGATAATTGCAACACAATCTCTCTGTATATATAAAATAAACATGTTTGACTTCACACAAAGTAAGTATGCTTAAAACTCTGCATACTATAGGTTGCCACAATATGAATATATACTTAGATATATCCAGTGAGAATGTCATAGTGTTCAATTAATCAATAAAAATATTTTATTTAAGTATGAGCATAGTATATCTTTAATTTTTCTAAACAACAAGATTTGACATTCTATTTGCATTTCAGTTGTCTGGTCGTTTACAGTACTGTCCTAACAGAAAGTAGTTACTTTATAATTGAACTTGTGGAGGACAGCGAAATAAAAACTAAATGTCATACATGTATCTTGTCAAGAAGAAACAAAGTTAATAAATTCTATGAGAAACGTTTATCATTATTGCTAACAGTGACACCCATAAATTTTATTGTGATCTGTCTCTCACTGTTGTTTCAACAAAATTTGGAATTAGTCTCTCATTTGCTGGGAAATTTGATTCAATAAGGATACTAAATGTCCACTGTAAGCAAGTGCACACTTTCTTTTGCAACTCAATATGTAATATATTATAGGAAAAAAATTGAAAAACAAAAACATTAAATAAATAAATAAATAAATAAATAACAAATAAAATTTAAAGAAATGGAAATAATAAAAAGAAAAGAATGTGCATTAATAAAGTTAAAATTGGTCAACAGATAAAATGGTACGGTCAAGCGGAAAGAAAAAACATTAACCAAAGGTTGAATATTACTATAGAACAACGCTTTATGAAGTTGCGTCTTTAAAAGGCAATAAGCTGTTATCAGAGAAGAACAAGTAATGGGCTTAGAACTATCACCCCTGCCTTAAAGGGCCAATTATGCATCAGAAATGCTATCAATTTTATTTTTCAAAAAAATAAAATATTTTTGGTATCTTATAACAATTAAAAAACAACAAACAAACAAACAAACTTAGTCATATTTGCTACTTTTGCTCTGTTGGCAACTAGTATGATAATAGTGATTCATTATTTTGTATAAAAATCAAAATACTACTTTATTTACGTATACATTTTGTTACCTTTACGACATATTACTATACGTTCAGTGCTACTTTCTTCAGATTTTAAACATCTAACATGTTTTTAAACCATTATTAAAACATTATGAAACACATGTTTGATATCCCTAAAGAATTAATACATATGCATTTCTGAAGCATAATAAAATAGCGTGCCACCACCGGATAATGTATACACAATGGACAGGTTAGTTGTTTTTGGACAACACTATTAAAGAAAGAGCGACGTTAGCGAACAAGGCCGTGCAGACTTCAATACTAGAACAATTTTATTTGAAATCACTTTTTTTACGTGAAAGGGTCCTAAATTTTAAAATGTTAAGTCAATTTGAACAATTTGCAAACATACAAAAATCTTACATGAAAAATATGATCAACTCTTTGATCGCTGCGAAAATATTTATTATTTCACAGACTGAATTGTAAATTAAGAATGTACGAGTTGCTTGCATTATCTAGACAATTATGTTACATTTGTAAATATATTTTTTACAATAATTTTGTCATAATTTATATAACTAAACAAGCAATCGCCATATGTTAGTTTCCCACTACTCCAGGATTCGTTCAACACTTTTTTAATCCATTAATAGAGGTGTCACAATATTTAGAATCATACGTTAAGTGGTATTCTGATGATTATTTTGTATTATAACAGTGTTAAGTGTTATTCTATAGCACCGTATAAATCGGTTACGTAATGTGAGAAATTATCAAAATTAAACTAAACAATCTGAACGGCACAATTTATCATTCGTAATCGTGTTGCATTTTTTAATTATTTTTTTTTATTATTTTAGCACAAATTGCCATCAATTCCTGATCCCTAGATTACCTTGATTTGAAAGAATAAATTACATTTGGTTTTTAGATAGCTTGTTACGCATTTAGAAGAGCCTGAATTATTTTTCTGATATTAAATATCAACATCATTTTTGTCAGTTCAAGGAATGGATTCCAAAGTGTTTCTCTAAGCCTATAGCTTCAAATATTACAATCAAACTAAAACAAATTTTAACTTAACTTTTTGGTTTGCTTGTTTTTTGTTTGTTTGTATTTGTGTGTGTTTTTTTGCGTCGCACCAACGCAGTATATGTCATATTGCGACTTTCAAAAGACGACCTCAGTTGCCCCTCTGTACAATATTTAAGGCACAAACAGGCACCTGAGTAGAACTAAATGGTTCAATCCTAGTTTGGTAATCCAATTCATCAATGACAATTGTTGTTATGAACAAGATAATCAAAAAAAAATATGAACATCATAATCTTATAATGATTTTAAACATTAACTATTGTATTTAAATATAAAAGTGATATTATGCTCATCCAAAAGTATATAGGGAATGAACATGTGAAAGTCAAAATAAGTTTACATTTTTTACATAATTCTGTCAATTGCACAGACGATAAAAACATCACCTGGCCAATTGAAATTTATATGTATATACCGGAACATCGTAATTTACGTATAGTGTTTAATTTATAAAAAAGATGGGACAGTGTTTTTATATTTTAGGCAAATTGATATTTCATCCTAAACATTTCCCAATATCAACTATTGGTCAATCACCATTTTACAGTCAGTATTTTGAAATATACATGCATTATCAATTCAGCTAAATTTAACAATGAAAAATTGAGCATAATGTCACTTTAATATTCATTACTATTGTATGTGTAATATGTCATTTTAAATATTCATTACTATTGTATGTGTAATATGTCATTTTAAATATTCATTACTCTTGGATGTGTAATATGTCATTTTAAATATTGATTACTTTTGTGTGTGTAATATCTTACTGAAGCAGAATTCTATTTCATATAATTATATCAATTTATGAAAAAGGGAACTCGAAAATTATTATACTAAGTTTTACGCTCAATGAGCATATTTTTAAAGTATAAGTAGATTTTTTCTTTACAAATCTACATTTACATAATTATAACGCTGTGGACATTTATTATACATGATTACATGTATAACATTCGTATTTATCTTAACATGAAAATAAGGAAATATTTTTTAATCTAAGATAATTTTATACGATTACTACATTATCAACTCCCTTTGTTCATTTTCTTAATATAAAATATTGTCATAAAAACATTTCTTATCACAAAAAAGGAAAGAAAAAGAAAAAAGGAATCCCAGGCTAAAAGAAAGTCAAAGACGGCAACAATGAAAATGTTGCAAGTTTGGATCCACACCCCCTAGCACCGGCTAATACAGACTTTAAATTTAACATGAAATGGTAATATTTATATTTTGAATTCAGAAACATCCAAGATAGGTTCATTTGGCAGTTATCATAGAACCTTCAATGTGCCATGTTAGTGTCATTCCGTGAAATGCGGTGTTTGGTCTCAATGTAAAAGAACGTGTGCCCTAAACGAGAAAACAACAGGCGAAGCTAAATAAAATGGAATTTTGACATGGGATCTGAGGTTATGAAGCCTGCACCTCACAGATTAGCTGTCAAAAGACACATTTAAAAAACAGTAGGCAACATACCCTCAGGTTGATTAACAGTATTTATGTAATAAATACTGTAACCAGCCTACTAGAAAAAAAATTAAAAAAGGAGAAAAAAAGAAAGAAAGTACCAAAAAAAACCCCATAATATTAGTTGAATGACATTCAAAGATCGGAAATATAACATCTCTGATTAAATGTACGTGGCGATTTTTTTACGGCCTCGAAACGGCACACACAGCGCTGATGTGGTGGTAAAAAGAAGAAAAAGAAGAAAAAGGAATCACTAAAGAACACCCAGGCCACCCTTTCTTTCCTTGTAGCATAAACATGTTGATTTTGCCGTTACATCATGCCAAAAATAAAAAAAATAAAAAATGAGAACATTCTACGCGTTACTTTGTTTGTTCTTTGTATATGCTAAAAACTGCAGTGCTCCCATAAACGTCTTTAATATCTACTTAGAATTATAAACCTGACTAACTTCGTAAAATGCATATATCTAAAGATGAACAATATTTGCCTCTTAAAACTTTTATAAAGGTATCGAATTCTGCCTAAGCTGGTACTAGGTCGCGTGGACGGTATTTTGCATTTACCGCCGGACCAACTTCAAAATTTTCAATTTTATCGTGTAAAGCGACTATTTTGACTATTTTGACAATAAATAAACATTATTATCACATGGCCTCGCTTTTTATGCAACATAACAATAGCATTTTTATTTAGGATAATTGTATTATGCGTATTATTATCCCTTTTGTGGTACTTTTGTGGTTTAATGTCATTCTGGTTAATTGTATATGTTAAATAAAATTTCACAAACTGACATTTAACTTAGCTCGCACGTATTATTAAGCTCGCCTTAGAAACACTTTCAGCAGAGACCATATAAAATAAGTGCACACATTTGAAATTACACCTCAGGGTGAGACCTATAACTGATGATTTTAACTTTACTGATTTCTTTTGCGATTTATACGCTTACCGATTTCTGACGACAGTTTAAATGTATTCTGACCCTTCACCCATAAATTTGACAAAATTCTTAAATTTATTCTTAATATTTACCTGTAACAGATGAGGCTCTTTTTAATATTTTATCAGATTGCTCAGCATTTATCCCCACCTCTACCAGTTCTTCTATTTCATGTACTTTCGCTTCAAACATGTCAGAAGATAGCTCGTCATTTCGACTTCTAATTCCTTGCATGTTATCTTTACCGCTGTTCTTACTTTCTTCGATCGCATAAATGAGTTCATTTAAAATTTCCTCCATATTTTCATCTATATACGCAAACAAATTAGGCAGAAGCATGTCCAGGTCGCTCTTGTTATCTGCCGTGTCTGTACCTCCAGTTGAATTATTTTCAAAATCAACAACAGTCTCATGTTGTGAGTTTGTCGTCTCTCTATATATTATGTACGTTTCAAAAATGCCCAGGAGTTCATCAATATCAATGTTGTATGATTTGTTCAGAGATGAAATTTTTTCCGCGAAATCATTTTCGGCAATAAGGTTTTTAAGACTTTCAACGAGTCTGTTTATTTTGTCGGTCTCAGATTCAACAACGCCGACTTGTTTCTTTCTGGCCAAATCATCATCCAGAGGGTCTTTGATCACTGGCGCGCAAAAGACCGCAGTTAAAATCAGTGATAATCGAAACATCTTGGCCGAAAAATTCATTTCAAAACCAGAAACTAAATTGTCAAAGATTCCACTACACTTATATAAAACACAATTTATGATTTACTAGTAGACACACACGGATTTCACCTCCGTTAATCCGAAGATACAGTTGTTGTTTTTTTTAAAGAAAGAAAAACAGTCACAGTTACAATGGGTGCTGATGATGACAAAACGCCAATTTTAACCAGCGAAGAAGAATTCTAAAATTATGAAAACTTAATTTCACAATCGATAAATATTTTTCCATCGTAAAGTCCCTATCCACAGACTTTCAGAAACAATCAGAAAATGCGTCTTAAGACTTTTCAAGATGTCCGATGGCCAAAGGAGTTCAGTTTATCTATTTGGTGATAAGGAATGATAGCAGGCCACTTAGAGCGGTGTTGATTTGCACTTGAAAACTAATCGCTAACTGAAGAGTGCTCTTATTGTTTGACATTAAGTTTGAAAAACAATAATTGTTCAGTTGATTTAACGGGGCGCGTGGTTTGTTGACACGGCGCATGCCGGCAACACGCATGCGCACATTCGAGCGTGGCGTACTTTGTATTCTGCTCATGGAATGATGGTTCGCTATCCATCTCTGATTCTTAATGTATAATAATTTAACTGTAGTTGAAGCCTCTTTAATAGCCTAGATAAAACTAATTTGATAACACGTGTATATTCATTTGAGTATACAAGAACTAACGCGATATTTATAAATATGAAAATATAAGATAAGGGAAGGTATAGCATTACACACAGCTAACGCAGCAAATTGAAAATTATTGGTCTTCTTGTCGCAAGTAGATAAAATGTGATTGTGTTTGTTTGTTTTTTGTGTTGTTGTTGTTGTTTTTTGTTATTGTTGTTGTTGTTTTTTCTGTTTTTTGTTATTTTGATAAATTTCTGGCAAGTCATGTAAATATTAAAGTAATATACCTTGTCAAATACCCAATATAGATCTATAGCAATAACTGGCATGTTTTGGGAAGTACAACCTCTATTTATTATTATTTTTTTTTGTATGAAGGATTTTGGATGATATAATTATCCGTTATACAGCAATGTCATTTCAAAAGTTAATTTTTATTAAACTTAATTAAAATGAACAAATTTAGTATTTTATATCCAATCTGAAATATGTTTTTTTGTCTTTTTTTTCAGAAAGAATTTCAAGACAAGAAATGAGATTTATGTCCATTCTATATTATTCTAGGCATGAAACATTAATAAGTCAATGTTTCGATATAATTGTTGTTATGGAAATAAAATGTTTGTGAGAATAAATGAAATATGAAAATGTAAATGTCTGCGTAGGCGGTTGAAAATCTTACATGGGACTATAATCAGTGGATGAATAGGAAAAAAACCGTGATCCAAATTATTGTGTTATCTCGAATTAAAGGATGTGGTAAAACTATATCGATGTTTTTTTGTTTGTACTGATAAATTACTTTAACCAAACAGTTGCAAATGTTTGTATAGGACTCAAAGATCATGAAGATGTGATTTTATGTTATTATCAATTCTGTGCATCGGTTGATTATTTTTAAAGCTATATCTCCGTAAAAAATATGAAAATGTTTATTTTAAGCGTTTTTTCATCGGGAATTAAAATCAATAAAGTGTGTATCCATATGTTGAATATTGCTTAAAATAGCGAAGATTGCTTTTATCATTAACAACAACAGCAACAACAACAACAAAAAAGCGTGTAAATTTAGAAGACATTTCATAATACTGTTACCCTTTATTAACACATGTAAAGGTGGTTGTATGACGTTAACTGAAAGCAGGCTAACTCTAGCCTAATATGCAAAATTTAATAATAATATTAATGATGATAATGGTGATCAGGTGACGAGTCTACGCATCCGTTTTCAATCAGATTTTCTCGGCTTTTGTCGATATATTGTAAGTCGAAATGTTGCGATTGGTTTATTACCCATATTTTTGCAGTACCTCCTGAGAAAGTTTAATTAAAGCACAGGAGGCGCTGAATTTGTTTGGATCTCAGAATGTCAGAAAGGTGAAGGTTGTGAGATTATAAAACAATTTGTTTTTGTATAGTGCCACCAATGCTTTCCAGCGTTTTAATTGTAGTAGATTGGCTATAAGAAAAAAAAATTGTCTGAACTAGGATTTGAACTCCAGACCTCTCGCTTCCTAAGCGAGCGCGCAAAACCCTCGGCCACGGTGAATTTATATATAAAAGCATATTATTCTAAATTAGGGTTTGTAACGACGCTAATTGTTGTTTGACACTTGTGTAAATAATCATGGCGCTTACTATAAGCATGTATATCTATAAAGAATAAAACAATATTAGAAATCTTCGACCATTCGGGAATTATTTTGCTTACAAATTAATGCGCCTGTCACGGACCATATTTACGCAGTTATCTCCCATGAATTTTTCGGTCTTAGTGTTACATATAAAGGGAAGTAACCGCTTCAAAAAAGTGGACTTCTTTCGGCATTTGCAATTAACAGCATTAGAGTCTGAAATTTCGCTATCATTATTTGTTTGGTCTGACGACCCAAACAAATAAAAACCATCACATATCTAGCAGGTACCCGCGTTACCGTAATGCTCTCTTTGCGAACAGTTCGAGCTCGTTATTAGATAATGAAGAAATACCATCGTGAAAAACAAATAGCATATCCTTATACATGTATATTAAATATGGCCTTCTGAACAATGACATGTATTTTTTTCGAAAACCATACGATTACATATTTGCAGTTCAACTGCGAATTAAAAAAAATATATACAGATCTGAGCATGACAAAAAAACCCAGACATACACAAAACCATAAACAAGAAATCCATAAACCTTAAATGCAACTGGGCGAGACTGGGGGAGACTTGTATAATTGTTGGGAGTGAGACATCTGTGAGATAAGGTTTCACCTGGTAAAACCCCAACTATACCACTATATCGGAGAATCGGGTCACTGTGTTCAATATAACGGTAAATTTTGTTGTACATTAAAATAGGACATTTAACAAGATTCATTTATAACAAAGACCTAATTAAACAGTTTGACGGCCCACTTTTTAAAGCAATTTGAAAGATTAGTCTTTGCCCTCCTTTACCGTTCGATGAAAATGTAGTATTTTTGAAATATTCTGTGTTCTTTGTCAAACGGTTAAATTGACCATGTATTAATTTATATGTTGCGCCTATTTGGACTAAATCTTGCTAAAATCAACACGTTACATAAATCATCGGTTGTCATTAATTAACATTTAAAGTAACTGAACTAGCTCGATGTTTCGGTTCCAGAAAAGAACTAAGTCTTGTTAATTTGCTCCTTACCTGTCTGAGTTATGCCTAGGTTACAAATAAAACGCTTTGACGATTTCGCGAACGCCGGGTGATTTTAAATGTAATTCCTTGCGTGGTCATTTATGAAACTGTCGCCGGGCGATTTTCCCCCGAAATGATGTTACAGACAGCATTCAAAGACCGGATGGTCGCGGCCCGATGTCCGGACGGCGTCTGTGCGACTTGTAAATGGATCGGACGTTGGCTGCGTGGGCGCCGGACGGTGAAGGCTTCGTTTTTATAATATTCTTTTAAAAAATCAGTGGTCAATATGCCAGTAAAGAAAGCAATTGATAGAGACAAGATGAAGACCAAGCAAATAATGCAACACTTGTAGTTTGCATTTCCCTTAATACTAATCCGCGTAGACGTTTGCTTTACGACGAAACGATGACCGCCAGGTGCCTGTGCATGAATCATCGGTGTTCGTCAACTGGTGTCTTTTCGGGCGACGGGCGGGGACGGGCTATGTCTGCCCGGGTGCCTTTAAAATCGGACGGGCTTTTTGTATCAAAAACAATCGTCTGATCCGAAATACATCCCCGCCAGATGTGTTTTTCAATTCAATGACCCAAACATTATCGTCCGGAGGCTGTTAGCTTTTTAAGTAGTACTTAAATCTCAACGGTGCCCGCCCGTTGAGCAATATTTTCAGCTGCTGCTATCCGATTATCACGGTGGCCGGGCGGACATCGGTCGATATTAGGATTTTTCGGAGCCGTTTGCCATTTGTGACTTAGGCATAATCTTATTTAAAATGTTACTAAGTCTTGTTGATCTCTTGTGTCACCCTTCTTCATTAAATTATGGTGGCTGATTTGTGCCATGACATGTTTTTGTTTGCTCCGCCTGGCGCCAGACACTTTGTCGCAATTTCGTCTGGTGCCTAGCGGATCGAAATTAGGACATGTCACAAATAAAACCACCATATCATATTGTAAGAACCGTTTATATACATTTATAATTATAAACTGTCACGAATTTTATAACAGATTTATGATGAACCTTATGCACATGACATTAGTAACAATTTGCTCTCTACCCACCTGCAGAGAAGCGTGGGGATAGCTAGTGCAAAGTGTAAATTTCTTGTTCTGAAATTAGTAATTTACTTATGCATGCATGTAATTGTGTTATGAAAGCTTGCATATGATTCTTTTGAGGCTTAATTTGCACACAAACAAAAGAAATAAAAGATTCTTCTTCTTGGCTATTCGACACTGTGGGAGCAACTAGTGATTTTGAAATACAAGGATCCATTGAGTGTCATTGAAAACACCAAACTGGCGTTTTGTCAAGCAAAGCGTGATTTTAAACGTTTTTACGGAATGTTTAAACCGGTTTTGCTGATGAAAAGTCTTGTTCAAAGCTTGCTCAAGTGATCACACTAAAATAACATAAAACGTAGGTCCGATATTGTTGAAACTTTACCAAAATAATTTATCATGTATCTTATGTGCTTTAAATGGTTTTGTTTATTTGGCGGAAGTGCGCCTTATTATCAAGGTCCTGCTTATGCGTCGAAAATCACCGCATAATCGACATCGAAAACATTAATGCGGCACCGTTGCTTGCGCCTTTACAAGGCATCGTTCAATGTTAAGATAATTGAGTAAACATTTATGTTATGTTTCCTTTTTAGATAACTTTATTTAGCACTAAAACTATTATTCTTCCCTACATTAAAGCAGACGAACTGTTTAAAGTGAACCATTTCGAGTTACGAAAATCTTACTGTTTACAACGCTGTCTTTAAAACGTGCCCTTATTCTTTATCTATAATTTCACCTACTTAAATACGAAATGAACTAGAAACTGTGTGACCTTATACTGTTTTAATGTTTAGTTGTCATACAAATTGGTCATTAGATATATGAGAAAATTATAACAAATATTCTTATTTCATAGACTTGAAGTGTAGGCATCTCGGTAGGATTTTATATGTTAAAAAATCATTGAAACAAGAACACAACAACAAACAACAACTACTATACTACTTCTCATTGCAACAACAACAACAATACTAGTTATAAAAACAACAGTAACAATTATAACAATAACAACAACAACAACAACAAAAACAACATAATAACAACAGCAACAACAACAACAGCAACACTAATAATAATAATAATAATGATAAAAATAATAATGATGACGACGACGATGTCGACGACCACAACAACAACAGCAACGAAAGCAATTAAAACATCCTTTTAAAATGTTATTTAATAGGTCCCTATATATGTCATTAAGGTTTAATGGTAAATATCGCGGTCGGGGGATTAATAGATATGAGCCGTGTCATGACAAAACCAACATAGTGGGTTTGCGACCAGCATGGATCCAGACCAGCCTGCGCATCCGTGCAGTCTGATCAGAGTCCATGCTGTTCGCTATCAGTTTCTCTACTTGTAATAGGGTTGGTAAGCGAGCAGCATGGATCGTGATCAGACTGCACGGATGCGCAGGCTGGTCTGGATCCATGCTGGTCGCAAACCCTTTATGTTGGTTTTGTCGTGACGAGGCTCAATTATTATGAGTTTCAATAACAGCTGACTCTTACGATTCTTCAACTTTTTGCTCCTAAATAAAATTCAAGTATTTTTATAATTGTCAAGTTGCCATGGTTATAAATCATGCAATTGTGACACGTGAAGTGTTTCCAAATATTGTTATAACTAGCGAATAAAGGCATTTTCTGTTTTGATAAATTATTCGTCAGATGTCTTTTCAGCGACATATTTGAAAAAGAAACTTTAATATTTAATCATTCTTTTTTTATATAAAAACCGATAGTTACTGTAAGGTTATTACTACTGCATTGTAATGGAACTAATGTATCTGTGCACAGGCATACAATAGTTAAGGCATCAGCCTCTCAACACAGTCGTAAGTTTGAGCCCCGCTGGTGTCAGGACACTGTTTCTTAAGAGTTGAACTCACTACAGTATTGGAGCAGTGCCTCTAGACGCTTACAGAAATCATGATAACAAAGTAGATAAATATCGCTTTTTAGCCGATTCTTACATTTTTCATTCATTATCGTATATAAATCGGTGTGAAGAGACGAATAAGACATTTTAAATTGCATTTTGGCAGATGAAAAGGCAATATTTTAGCATTTAACCATTCAAACGCCTTTCCGGTATATACGGAATACTGTATTTAGTGTGATGCTCCAACTATTATACACTAGGTTGTCGGGTTACAAGGAGGATGTCTAAGCTCAATCTCTATCTGGGGTATTTGATTGGTGAGCACGATATATACGCTGACCAATGAAAATCCTGAGATTTGAGATACAATTTCAGAAAAATGTTTAGTAACTTCAAGGCCAGTATTGGTCAGTTCCCGGAAGTGGATTTTAGAGTTGTTCCCTTTCTGCGAAAACTTATATATAGATATTTTATTTAATGAACGAGTTGAATAAAATCATATACGCGAGCATTTTATTATTTTTATTTAACGAATTCAATAAATTTAGTATTATACTGTGCTCCTCTTAGTTCACGGTACTTAACACTTTAAAACAGTAAAGCAGTCAAACAATAAACTAACACTACAAAAACTTTCATAAACTGTATCATTTAGTCATTTTTCTGCTATATGACACAAGGAAACAACAATATATTCAATCAAAATAAGTTTTAATTTGTCAGATGTAGACCGTGTGTCGGCCATTTTGAAAACAGTATGTCATCATTTAACTCGCGGTAATGGTGTTTTATTTCAGTTCTTTCATGTTTCAGTTAAAATTTCTATATGTTATTTTGCATAGTTTTAAATATTAAAAGTATCTGTACATTGTAACTCAAAATTTTTCTTTCAAAAAACAAGAACATTTAGAAAATGATGATTGTTTCAGACGTATGCACAAATTTAATGGACTATTGTTGTTTTTTGCAGAAGTTTGTAAAATGTTGTTCAGTTTTACGTAAAAATCTATAGATTTAAATTATTTTGCACAGAAACTTTGTTGTTAAGGTGTTTGAATAAAATATGTCAATTCTGACCAATTTTAACACTGGTCACATGAAAATATGCCATTACCGTGAGATAAGTGATGACGCGGAATTAGTGATGTTGAGTATACATTTACATGAATATGATATTCTATTTATCATTAATCCAAAAATAAGAACGATTTATAATTAAGTATAACTACTGGCCAATGAGAATCGTTGTTCTTATCAGCAACCGCTTACAGTACTTAGTCAAATCAGCTCGTTTGCGTTCGGACAATCAAAATAAAAGATAATTCTTTTAACCCACCTCCACACTTTCAATTTTGTACAACTTGGCACTCACCTTTACCTCCTCCCTTACTCCACATTTCTGTAAAAAATGCTTATATTCTAAAAGAAACATCTCATTTACTTTACTTATTTAAAAGGAACTCCACTGAGGTCTAATAAACTAAAATCAATCACAAAAAAGTTTGTTTTTTTCATTAATCTACTGGTCCTCAAGAAACGGAAAACTATGCAATAGATAATGTGTGAATGTATTAAAGCAGCATGCCTCCAGATGAGCCAAAATATTTCAATAAAATCAAGCATGAGAAAAATGTACTAAATTTTTAGGAAAAGTAAAAAGATTCAAGCTTCAAGAAATAATTGACATGTTCTGTGCGATTAATGGCTGATTTTTCAGTAATTATATCTATTTTTCTACTGCGTTACTAACGCAGTAAGGGTTATTTTTGCATAATTTGACCTCTTTTTGGTAATAAACATGGCATGTAAGTGCCATTGATAATAGCAAATTGCTTTCTTTTGGTTACTTCACAATTTTGTACTTTATATTTTTTCATGAAAATCAGTATGAATCTGAAGGCGTGCTGCTTTAATGCGGTAATTGCTATTTATACGGCTTTTGGGCGGTTTCACTCAAAAGCGTTTAAACGCTTTTCATTTTTTTGGTCAATTTGCACAATTTAATTAATTATCTCTTGGAAGTGCTGCAAACAAATGATCTGAAATTTTGCAAACAATTAGATCGTACAAATCTTCATGCATTTATACAAATTAAAAGAAATTATGTCCCTTCATTAGAAAAACACATGACATTGATTTATTTTCATTCATATCAAAGTAAAGACAACTATTAATTCCATATAATCAACAAATTGCAGAAAAGTTAATTCAAAAAATAAAACTTAATACTGTGTACTGGAATTCGGACATTAGCTAATTCTTATTTTCTTTACTTTGTAACGCAACCAAATCTTTATAGGTTCACATGAGATTTTTATGTATGGGAGGCAACTATGTTAAACAGATGGAAAAAGTAATTCAGGAAATATTTTGATATGTTCCCCTGTCATTACTTACTTTGTGGTACTTTAATGTCAATTTCGTAAAAATAAATATGAAGAAAGATGTACCTTAAAAACAAGGGCGATTTCCATGGGAAATAAAAGCGCGGAATTCGACAGTGATTACAGTACGACAGTACTGTTGTAGTTTAAGCAATGCACCTGGTTAAGGTTTGATATAATGATTAGTTTGTATGAGAATTGAGACCTCATTTGTTGTCATTATTTATTACTATAAATCTGTTGGGGCTAGATTGTGTATCAGTCTCTGAGATTTTAGTATGGTAACCCTGTCAACGGTTACCTTCATAAATTCTGGACAAGAGGCCTGCAATTGTTGTGTTAAGGAAACTCAATCATCGGTTACCATCATAAATATTCCAGGAATCAGTCTGTTTGTTTCTGGTATGGTAACTTGGTCAACACTTGTCGTCATAAATATAGAAGGCTTAAATTTGTCAATTAACACTAGGGTAACCTCCAAATATGGAGAGATAAGGTATTTCATATAAATACTGGTACAAGATTTTCTAGGGGCATTCAAGATTCGAGATTCTAGATTGAAGAATTAGATTCAAGAATGAGATTCAAGAGCTAGATTCAGTATAGGGATTTTTGAGAGAATTTTCAGTGACTAGTCAATTATGTGTGAGAAAAAGAAACTTAAAAAAAAATAATTATTAATTGTAGACAAATAAATAATGAAAGGAAATTTAGAACAGTTTTGAGTATTTTATACAAGTATGTGGAATTACGGAAGTAAAGAAATTATGACAGGACGACGTTACGACGATGACAGTACGACAACATGATGATCACTATATCACCATAACTGTACTAAATTTTTTAAATGCAAAAAAAGTTAATGATAATTCAACTATACGTTCAATAAGTAACTATTTTGGAAACTTTAACAGGACACCAACGGTAACGTACAATTCACAAGCCCATGCATACTGAAAAATATTAAACATGTTATTTTTATGAGTGTCCTTTTGGTAGGTAGTAGGTACTGCGATATTCGAATAACCAACTACCCATATACTAATTAAACACAGAAAAACAGAAAAGGGACCTAGTTGGTTATTCGATCTTTGCATGTTTTCCACTCAAAATAGAAATATTTTTTCCAGAATAAAGTAAAGGATATATGGCAAGATAGATGAGTTATACTGCAAGGAAACAACCCGTCTCCCTAGACCCACCAGGGAACTCAGCTGGTTATTCGCGTGTAATTCATATATTGCATGTATATCTCTGAAAACAGAAAGTATATTTCTGGAACAGACCTGACGGATATGTGTAGATATGTGTTTTCTACACTATGGTAATACCCTCTTCTCCATACATCGACCGGGGGACTCAGTTGGCTATTCGCGTGAATCCCCAACTAACTATCAAAAGGTGGTTGGTTATTGGGAAGTCGACATAGACATTTTAGACTTTGAAATAAAATAAATATAAAAGCAAGACTGTATGGGATACGATATGCATTTGATACGGATATTCTATACTTAAAAATAAAAACGGGGCTTTCTGGGATTTCTTTACTTTGGATATGGAAATGAGGCTGAATTGATGGCTGGATCCAATGATGATTTATCTGGGAGATCACATGGTGCAAACACTAGCTCTCGTTGGTTGCACTTGATAATGTAACGATCAATGATTGACTTAGTGTTAAGAAAGAAAGAATTCAAGCTTCTTGTTAAAAAGAGATTTAACCCTTCATTGTACATCGAATATTGACAAAGTTTGCGCAATAGGTAATTATTATTATAACACTACAGATACTTGTGATTTATTTGTACTATCTCATAACCTCGAAAACTGATCTTAGAGTAGATCGGTTTGTTTTTCATTTGAACTAGTTTTTTTTACAACTGTTGTAAAGACACATATATCAGATTTCACGATAATGAGCTGCATTTGGTAATCTATATTTGCATAAATGACTCTTAAGTAGAGATATCTGACTGCACATAAATTTAAACTTGTCCAAAAAGTAATACCAAATAAAACGGTTATAAAAACGGGAACCCATATTTAACAAATAAAATATAATAAAACACAAATAAAGCAGAAAATAACAACAACAATAAAGATTAAACAAATACAATATAATCAAACAACAACACAACCCAACAATGAATACAACAACAACAATAACAACAACAACAAAACATCAAAAACACACCCATACCCACCAAACCACATCAACAACAAAAACCCAACAAAATAACACCCACAACGACGACGACAACAACAACAACAACAGCCAAGAAAGCAATAATCATTTGAAAGCGTTAGGTTTAGAAACTACTAAATTGTACATGTATATATTTTATTTCAGGTAATGCATTATTATGTTATGCTAAACTATCATGAAGTTTACACAGAAAGAAACAAATCTAACAAGATCATGCATGCTTTTTATCATTCGTAAACACGGCACCCTTCCTGGGGATAGCAGGGTCAAACAGACGTGTGTATCAATTGCAGCAGACATCGTGCTGTCGGGCCAATATGGTTATTAGACATAGCTTAATTTTGCACTACTATGTGGGCATTGGCAGGGATTTTACCAATTATTCTTGACTTGTTGCTTATTTTCGCCTTTTTGTTTTCCTTTGCTGGGGTTGTTGATACAAACTTGACATATAATGATCCAACATTCATCTTCAAATAAGACCTTTCATTTGGTGTCACTTAAACCAACGTAGACCAAGAGCGCCGTCAGCTTATTTATTAAACCCGAATGTAATTATCTATTTTTGTGCACTTTACCTGCAGTTGAAATGTAGTGCACACTTAATTATAAAAGTAGTTCAAATGCTTACAATACACCCCTTCACACGTGTATGTACAACCTTGTCATACTGATCTAATTGTTAGACGAAATAAAATACTTTAAATTTGGAACTATGTCTGAAGGTATGTGCATGGAGTTTTTTTTCTTTTGATTTTATTTGTCTTTTTCTCATTTAATATGTTTAATGTATCTAATTGGCGATTTAATAATATATGTATATGAGATTACCAATTTAGCAAAATGGTTATTTTAATTAGAACTTTTTTCTTAGTATAAATAACTTTAATGATCTTCAGGGCCAGTTTAAAGTTCTATAACTCTTTTCCTGACGAATACATGTAATAGTTTGACATGGTGATGAAAACTGAGCATTGAGAATTTTTATTTTTATTTAATGTTCAGTTTGTACTGTTTTTTGTTGTTGTTCAATAAGTCTTAACTGTTCTGGTATTCAGTCTGTACTGATCTTGTATTTAGTCTGTCCTTTTCTTGTATTCACTCTGTTCTTTTCTTGTATTCACTCTGTCCTTTTCGTGTATTCACTCTGTACTTTTCTTGTCTTCACTCTGTACTTTTATTGTATTCATTCTGTACTTTTCTTGTTTTCACTGTGTACTTTTTTTGCATTAACTCTGTACTTTTCTTGTATTCAGTCTGTACTTTTCTTGTGTTCACTCTGTACTTTTCTTGTATTTACTTTGTTATTTTCTTGTATTCACTCTGTATCGTTCTTGTATTCACTCTGTACATTTCTTGTATTCACTTCGTACTTTTCTTGTATTCAGCCTGTACTTCTGTAGTTTTCTTGTAAAAAGTTTGTATTTTTCTTGTATTCACTCTCTATTGTTCTCGTATTCACTGTGTACTTTTCTTGTAATCACTTTACTTTTCTCGTACACATTCTTTACTTTCCTTGTATTCACTCTTTACTTTTCTTGTATACAGTTTGTACATTTTTTGTATTCTCTGTTTACTTTTCTTGTATACAATTTGTACTTTTCTTGCATTCACTCTGTACGTATTTGTATACGGAATGTACTTTTTGTATTCAGTCTGTATTTTCGTTGTATTCACTGTGTACTTTTCTTGTTTTAACTCTCTCTGTACTTCTTTTGTATTAACTCTGTACTTTTCGTGTATTCAGTCTGCATTTTTCTTGTATTCAGTCTGTACTTTTTGTATACTCTTTTTATTTTTCTTGTATACAGTTTGTCTTTTCCTTGCATGCAGTCTGCACTTTTCTTGTATTCAGTCTGAAATTTTCTTGTATGCAGTCTGTACTTTTCTTGTATTCACTCTGTACTTTTCTTGTATTTACTCTGTACTTTTCTTGTACACAGTTTGTACTTTTCTTGTATACAGTTTGTACTTTTCTTGTATTCAGTCTGTACATTTCTTGTATTCACTCTGTACTTTTCTTATATTCACTTCTTTTATTTTCTTGTATTCACTCTGTATCGTTCTTGTATTCACTCTGTACTTTTCTTGTTTTCAGCCTCTACTTTTCTTGTGTTAAGTTTGTACTTTTCTTGTATTCAGTCTGAATATTTCTTGTATTTACTCCGTACTTTTCTTGTATTCACTTTGTTATTTTCTTGTATTAACTCTGTACTGCTCTTGTATTCACTCTTTACCGTTTAATTTTCAGTCTGTACTTTCCTTGTATTCTTTCTGTAGTTTCATGTATACAGTGTGTATTTTTCTTGCATTCATTTACTTTGTACTGTTCTTGTATTCACTCTTATCTTTTCTTGTAATCACTCTGTACTTTTTGTATTCAATCTATACTTTCCTTGTATTTACCCTGTACTTTACTTGTACACAGTCTGTATTTTACTTGTATTTACTCTGTACTTTTCTTGTATTCACTCTGTACTTTTCTTGTGTTCACTCTGTACCGTTTAGTATTTAATTTGTACTTTTCTTGCATTCAGCCTGTACTTTCCTTGTATTTTTTCTGTAGTTTTCCTGTAAATAGTTTGTATTTTTCTTGTATTCACTCTCTATTGTTCTCGTATTCACTGTGTACTTTTCTTGTATTCACTCTACTTTTCTCGTACACATTCTTTACTTTCCTTGTATTCACTCTTTACTTTTCTTGTATACAGTTTGTACTTTTCTTGTATTCTCTGTTTACTTTTCCTGTATACAATTTGTACTTTTCTTGCATTCACTCTGTACGTATTTGTATACAGAATGTACTTTTTGTATTCAGTCTGTACTTTTGTTGTATTCACTGTGTACTTTTCTTGTTTTAACTCTCTCTCTGTACTTTGTTGTATTAACTCTGTACTTTTCGTGTATTCAGTCTGCACTTTTCTTGTATTCAGTCTGTATTTTTTGTATACTCTTTTTATTTTTTTTGTATACAGTTTGTCTTTTTCTTGCATGCAGCCTGTACTTTTCTTGTGTTCAGTCTGAAATTTTCTTGTATTCACTCTGTACTTTTCTATTATTCAGTCTGCACATTTCTAGCATACAGTCTGTACTTTCCTTGTATTCACTCTGTACTTTTCTTGTATTCACTCTGTACTTTTCTTGTATACACTCTGTACTTTTCTTGTACACAGTTTGTACTTTTCTTGTATACAGTTTGTACTTTTCTTGTATTCAGTCTGTACATTTCTTGTATTTACTCTGTGCTTTTCTTATAATTTATTCACTTTTTTATTTTCTTGTATTCACATTTAATATCCTTGCATTCACTCTTTACTTTTCTTGTATTCACTTTGTTCTTTTCTTGTATCCAGACTGTACTTTTCTTGTATTCACGCTGTACTTTCTTGTATTCTTTCTGTAATTTTCTTGTTTACAGTCTGTATTGAAACTTGTATTTACTCTGTACCTTTCTTGTATTCACTCTTTTCTTGTGTTCAATTTGCTTTTTCTTGTATTCACTCTGTTTCGTTTAGTATTCAGTCTGTACTTTTCTTGTATTCAGTCTGTACTTTTCTTGTATTCAGTTTGTACTTTTCTTGTATACAGTTTGTACTTTTCTTGTATTCAGTCTGTACATGTCTTGTATTCACTCTGTACTTTTCTTATATTCACTCCTTTTATGTTCTTGTATTCACTCTGTATCGTTCTTGTATTCACTCTGTACTTTTCTTGTATTCAACCTCTACTTTTCTTGTGTTAAGTTTGTACTTTTCTTGTATACAGTCTGTACTTTTCTTGTATTCAGTCTGTATATTTCTTGTATTCACTCCGTACTTTTCTTGTATACAGTTTGTACATTTCTTGTATCCAGTCTGTACATTTCTTGTATTCACTCCGTACTTTTCTTGTATTCACTTTGTTATTTTCTTGTATTAACTTTGTACTGCTCTTGTATTCACTCTTTACCGTTTAGTATTCAGTCTGTACTTTCCTTGTATTCTTTCTGTAGTTTCATGTATACAGTCTGTATTTTTCTTGCATTTACTCTGTAATGTTCTAATATTCATTCTTTTCATTTCCTGTAATCACTCTGTACTTTTAAATTTGTATTCATCTATACTTTCCTTGTATTCACCTTGTACTTTTCTTGTACACAGTCTGTATTTTACCTGTATTTAGTCTTTACATTTCTTGTATTCACTCTGTACTTTTCTTGGGTTTACCATGTACCGTTTAGTATTTAGTCTGTACTTTTCTTGTATTCAGTCTGTACTTTCCTTGTATTCACTCTTTACTGTCCTCGTATTTACTGTGTACGTTTCTTGTTTTCAGTCTCCTTTACTCGTACACATTCTGTACTTTTCTTGTATTCACTCTTTACTTGTCTTGTATACAGTTTGTACTTTTCTTTTATTCTGTTTACTTTTCTTGTATACAATTTGTACTTTTCTTGTATTCACACTGTACGTTTTTGTATTCACTTTGTTCTTTTCTTGTATTCACTAACTTTGTACCGTTTTTGTATTCACTCTGTACTTTTCTTGTACTCACTATGTACCTTTATTGTATTCACTCTGTACTTTTCTTGTATTCACTCTACTTTCCTTGTATTTATTCTGCACTTTTATTGTATTTACTCTTTTCTATCCTTGTATACAGTTTGTTCTTTTCTAGTATTCACTCTTTTCTTTTCTTGTATTGAATTTGTAATTTTATTGTTATTACTCTGTATATTTGTTGTATGCAGTTTGTACTTTTCTTGTATACAATTTGTAATTTTCTTGTATACAGTATGTACTTTTCTTGTATTCACTCTTTTCTTTTCTTGTGTTCAATTTGCTTTTTCCTGTATCCACTCTGTTCCGTTTAGTATTCAGTCTGTACTTTTCTTGTATTCATTCTGTAGTTTTCTTGTATACCGTCTTAAACT
The DNA here is from genome assembly GCF_026571515.1 of Ruditapes philippinarum. Classification (NCBI taxonomy): domain Eukaryota; kingdom Metazoa; phylum Mollusca; class Bivalvia; order Venerida; family Veneridae; genus Ruditapes; species Ruditapes philippinarum. The sequence continues at coordinate 137,277 of NW_026854164.1, forward strand.
TGTATTTACTCTGTACTTTTCTTGTACTCACTCTGTATTTTTCTTGTATTCACTTAGTTCTTTTCTTGTATTCACCTTGTACTTTTCTTGAATTCACTATGTTTTTTCTTGTATTCACTCACTCAGTACCGTTTTTATAGTCACTCTGTAATTTTTATGTATTCACTGTGTACTTTTCTTTTATTCACTCTGTACATTTCTTGTATTAACTCTGCACTTTTTTGTATACACTCTGTACTTTTTTGTATTCACTCTACATTTCTCGTAATAATCTGTACTTTTCTTGTATTTGCTCTTTACTTTTCTTGTTTACAGTTTGTATATTTCTAGTATTCACTCTTTATTTTTCTTGTATACAATTTGTACTTTTCTTGTATTCTGTCTGTACTTTTCTTGTATTCAGTCTGTACTTTCCTTGCATTCTTCCTGTAGTTATCTTGCATACAGTCTGTCTTTTAAATTGTATTTACTCTGTACTTTTTTTGTACTCACTTTGTACATACTCTGATAAAAGACGGGGTTTTTCCCGAAACTTCCCGGCTTAATAATAATCGTCGATATGTTCCGAGTGAAAACGGACGCAGTGCATGAAATACCGTATAACACTTTTAAAACGAAAAATGTACATTAAAAAGAAACGATTTTTAGCCGACTTCCCCGTTCATAGGCTTTGCCTAAATTTCAAATTACAGGGACGTCAAGGCATTGGCTTGCATTATTATAGACTACACGTGTATATCTAAAAGGAAATCAAATAATAATTAAACAATTAAGAATATATTAACGTCTAAACCTATCAGTAAAATCTTTTTGGTGGGCAACGCCACTTGAAATGTCAATCAACGATACTCGGCAAGGTATTCCGATAAGGCAACACTCGTAACTTTTCGGCTGAAGAATAATCATCAAGGTGTACAAATTGAAAACGGAAGCGGTGCATAAATAACCAAATGACACATTTAAAACGAAAAATGTAAAATAGAAAATGAACGGATTTTTTTAAATATATATACGAGTATATATCTGACTTCCTCGTTTATAGGCTTTGTTTACTTTCATATTATTTAGTACTCATACATGAAGATTGTATCATTAATTCATTCAGTAAGTCGATTTCATTAGTTGAATATGAACTGATATCATTTAATCCAGACCGTAACACTCTTCAGTGTTCGGTATATATTTCATCAACGTGATGCACCACGTGATGTTCTAATTTTAATTATTGGATCCAATCGTAACAATGCATAGATCCCTGATGTCATATTCTAATTATCAGATAAGTGGAAACAATAAAAATTTCACCAAAATATATAAGTTAAAAATCTTTATATGACCGATGATGATGATGATAAAGATAATGGTCTTAAATAATAATAATAATAATAATAATAATAATAATAATAATAATAATAATAATAATAATAATAATAATAATAATAATAATGATGATGATGATGATGATGATGATTATTATTTTTCGTTTAATATGGTGCTGGTAGTTGTAGTTGTAGTGACAGTGGTAGTGGAAGTGGTAGCAGCAGCAGTAGCTGTAGCGGTAACAGCAACAGTTATAAAAATAAAAGGAGTAGAAGCAGCAGCAGATGTAGCAGTACTAATGAAAGTAGCAATAGTATAATGATAATATAAAACTGCACTTAATGAAAACTTAAACCAACCAACAGATTTAATAGATCATTTTCTACACTATAAATTTTTGTTCTACTTCTTTCTTTGTAACAACTTTAAATGGGTAAAATATGCACCCCATGCCTGAAAGATCACATGGGTATGTTTTGCATCAAGATCATTTTACGAGGTGTGTGCAACCGCATAAATCCTTTGAAGTTTATAAAGTTCAGCGTATGCAATAAAAAAATTGCACTTTTAAATGCAGTGCAAAATTCATACTTGCATTCAAAGTATCGACGATTATTTAAAATATTGCACTTTAACAGTTAATCAATAAGCAGTGACAAAATTGCATTATACAAGAGCGGCGCAGGTCGTCATTTCATCATTGAAGGCCATTACTAAGGGAGACGGTTAAAATGGTCCTTGACCTTTGATAAGAAATGGTCAACAACTCACCAGTTCTAACGTTAAAAACATTCATTTTCTCGATACTTTTACATGAAGTAAATCTTATGAGAATGTACTACCATGGCTATGTTAATTTTATAGTTTAATTTCGTAGCTCTGTGTGTAGTAAAGTTTGTTCAATAATTTAATTAAATTAAAAATTATTTCCAATGTATCCGTCTGTGGTTGGCCTTGAAATATCATCACGCTGTCACACGTGCATAATCAATATAGGGGATATTGAATGAGTGTAGTTCAATACTAATTTATTGAACGAGAATACAATCATATTATGCGAGCCTCTGGCGTGCATAATATTGTTTTATACAACGAGTTCAATAAATTTAATATTGAATCTACACGAATATAATATTCTATTTATCACATATATAAAATAAGAACAGTAAACTATTAAAATGAGTAATTTTTCAATGACGCGCTCATAGTGTAACGCTAACATAAACGCGCTTTAACGCTTTGTTTCTATACAGCGCAAATGACGTCACGTCAAAGAGTTATTACACTAGTGTAATATCGTTTTTATTAAATGGCTTTATTACACTCATGCGCCGCGGTTTATGTGATAAAAATACATTTTACATGCGCAAATCAGTCGGTTGACTAATTGATAGACAGTAACGGACTATTTTCCAAAGCAAATGTATGGAAACTGCAATCTTCGTATGACAAAAATAATAATAAAAATAAATAAATAAATTAACAAATACATAAAAAATAATTTTAATTTCATTCATATATTTGCAATCACTTTAATATGAAATCTATTATTTTTCCTATTTAAACTAGTAATATTTACTTTTTTATCATTAACCTCTTTGAACATGGACATTTTGCAGCAAAGTGTAATAAATCTAAATGAGAGATATTTTTATAGGCTATTGTATTATATGTTATTTTGGTTTTGGAGTGATATATGTGGATATATTACCTGTTAAGATTTTATATCACCCGAGCCGTTAGGCGAGGGTGATATTTTATCTTGGCAGGTAATATATCCACATATGTCACTCCAAAACCAAAATAATAATTTTATTACCCTTCCCCTGCCGAGTTTAGACGATTTTTTGAAAAATCATTGTTGTTTCAAATGAAACGTCGAAATAAGATTCCCTTCAGGATACCTCTTCGTCACAACATGACGTCACATAAATACATGACGTATTTTTCCCGTACCTTACGAAAGTAAACAAGAGAAAAGGAGTAGTCTATTGAACGCACTTTTTTGTAATTAATATCAAGCTTTCACAAGGTCATATATGTTTTCGATACTGATGGTAATATGTATCATTACTCTACTTTGGTAAATATTTATCATTTGACAGTTAAAAAGTGCTTTTAAATCGGAATTTACGCCGCGTAAAATCGAACCGTACGCGCATCACCTCAGCGCATGTTGTTTACAACGTTGGGCACCAAACGGAGAAATTTAGTGTGTATATTACCCGTCTGGCTCGGTTATATCAATTTCTTTCGGGTGATCAATCTCCAATCAAAAAGGCGGAAAAAATCTGGAAGGGTAATAATACATTATGTTTGCAGTTTCATCAGCGATTTATCTGTGTCGAGTTTGCGGCGACAGAGCTTCCGGTGTACATTATGGCGTTCTTTGCTGCGAGGGATGTAAGGTAATAGAAATTTCTTCATATACATTGTTTATTTAATGTACATTGTAAGTCTAGTCGATCCCATAAACAATTAATTGAAAAATGGCCATGCTAGATTATGATGAAAACTAAGATCCTATTTGAAAATATATTTTGTATCTCGAGTCCGAAATTCAGATAGTTGATTCAGATAGTTGATTGGTCACAAACTGCCTTGAAAAGAATCCAAAATCACTGGCGAGATTCGAGCCTACAGCGGTGAGGGGCTAGTCGTTTGAATTCAACGACCTTAACCACTGGCCACGGAGGCCCTTAGAGGCTCCTGTAATAGAATTGTTTCAAATTCAAAGTATTCATGAAGTGTTCTGTGCGATTAATAAAGACATGAAACCATATCTTTTAGTACTATTCAGACTGGCCGTCTTTAGAAAAATATTTCCTTAGAATTAATGACTTGACTCAATTATGTTTAAAAGGGTTTTTACTTCCGGACGATCCGTGGAAATAAGCGGTACACCCCGTGCCAATCGCCAAGCCTTTGCCTCATACTGCGTCTCAATAGAAGCGGATGTAAATTCTGTCGTATGCAGCGATGCCTACAGTTGGGAATGTCTTATGAAGGTATGTGTGCTATATGCATAAAGAAATACTGCAAATAATTAGTGTCATCTCTCGATAGAAACCCCCGGCCCCCACTCCACCCCCACAAAAAAGCAACAACAACAAAACATCATATATCTGAATCTTATATTATTTTTACTTATTTTATACAAGTCTAGAAATATGTTATAAATCAAAGAAAAAAGCGTTATCTTGCATGTCTATGATGTCACTACAAGATAATATGCACAGCCGCGCTATGGTAAATACAATGTCTACCAATACCACCACAACGCTTTGTAGTCGTCCAGGAGAATCAAAAATTGTATTCAACAATCTATCGTGCATTTTCTTTCATATTAGATAACAAAAGAACCATGTCATAGCAATCAAATTTCATTGTTTGTTTATTCTGAAATTTCCGATTGTATGTTTATTTTTCGAAAACAAAATAGCACGCCTTGATAAAACAGTCAAGTTCACAAATTTTGTTTTAAAAGTCTGGACTCGTGATGTCAACGCTAATCACCCAATCACAAAAGGCGCTTTTATGAACGATAATAGATATAGCAGACAAACTAATGCATAAAACCATAATCAACATACCCGTGGTTTGTTTAATTCACCTATTTTCCTATTTTCAAATCTAGATAACTTTGCCCTACTAACAGAATTGTATTACAAGTGCATTCTCGTGTAGCACTTTAATGTATCGCATTATTATGTCAAAATAAAGGATTGTATGGCTTATTCAGATAGCAAATTTGTATATAATTGCAACTTTTCATTCATTTCCGAAAAAATATTCCGAAAAAAAATTATGTATATATTTAATAAAAACTCGTTCGCAAACAATTTTTCTGCTATAACAAATATTATTATAATTGTTAAATGCAGTAATAAGCATATTAAATTTTTTTATGGCATACAATAACAACAATGCATAAATCAAGTCTGGTATGTTTTATATTAATAGGTTAATAATCTGTCTGTAATGCAACTTCATATACAATGTACTTGTAATTTTATATAACAAGCTGTTGGGTACGAAATTGGATTATTCTTTATCTAGCTAACAATAATATTTCAACCCCTGGCCGCAAGGTTATAAATCTTTTAATCTGAGTTCAGTGTAAATCTCATCATTTTCATTGGTCAGTGTGCATTCAATTATGAATTAGTATTATGTAAAACGTTGCAATACGTATATTCACATATCGTGAAAGAAAAAGAAAGAAAAAAAAAAACAACACAAAAAGAACCCCAACAAGAACAACAAAACAAGTATCAAATACTTATGTATGTTGATTCATCTCCGAAGAATGGCTGAAATTCGATAAGAAATGTAATGTTTAAGGATATATGGATAAAATGATAATAATAATTATTAGATTTTGCTGCTACAATGCTTGGAATACTGGAGACTTCAGTTTGAACTTGGCAAACATGTCTATTACCCCAGACTCTGTAGTGATAAATCACCATCTCAATTTCATCTGAAACGTCATAATCAAGTTATTCTTCTTAGATGTCCAACTGGACACACTAGAGTTACACATTCTCATCTGTTTAATGTTTGATATAGATATACTCCCAAGAACTGAGTCTTTTTCAGACAAGGCAACTTATGCCCAATATATTACCTTTCAATTATTTTTAAAGTTAATTGTTATTGGAAGACTGTACTCATATAGTTTTATTTAAGTTTGGAAATAAACAAAAGCTTTCCCTTTTGTTTAGTTTTTATGTAACAATAAATCTATTGAAACCCGAGTTGGTTGTATCGTTATATATCGCAATACGGGTTTGTCCGTATGCGTATCATTGCACTCCAAAATTTGCATTTGAAAACTTTAGCAATGACATACATTGAAAATTTTGAATAAAACGCTCGTTAGTTCTATTTAAGTCAATTGGTTAAATTACAAACGCAACTTCGGGGTCATCGATTACAGTACTTTAGGTGTTAGGATTAAACACTGCTTAAACCGGTGCTAGGGGAGGGCATGTGTCAATTCGGAAAGAAAGTACACAGGCATTTACCTATGCAGAATAAAAAGTAATGTAAATAATATATTATTGGAGATAATAAGTCAAAATCAGTAAAGAAAAGGCGACACGCCTGCGCATCGGTCGAATGTTCCACTACCGTTCACATTCTTACACTTTGTTTGAGAAAAAAACCGGAGTGTATTCAATTAGCTACTTAGAGAGCGTAAGGAAAAGCACTTGACTAAAAAGATATCTTGTAGAATTTTACATTTAATATAATTGGCAGATTTGCAGTACCTTTAGCACGACTGTTATTTATATGATATACTTTATTTCAGCCGTAAAAATGGGCAGACGACCAAAGATTGCACAAAGGACAATAAAACCTACCCTGGTGACAAAGGCGACGATACAGGATGATTTTGTTATTGATATTTATGCTGCGTTCACCGCCGCTTGTAAGACTTTATTCACAGATAATCATACCGTAAGTTCATGGCTAAAACAATTTCCGATTATTACAAGATTTCCCTCCCTTGACAAAGGCGACAGCCATTTTTCTTTTGTGAAATAAATGTTTCATGACTCAGTGAAATATTATAATTTTCATACAACAAGATGAAAATAAATCCTGTACATGTATCTATAGAATAAAAACTTGAATTTTCTTTTTATTAAATGCAATGTACATTTTTCTCTTTTTTGACATTACAATTTGAATGGCTTCCCCTTAACCTCTGTGTATTGGCTGAATATAGAAGAAAGTAGCCCGGCAAGACATCTGTAAAATACGGAAAATATGCTTCAATGCAGTAAAACATATTTTTAACAGTGCAAATACGAAAAATGAAAACAAGCATTTTCTTTTATCAAGTATATAATAGTGATGCGTGAAATACATATTATTAGTTTATTTTTTTATATTATTTATACATGTACAGGATTTATTTTCATCTTGTCGTATGAAAATTACAATATTCCACTCATGAAAAATAAATGTTCATACCTATTCCTTTATTTATAAGAAACTTAAATATCCTCTATCTATTTCACACCCCAAATATACCCAATGAACTTTTACCGTAGGACACACGTTGTGCTCCGAAAGAGATAATTTTCTCAGAGTAGCCTCGTTTTCATTTCCTGAATTAAAAATACACATCAAATGCAAATCATACCCCATATAGCCTCATCATTATTGCCAGAGTTTACAATTTCTATATAAAATTTATATCGTGCCCCATATAACCTCGTTTTCATTTTGTATTCTATCGAACCTCGTTTTCATATCCGGAGTCCAATTTTTTTATAACAAATATCCTTATTGTACTTGAAGTAACAAAGTTGTGTCAAAATGTCAAAACAAAATAGTGGTATGGTATTCGTTAGTTTTTTTTATTAAAAAGAAATAAAAATGCTATATATATGAAATATCAGAATAAATAACAACTGCACAGAATTTTACATATTGTAGAAATATTGTAAAATAAACTGTTTTGTAAATTTTATCCTCTTTGTGCTTTGAATATGTATACATGCTATAAACATTGTATAATGTTTACTGCTAAATGAACTGGACTGATCGTTGAAAATGTATTTTTTATAAATGTATTTATTAAACTGTGAATTGACTTTTTTCAGATCAGTGATAAAAGTAAATTGGGAAAAGGTGTTGTTTATGTACAAAAGGGAATAATGTTTGCCTCGGCATTAGCAAAACAGCTGACTCTGTTTAAATCTCTCCGCAGTGAAACTCAACTTAATCAAATAAAAACTTCCGTCATTGAAATCTCAATTGTGCTAGAAGCAATTCAACTTGACAATGGAAACTCTCAGGACATCGACATATTGATGAATGATGATTCCGTAATAGGAAATATATCCCAAAGGGGACGGACATTAGTGAACAAGCTAATTGCATTAGAACTTACTCAATCAGAGATTTCCCTTTTGGTAGCTTTGGTATTATTTTGTTCAGGTAATCTTTGAATGTAATTTACTCATCTTGCAGTTAATTAAGTTTGCAAATACTGTAATATTTACATTATTATGTTAAAGATATACTATGCTCAATTTTGATATTTGAAAATATTGATAATTGCTTCACAGTCCCATTGTTAATATAAGATGAACATGTTTTGAGTTCAATCAAAGCAGATATTTTATGTTGCTATAGATTCACACTATGATGATTTTATAGTCAACATTATGGTTTCATTAAAAAACTGACAGTTCTTTTTAAAGAAAGGACTAACTTTACCTGATCTGTAATAGAGAATGCAGTTTCTCACACATAGTTTGTACATTCTTTTATCCAGATTAAATATATTGAGTAAGAATTTCAAATATTACAATATATTTCCGCGATTAGAATATTTTAACCAAAGATGAGCGTATTATATATTTATTTATTTATCTCGTTTAAAAATAATGAAAACATCTCAGTTATATAATGTTTTATTTTTATGATTATATCATTCCTTTGAAGTTTGATAAATTTTGTAATGTTTGAAAAGTGTGACGATGCTATCAAAATGTAATCGGCAATTTCTTGTCTGTTTTGTCCTATTATAATAATACATAATCGACTTAAAAGTAGTTCAAATATTTCCAATTACTGAGAGAAAATGAAATTAAATACCAGCTGATAACGATTAAAAGGCAATGTAATTTGTTAACATTATATTTAAATTGATATTTGTAATTGTGATAGCATCATGTCTGTAATTAAATCACCTTATATTTAACTAGAACATTTCCACTTTAAAAAGCTCTCAAAATGTTCTCATTCTCATTTCTCAAACGTTGTTTTTTTACATTTTGGTGTCTAAATTGTTGCAACACTCACGGGCCTGATAGATATTGATTTCTGTTAAGCAGTTATTATAGTGATTAAGTATTTGTAAGGAATTTGTTTATGTTTCGATGCTTTATGACATATTACGTATGTCGCATTTAACGTTTTTGGTTAGCACCAGACACGCTACATTATAAAACATATCTTAGTCGAATTCATTTCTTGAGGCGAAGCATAATGTGCTTTTTAAGAATTTTATCCGTTTTGTTTGTCTATTAAAGAAGCAAGTTTTGACAGAATAACAACGAACTTTGATGCATTGAAGTGAACTTAAACAAGTATAATGTTATATACGTACATGTAAGCCTTCTTTATAAAAAGCAACAACAATTAATGCCGTTAATTATTATTCAATTGAAACTGTTTTTCAGAGCGCAACTTGGCTGACTCAGAAGATTACAAGAAACTCCAGCATGTAGAAGAATCCATTTTAACAGCTTTAACGTATCAGCTAATTTTAAATCATATTCATCCTTCAAAGGGAAATTTAAACCTTTTTTTTTCTTATAGAGATTATAATTTTTGTTTTAAAAAAAGGGGTTTCCTCCTAATTTTTGATTTTTAAACTTTTAGGCCCTTTGGTTTAGTAAAAAATTGGGAAATAAAAAATTTACGAAAAATTTAAAAAAACATTTAAAAAGCCTGAAACAGGAAAGGCCCTATAGGAAAAATGCTTTATAAAATTGGAAAAATTTAAAATTAAAAATGAAATCAAACCGGGAAAAATGTGTTAGCAAATGGAAGGGGAAAGAAAAAATTTAAAAAGGTCAGAAATGGAAAAAAAGGGGAGGCCCCAAAAGAAGGCAGAAAAGGGGTTGGGGGCACTGGGCCCGTAATTTGTCAAAAAAATAAAAATTTTGTTTAACGAAAAAAAAAAAAATATTTTAAATGTTGGGAGGAAATAAAATAAAATTTCTTATTGCGAATAAAATTGGTTCATATTGTCATCGACTCATCTGAAGCCACCTCCCATGATCAATGTGTTACGTCATTGAAAACTTCATGCTAAAGGCCGACCCTTAAAGGTGCAAATAATGACAATGCCAAATCATCTAGTGTGGAAAAAGAGACATTAAGCAGGGCTTTAATCGTTTTTATCCAAATCGTGGACATCAGAACTTTCACGAAAACAACATGCCAGCAACAGGAAATATATAAAAAGAGATTAAAGAGAGATATAACTGCGTTTTGTTTTGGTCTAGTGCTATGCAATGGAAATGTCGAGGGCTCTTATTTGAACAGGTCACCAAAATGTGAAAAAGCAAGATTTAAGTAGGGGGTGTACTGAAGACGGGAATATTGAAGGGAAAAGGATTGGGTGTAAGGATAAGCAGGGTTGCACAAAATTAGAAATGGGGGCGCATGGAAACAATAACAACATGCAAGATAATAAAATGAAGGAACACAGAGGTGTTTTTCATCTGAGCGGTTCAAGACGTTGGTAGGGGCGAAAACCCTTACTCTTAGACCATATATGTACTTAACTGGAATATAGATCCCGCCATGTGAAATTCTAACAGTTGATACGGTAACATTAGAGGACAAAAAACAGAAAATGATCATGTAAATATATCTACAAAAAGATAGTGCCCAATGACAATAACAGAACATTTAGTGGCCTGTTAATAGTTCCAAAATGTTATTTATTATCCAATTTCCTAAACCATCTTTTGCTTCTATTGACTTTTGTATTGCCTATTGGCAATAAGCACAATTATAGTGATTTGCTATTTGTATGGAAATCAAAATACTACATTGTTTACATTTTGCTACTTTTATGACAAATAGTTTCGCATTCAGGGCTATTTTCTTTAGATGTAAAGTATCTAACGTGCTCTAAAGCTAATATTTAAAAGATGTACAACTCGTATTTTCGCTTTCTAAAGTATGAAATACCGGTATGCATTCATTTCCTAGGCGTAATGTGCCTTTATATCATAGAAGAAAAATAAATGACAAGATTAAGCCGAAACTTTAAAAGGTCTTATATATATAAGCCCAACATACAGCTAAGTAATATAAGCTGAAGCTAAAAGTAACGGCGATCTAGATAAATATGTCACGTGTCCTAGAAAAGACAGATATTGCTACTAGATAGAATAACTATGAAAGGTAAGTATTAATATGAAACGAAAACATTTTCCTAGATATGAAACTAGCATCAACCGTTAATATATTTAACATGAGCCCTAGATGAAACTAACATAAACCCTTCGTTAAGCGATAATGAGACATACCTACAGCTAACGTGTGCCCTTAATTAATTTAGAATCTTAGTTATAGATAACATTAACATGAGCCTTAAAAAAGTTTTCATGACACTACATGACACTATATAAATTAATTTTTAAATAAGCCCTTGTCACATCTTAGTAAGTCCTACATAAAGTTAACGTGAAGCTATTATTAACCTGAAACTAGGACCGTTGATTAACATTAGCGTTGTGTAAAGACAGTAAGAACCCTAGAAATAGCAAAGAAGAGTCCTAGAACAAAATATGCACACATACATGAGCATATTAAGACGAAACCTACACGACATCTTACTATTCTACCAGGAGCGAAAATAAAAATAACATAAACATTAAAAAAAACTATCCTTTATTTAGATAATATTGACATAAACAAAAATTATGAAAAGCCACACATTAAGTCATCAGAAATCCTCGTAAAACCTAAACTGAGACCATGGATCCTACAAAGTCATTTGTTCATTTGTACATAGCAAGATCCCTTATAAATTTAATGTGAGAAATAAATACCCTGCTGCTCGCTAGTGTCTGAATTAAAGCATGGAGGGCTAAAAGTAAGTAATGATTTCAATAGCCTAAATGTTTATACAGTCCTGGAAAAAATCATAAATACTGACTGAACAAGCGTCATATCTGGGTCTGCTATGGCCGCATAGATGGAATCAGTTGCTGCTAGCATGCTAGGGGCTAAAGTTTACTCCCTCATCTGTCTTAGTTGTGAAATGAAATAACACTTTCTATACATTTTCATGAAAAAAATAATTTGAATAATGTTACTTTAAAGTGCGATTTTAATATAAATTATTTTTACAAATGCGTGGTATTTGTTTAAACTTTTTACGGCCTTTTAAGACTCAAATTCAAGAATTGATAGTAAGCAATATTCTTCAGATATGCCATTGTTTTAATTTCTTGTAAATAGCAAGGGCAATTGATAAGTATATAGTGTACAGAGAGGTGGAAGAATGCCGGAATGCATTTGCATTTAACTGGCTATGTAAGTATTTACTTGCAGTAAATCAACATTTTGAAACCCTAGTTCCATTTTGCACCATTTTCTCAGAAGAAATTGGAACTGTTGAAGAGAAATATAATATTGAACCTGAATTAGGCAGATGCAAGAACAAGATGAATGAAGTGGTAAAATTTATAAAATAATTTATAAAAAAGAAAGAATAGGAGAAGATCTTCTATTCAAAAATAGCAGGAAAGACGCGATACCCAAAGAAAGTTAAACAAGAACGTGTTTGGTAAAGGCAAATGCCCCGGTACAGGTACTTGTAACACTGTTTAAAACAAAAAGTTCACACATTCACTCAGTTATGGACATAAAAATTGCCAAACAATTTTTAAGCACAGTAATAACGTTTAGTTATTGTGAAAAATATATAACTTGGCATATTGCTTTTTGATGAAGCTGAAAAATGTTTGACTTACAAATAAAAAATTATGAAATATATATAAATGGATGACATTTACCTTGAATCCACATACCCCAAAAATGTTAAAAATGCTTAACAACATCAAAAAATAAATAAATAAATAAAGAAAGAAAAAAAAAACAAAGAAAAAAATCAACGGTCTACTTGAGCACCGGTCGCACCACTTCAGACAACTACAAACAATGCTACGTACATTAAAGTCTCATCTTAATGTAATCAAACAATATTTCACAGATTTGATAAATACATACGGTGCAGTAAAATATTGTCTTAAAGCACAAATTTCTCAGTTATACGGTTGATTTCAACAGAACAACTGTCATGGTACTTCTTTTTAAAGGATAAATACTTATATAAGACAGACATCAATCTATCCGTTCCTATTCCTTTAAAAACATGAAAATGCAAGAGACATTGTAAAGTTTTATTAAACACACGGTTCTATGTAATTCAACTAAGAAAAGACAATCTAGTATTATCTTAATTCCGTGACATAGGCAGAATTCAATTTTTAATCAGATTTATGTCTAAATGCGGTATATTGCCATACTTTTCCTTGAATTAAATGACCATAAAATTTACTCCTTAGCAAATTGCTTCACTTTGATGTGTAACTAAGTACTCAATGTACTAAGATCTTCGTTAATTATATAATCTAAATGAACATTAACGGACCGATCATTGTAGTACTGCGTTTTAATTCTTTAGAATAGTATTTTATCCAAATGAAAAATTATAAAAGTGGATTACGAAAAAGAAAATACATCTTGAAAGTACACATCTTGCAAAATATTTATTTTCATTCACTTTGTTAGGTACAAAGGTGTTTTGGTAAACTTTAAGGCATATTCCTCTAGATGATTAAAAAAATCAACATTATGAAAAAATGTACCAAGATTTTAGGTAAAAGTGCTCCAAATTCAAGTATTGATTTACATTTAATATGCAACGAATGATACAATATTATACATTGTACCGCTGATATTTTAAACATATTTCTACTGCGTAACTATACATTCTGTGCTAATTTTGTACCTTGATTAAAAGTGCCGTTTTTGCAATTATGTGTAAATTACTGTCTTTGTAAACTTGACAAAATGTACTTTTTTTATACATTTTCACAGTTTTCATGACAATAAGCATGCTATAGTCAAGTTGCTTTAAATGCTTTAAATGTGTGCAATGACTGAAATAACAGAAGACTTTATTTTACATATAATAAGTATAAAATGTATACTGAATTACCCTCATTTCCTTTTAATTTTACAGCTCAATTTACGACTTGGTGAGGTTTTATTTTAAACATTTGTGTTCTAATTTGTTCACTGAAAGCAACCATTTTGTTATGATATTAGCAAAGCTATCAACAATTATGTATGCAGTTTAGACAACGCAATATATTTTAAAAAGTCTTTATTTATATCAATTACACATCAAGTAAAAATATCTAAGGGAAATGAATTAAAAATGATCAAACGAATGGAAACATTAAATGGATATAACACATTAAGTGTTTTCGCAAAATAAGTAATTTTTATCCAGTTATTGGGTGGAAATGTACCTTTTGACTATATCATCATTTTGATTGTAATTGTTTAAAAAATAAAATGTTAAACTTATGTTTATTTTAATTACATCTATTTTAAGTTAATCAGAGCAAATATTAATTTATTTTACTCAAACCATCTAAAGCATAAATTAAATAGTGGTAGAGTGTCAATGGCTTTTCTGATAGATTTTGCAACTTAGAAAATGCGTTTTACTAAAATAAACAAAGTTTATTATGCTATTGATACAAACATTCTTAAACTGAATGTGTATATTCAATGTTGAATTGATTTATGTGCATACGTAAACAGTTATAGTCAAGGGGAAGTTAAAGGTCTAATAACATTGTTTCATGTCCGGTTTTATGGTTAATTACATGGATTATTGTTAACTTATATCCGGTGATTGGCATGGTTACAGTGGTCATTCGATATCAACGATACTGAATAGAATACGGGTATTTTCAGTGCGTATAGCTTTCATTAAACGTTTAAGGTATGACAATCCTAATGCATTACCTCCTCTTTGAAGAGCATTCATTGCAGTCAATTAGATAGAAACTTAGTGACTTGGGTTCAAGCTCCAGAACGGTCAACATTTTGTTCTTCCTTTTTTCTTTTAACATTATTTATGCATTTATCATATCCCTTTTGGGAAGAAAAAAGTGTTTAATTATAATTATTTTATAAATAATAGGTAATTATTTGCTAAATAATGATAAATATAGTTACAAATATGGTACCTGATATTTTAAGTGTAAGAAAATCAAAACTAGACGGTAAAAGTATTTTCAAGATTTTACTAGATTAACCGATGTACTTTTGAGAAAATTAAGGAAAACTTTGAAAACAGGCATTCATTTTGGTAAATTTTAGAGATTTTGTTTTAAATTATGCTCTCTTAAAAAGGACAATGATCAAACACATGTTAAAAATGGGTGGGTTAGCGTAACATTTTATACATATTTAATAAATTTTTAGTAGAATCAATCATTTTGCTTATGAGGAGTTGTTGGCTGAAAGTTACTTTTAGTAACTAACCAAAAATTAAAGGGAAAGCATTTTCCCTCAGGATGCCATTGTAGATTTTTTTAATTCCTTATTTCTGAAAACAAAACAACCCTTTGAATACCCTAGCTTCAGATAACTCGATTTCCGTAAAGTAAAGTTTGTTTAAATTTTGCATACATGTGTCCTTTAAGGTTATCTGACCTACGTTATCAATTTTCCAATTCCTTATAGTGCCTATTAGGGTGGTCATACCCTTAAACAACTTTTATGTAAACAAATAAGACACAAGTATATATCAGATTCACCAAGTAAGCCATTGTGTTAGAGTGAAACAAAACCAATTATTTAAAACGTCATTGTACTTATGTGCTTACAATAAAACTTGATGTCATTTGTTACATAAATTGCGTAAGACCACACTAATGCCAGGAGTTCACTATAAGCTCGACAGTGAAAAATACGTTTTTTCTTGTCTTAACATTCTTGTTTTAGAAATACGATTAAGAGACTATTATACTTGTATATAGTCAATAATAATTTATTGATCTCTTCGAACAAAACAATAGTATTCATTATGTAAAATATTAAACAATTCTTTCTACAATAAGTTTGGCTACATTTCAATTTTTCTTCATTCAAAGGAAATTCAATAATGTTAGTCTTGAACCCTCACTTATGCAATATCCTGTAATCGTAATGAAATAAAAAGCAGTAATTTGCTAAATGTCTGTGCAGTGCTATGAATAATATTAACATAATATACATAAGTGAACTGTTTTAAAAACTCAATTAGGTTGTCTATTAAACGGTGTATACATATGAAAATACGAAAAGTATATATACTTAGAACTTGTAATCAAATATATTCGAAATGTTTTAAATAAACACAAAATATAAAAAAATAGTTGGAGAGGGATTTTTTTATTCGGATTTTTACATTTTTTATGTAATGACAAAAACACAATTTACATTTACGACAGTATTGTCTTTTTTCATATCGTGAATATTATTTAAGAAAGTATTTTGCACTCTTTAATTACTTAAGGATATGTCCTTTGAATGAATAAAAATTGAAATGTAGCCAAACGTATTGTAGAAAGAATTGTTTAATATTTTACATAATGACTGAAAATGGGTAACTATCAAGAAATTGTTTCAAATAAAGTAAAATGTTGACAGGCTTGAATTTGACTTTACTACTTCTAAAAAATTGACATTATAAAGTAATCTATAATGAATTTTCGAAAGCGTATTTAGTATTTACCTAAACGTAACAATATAACCATCTCTGCAAACGAAAGTATTGGTTGACTGTTAATTGACAATGTTCAATAGAATAACCTGCAATGTAGTGACAAATAGGAGCTATTGCGCATGCCTCGGTTTCAGTAGCGTATAGACGATTGTTCATTCAGTACAGGCTGTATTTATTATTTTTAATCTCTACAAGAGGTCGTGGATTTAAGACTTTTAAAACACTATACATGTGGGATAGCTTCACGTGTTTTCGTAAAGTGAGGATTTAGAAATAAAACATAAATACTAGATTACATTTGATTTGTTTAAAAAATAAACAACCATAAAATTGACACATTCTTTGATATTGAACTCCGATGAAAAGGTCATCATAAAAAAAGTAGAGAGACCAAAAAAAACAAAACATGAACAAATCATTCATCGGAACAGACGTACTTGTAAGTCCGACTAAGGAAAGATTAAAAACTATCACTCTGAATATTAGTGGTACACGGTATGAAGTCTCCGAAAATACTTGGACATCTATAAAGAAAAATATTCCTGTCAAGTTTCGAGAAAAGTTACATCAATTGGATACCGAGATATATGTTGAACGACATCCGGCGGCTTTTCAAAGTATTTTATATTATGAACAAGGAGGAGAATTGCACCTACCCAGTGACCTTTGTCCGTCGTCATTTAAAAAGGAGCTGGAATTCTGGGGAGTGGACGAGGTTTGCCTGGCAAAATGTTGTTTCACTAAATATATTGCTTATTTTGACGACAGCGAAGTTTTAAAGGTAACACTACAATTTGTTATTCTGATTTAAAATTCTTTAAATGAAACGTGCATTTGTCTATAAAACGTTTAAAATTATACAATGTCATATTCATATTTTATTTATTTTAGCAATAAATAGCAACATTTACCGGATCTTTGTTTCTTTGGTTAATTAGATTTTAAAAAATGTTATTGAATGTTTTGCATTATTGTTATAGAATTGCGTATCCTTTATTTATGAAATTGAAATCAAGTATTTCTCGGAAAATTTTAGTTCAAAAATTAATTAATCAATTAATTAATAAATTAATTGGGCCAATGGTGTAAAATTGAGTCCGATTGTTAAAATTATATCCTGAGCCTGATCATTTTCCCCGTAAATGGAAATATATTGATATTAGGCGAACATATTCAATAGAATAATGACTACATTTATACAGTTATTCTGTAATATAATTTGAAATTATATTATCAAGTATGCGTTTCTGACGATTGTATCATTTTGACCGATTGCATAAACTTATATTCAAACTCAATTTAACACCATTGACCCAAACGATGACATACACCATAACAGCCATTCTTGCTATATTCCCTATATGCAATGTCCCCTCAAAATATTAACTTCCGGCAGTTGTAAATATATCTCAATTTTAAAAGGACAACCAACTCCATCCTGGAGCGTCCGTGGCGGAGTGGTTTAGGTCGTTGACTTCAAACCATTTGCCCCTCACCACTGTGTGTTTGAATCCCGACCTGGACTTTGGATTCTTTCATGTGAGGAAGCTATCCAGTTATCTACAGAACGTCGGTGGTTCTACTAAGGTGCCCGTTCGTGCCTGAAATAATGCACGGAAGGGCACCTGAGGTCTTCCTCCACTAGTACAACTGGAACGTCGCCATATGACCAATACTGTGTCGGAGTGACTTAAAACCCAATCAAACAACCAAAAGAAACAACTCCATCCTACATTATGCGAACCTTGTTCTTTCCAAAAGAAAGAAAAGAAATATGAAGAATGTGTTTCTTTTTGAATCTAGACTTTTCATTGTTAAATCAAAGTTTGCATGCCATGAGCAAATATGTAATGAAACTGCTCTCTTAGTTAAACAAATTCTATATTTTCAATCTCACCAAACGAAAACCTCTCTCTTTTAGACAGTTGTATTTAAATTTGTGATATAGGATTTGTTTTTACATTTTGTTTGACAAACAAAGTTAAATGTAGAAACATAAACATTTAAGATCCGGTAATGAAGAATGTCTATTGAAAGTCTATAAGTAGGTAATGTAGGCTTTTATATATTTAAGTAGTTAACAGTGTGATAATTGATTTACAATACAATAAAAACAGTTGAATTGTTTACTGAATCTAATAATTGAATAACTTTCCACTGATAAACTAAAGTATAGAAAGTACCATAACAGATTTACAAAATTAAATTAAACAATTCACACAGTATACATAAGTTTGATTGCCAGCGAGGCTTGAACCCTATGAGAACCTCTGCAGAGTCCTGAAACTAAACCGTGCTTGTTTCATATGAGGGATACAGTTACCCAATAAAAAATAAATACTTGTGTACTGGGTCAAGACACAGACTACTTGATGACTTAACTGAACTTGTCAGTTGTTAATTGATGCAAAGCAGGAAAATGACACACACATGAGCGCACGCACACACACACGCACGCACGCACCAACACACACACGCATACACATACGAGAAGGCGCACACATACACACATGCGCGCGCGTCCGCGCACCGAACACACTGCCTGCTGTTTTGTTGTAATAGTCTTGAATCTAATGGCAAAAGCACGTGCAAGGAACTTAATTTGACGAATATAGTTGCATGTGCAAAGGGATGACATCTTATTCAAGGCCGCATGAGGCTACTCATTTTACAAAATATATCGAGAATAAAGCATCTCTTTATACACAAATGTCAATAAATGCTGACGTAGGGAAATCCCAAGAACTTTATATCAATTACGTACAATGATTTAAAATAATATATATATAAGGGAATAATTGCTATCCGTAAAAATGTCATTCTTAAATTGAATGAGAATAAGCAACGGCAAACATTTTCTTATCGAGTTGAAGTATGTACTTGCTATAGCATATTCCCGATGAATTTGTGAATTAGGCACTTTCTTCTTGACGAACTAACAGTTATTTAAATTATTTGATATAAAGCAAAAACAAAATTAAACAAGGGTTTGAGAGACGATTTACCATGCAGGCCTTGTTTTAAACTTGCGACATGTTTGTACCTACCGATGTTGCCGTTACATTCTTTACGGCAAATTGAGATAAATTTGTTCATCAACTAAACTTAATCAGGATAAAATTCAGAGCACTTTTGATTGTAGAACAAGCATGTGAATTTCCTCTTTCCATGTCAGTGTAATAAATTATTAAAATCAGGAATTGTTGAATCCTATGTGATAATGATCATATCAGAAAAATGGTTCAAAGATTAATGCAATTTAAGGGTGATAAATCAAATTAAAGTTGAATTTGGTTTTAAGCATGTCTGATTATTGTTGTTCATAGTTCTTTATTCATCTGTATCTTTTAAGCGGAACAAGTTTCTGACAAGTTTCAAAGATATTTTCTGCTACAAATCAAACGCTTGAGTGGCAGACATTTTATTGATAGATTAGCTTTTTCATATTACTTTTTATCGAACACGAAGATGATAGTAACGATGAAAGAATGACATGTTTTTTGGTTGTATTTTTTCTTTTATTTTTCTTTTCTTCTTTTTTTTCTCTCATATAACATTATCATCACAATTTTTTTATGACAACAAAAAAGTCCTACTGCCATTCCAGATTGATTACAAAATTATTACAACCACTTATTTAACAATTATGACTTCACATCGTCTATGCTAATGAAAAAATGAATGTTTTCTTAAAGTTTCTTTTATAAAAGTCGCCATTACGATTTTGTGTTAACTGATAATAATGTGTACTTGAAACGAAAAATAGTTATTAGGAGGTAAAACGGAATACCTAGAGAACACCCAAAACAGCAAAACTGAAAATGTTGCTGGCTCGGTATGATTTAGCCTGTTTATGGATGATACATGTTATTGCAAGCAACCGCCCAGCCCTGTAACCCAGCTTGTAATAAGCAGAATACAGCATTTTATATGAAAATTGGTACATCGTGAATTCAAAAACATCTACAGATGTAATTGTACGTCGATTATTGCGGAACCTCCAATGGAACACGTTGGACTACCGCTCAAGCTGGTGCTAGTGCTAGTGCCGGTGTTAATAGTTATGAGTTTTCATAATGGGATTGCTTTTGTTCTGAATTCTTCCATAATATTCTGAGGCCTTTAGGCAGGAGTCTGTCTGAAGCCAATAAATTATGAAAATTGTAAATCATTGGAAATGTTAAGAATAATATTGCAAAATTTTCAAAAGCACAATAACATTTGTATGTACTTCTATTAGAACATAATGTAAAAATAATTTAAGCAAGAATGGTGCCCTGCTCTTCTGCTGGGATTATTCAAAAGGTCTTAGTTATCCATTTCAGAGAACTTCTTGTTTTCTGCACATTGAACTTAACTTTTATCTGCTAACCGAAAGTTTAAGTGTCACTGATATCAAAATTTCTAAACCTTTTTAATTGGCTAAATAATCGGACAAGTAATCTAAGGACCGCTATCCGCGTGAATTTAAACCCTGTCAATGGCGAGCATTGTTTCCTTGAGCAAACCGTGCACTCATCAGTCAGTACTGAATAGTTCCAGGAAATTCGAGAATGTGTCTTCAATCTCACAGCTTCATACACAATCAAACTAAAATTAATTCTGTATAATGCAAGTAGGATACCGATGTATTGATAAGCGACCTCTAATGCCTTAACATATAAGTTTTCATTATGTGTGTATATTATTTGCACAATTACTTAAAATTATATATTATTCTGGCATTAAGTCATTCTGTTTAACTTGATAAAATTGTTAAAATATAAGAGGCACTCTTTCGTTTAAATTCACGGTTCTGTTGATATGTTATTTGACTAAGCAAGGACAATTTAATTTGTGTCTTAAATCCAGTTCTCAGTCAGATTTATGTTTTGATTCGGTATAATGTCATACTTTTTCTTGAATTAAATGACAATAATGTTTACACCTTGATTATTTGCTTTACTTTGATGTGAAATAAAGTACTCAATGCACCAAGGTTCTCTTTAAGATGGTAAATGATCAGTAACGGAATAATGAGTATCATTAAGCGTTTTATCTCTGAAGAACAGGATTAAATTTAAACGAAAGTATTACAATAAAGGTTTGAAAAAAACTATCGTATTTATGTAGCCTTTTAATACAGACCATTTTAATTATTTATTTAAATAAATGGTACTTACTCTTTATTACAAAAGGAATATTTATGTTGTTATATCAATATATGTAGAGGAACGTTATTTTTCGTCAATAATCATCTTGCAAAGTTTTTACTTTTATTATCTTGTATAGACCTTTTTACGCAGCGGCCGTCATGAAAATCAACCGGATTAAGTTTTTCTCGCGCGTTCGTAATTTGTGTAGGGCACACACATTTTTATCCAGTTTAAAGTAACACATTTTCAGAATCTAAGTAAATGCACGACAACACTATTAGTCACTTCGAAATATTGATTCGATAGGTATATATATATCAGATGTTTCTAAGAAAAATATGGTACTTCTTGTTGCACAAATAACAGAAGACATTATTTCCTGCATTATATTGTTTATGTACTAAAGGCCTGAACAGGTTACATGAAAGAAGTATCTATGACATTAATAAATATTTGCCGTACGCAAAATGACGGGCATACCTGCATTTAGCACAACCTTTACTTTCACCATTTTATTTACCCTTTACCTCATATATACGCGAAACAACGCACTTTCGACCCCCCCCCCCTCTTATAGGCCTCAAATAGTGAAAAAAATGTCCTATTTGGGCCCCAAACACATGTTTTTGTTGGAGAAATGTTGGTAAAAAAGTGAGCACCCTCATCCAAAAGATACATCAGGGGGTTGCCAGAAGGGGGATGTGCCAAGAACATTTTGGACGTGACAGCCTAAAAATGACCCCAGGTCGATCATAAGGTAACGTGTAACCAACGCTGAAAAGCCTTTGACTCTATCTAAATCCCTTGAGAAGTTGCAGCACTTTGCAATAAATTTTGATGGAAAAAATCAAGGAAAAATAGTGATTTTTGTCAATTTTGAGATATCCCCTCGTTGCCATGGTAACAGGAAATTTAAGACTGAGCATTTCGTTGCAAAGGCAATGGTCCAGTCAACATTTGTGCCAATTGTGATTAGTATTGAAGCATTTTTCATAGTTTCATAGCAGTTTGAACTTGTAACAGGAGGCTTTTCAATGAAAACGGCCATTTTTCACAATATGCTCATGAGGGAAAGGGTTAAGTGAAAGGTTTAATTTCGGACAGGATGTACATTTTGTAAAATAATCGTGTTTAGGATTTATTTATTTAATTATGAAATTGTGGTCATGGTTGATGGCATACACATTTGTTGTTTGACAGATAAACATTTCAATTTATTTACAGTGTTTTGAAGTATGGATTGCTGCATATTTCAATTGTGATATTTCCTGTCTATACTGTATAACATATTTACGTATTTAATGTTATTAAACAGATTGTACATTGTTTATGGTATATTTTAGTGTCGTATGAATAGCGAATGTTTCTAATATCACAATATTTCAATTTTATGTTTAAATGTTTGAATTTGGCTTTAGCTGGGGCGTGGACAGTAACTTGCATTCAAGTACAAGAACAGGGTAAATCAAACCGAGCCGGCAACATTTTCAGTTTTGTCGTTTTGGGCTTTTTTTTAGGAATCCCGTTCTTCTATGTTCTACTATTAGTTCGGAATGTAATTTTCAGGTAGTATATTATCACTCTGACTATAAAATCTTTTAAAATAAAATGTAAATTTATGTTTATTTTAATTAATTGTATAGTAAATTATTGAGACAAAAAATAAAACAGCTTCATAGTCTTACAGTTACAATCGCTTATTCTGATGCATTTTGCAAAAAAGTCTGATTGATTAAGAAGAGCAATGTTTATTTTACGAGAAGGTTTTCGGAGGCCCGGGCTTTGACTTTCCCGGCTATATACTACATGTATATATCTAAAAGAAAATAAAAAAAATAAGATAAAAGATATATAAATATTTCTATACTCATCAGTGGAATTTAAGGTGTCATTTGTAGTAGTTGCCGCCATTTTGTACATGAGTAAATCAATGATAATCACCGCGGTATTCCGATAACTTAAGAAGTGTTCTGATTAAAATTGGAATCGGTGCATGAAAAACCGAATCACACCTTTAAATACGGTGTACTATTTCGTTTAGAAAATTGCACTAGTAGCACGCGATAATTATCGCCTCAAAAAGGCGAAATTTAGTACTAAATTTGGCATGTTTTAAATTTCGCTACTCTCTCGAGCGCTTTTTCTTAAGAACAGGGAAACATTTACTAACGAAAATGGAACAGTTCGCCTAAACAATTGTCGTCTTGATTTTCATATGTTGTGTGTTCTTGACGCGATAAATATAGCGTTGAAGGTCGCTAATTATCGCATAAGAGACAAGCGAAATTTAAACAAAATTTCACATGTATTAAATTTCGCTAGTCTCTCATACGATAATTAGCGCCCTTCAACGCGATAATTATCGCTTGAGAAACACGCAACATACGAAAAATAAGACGACAATAATCGATTGAAATTCTTAAATTTCGCTAGTGTATGTGTCCCTGGTCTATAAAAATGGCGATAATTATCGCTTGAGAGACTATAGAGGCGATAATTATCGCATGTTTACTAGCGAAATAGGACACCGTTAAATTGAAAAATTAATAACAAAACTGTTTATCTGACTTCCCCGATCGTAGGCTTTTACTACTTTTATATATTCAATCTTTATTTTAGTCTCATCAATGTACATACATACAACAATATACATAGAACACATATAACATGATTTAAAAAGTACATTGCCACTCATATATTGAGTTATAAGAGACTTTAGTAACAATTCAACGAATAAAAAGACTTACGTAATTACTGCTATATATACTATATGCATGCTTATATCGTTAAAGCTAAGAAGCAGACGCTAATCGTTAAATAAAAAATCATTAAAATACACGACGATAAAAAACTGAATGTGGAAAAAAGGCACTATTGCGCAGTTCAAAAAAAATGTGTTAAAGAATCAGGTATCACCCCGATCAGATCGTGGATGAACAGATTAGCATCTACTTCCTAGGAGAAGTTAAAAGATATAGATATCACATAAAAAGAAATTACATTATTTACACAGATAAAATTGTCTCCTATTTAAAATATCATTACAGGTTTTGGCACAAATTCTAATAAGTGAATGATTTGAAAATACAAGTTTCAGCTTATCAATATCCTGCATATTGTAGAAGTTTGGTTCTATTGACAAAATTGTATTTAGCAAAGAAATTCTAAGGTCATTGTACAAAGGGCAATCGAAAATAACATGACTTTCAGTTTCAATTGCTTGACAAAACGGACATGTTCTATTTTCTATATTTAAATTTTCGAATCTCCCAGTTTCAATTCGAATAGGCGCTACCCCACAACGAAATTTACAGTATGCTGAGCGATGCTGGGGAGGCATAATCATATTACAATAGTGCTCTGTGGTAAATTCTGACTTATATGTACAATAATTTCTAAGCTTGTTACCACCTCTACCAGTAACACTCGTGGTCCTATTGATAGTTTCAAGCCATTCAGCAATAAACTTGTTTGTCATATATGATTGTATACCTTCAACAATGTAGGCTTTAGAAACATTTACATTTACATCAGAACAGTTGACTAAATTACAATCATTTATTTGCTTCTTCACAGAAAAGAACCAGTTTTTACATGATGTACCAGCTTTAACACTTGCCCAAACTGCAATTCGCTTATTAATACGAGTAGAACGGGTGTTACAAATACAGGCCCAATAAGAAGCTATAGTTAGTTTATATTACGGGTGAGACACATTCTGATACTGAATTGGAATACTCTTTTGTTGAATTGATTAAAATGTGCGCGTAAAAAGTTTTAGACATGACACAGTGACAAATGGAAGGTTAAAGACCATTATTTCATTTCCGGTTCTATGGCTGAAGTTTGGAATAATCTACACGGATTATTGTTAACATATCCGGTGATTAATACGGTTACTATGGACATTCCATTACACCGACACAAATTAGAATATAGGTCAATTCAAAGTGTTTACACTTTAAACATAACTTAAATTAAACTTCCATATACAACGTTTATGTCCCAACAAATCAGGAACAAATCAGAGACAAGTATATATCAGAATTATCACATGAGGCACTGCGTTACAGAGCAAACCGTCTATTAAAAACGTAATTGCACTTATGTTATTACAATACATCTTGACGTCATTTGTAACAGAATTAGCGTTAGACCTCGCTAATGCTAAGAGTACACTATAGACCCGTTAATGAAAAACATTTCTTTTTCTGTAAATCACTCTTATTTTGGAAATACATGTATGATAAAGATTATATCATATTCGTATATTTTTAGTACTATATTTATTGAACCCTCATTCATTTTACTTTTTTGTAATAGTAATGAAATAAAAGAAGTAACTTGGTAAATGTGTGTGGATTGCTATGAGTATTATTAACTTAATATAGATGTACACAGTGAACTGTTTTAAAAACTCGATTATAAGACTCGGCGCGCACGCGGCATCTTTTATATATGTATAAAAGTGGAAAATTTTAGTCTTGCTTTTGTGTTTTTTTTGTTTTAACAAAATCTTACTTTTTTCAAATTTTCTTATTTCAAATAAACAAGCTTTTCTGATGAACAACATGTCACCGAGCTTTCATGAGTTAAAATAAACGTTAAACTGAAGTGATAGTGCCATGTTTGAAAATCAAATTATTTTCATCATTATCTAATTTTATTTAATTACCTAATAAATATGTCAATGAGCCGCCAGTCTATATTCTTGTGACGTGAGTACAATTCGGACTGGGAACAAGGGGTATGACTAAAATACGCAATGGAGGTTTTCTTGGCGTTACGGGCGCAACCGAAATATTTTTTTGCAAAACATATGCTTATTCATTAAAATAATGAACATTTAAGTTATAAAACAGATTAACTGAGTGAAATAAGTATATTTGTTTTAAAATGTATCACTAATATTAATTTTGCGATAGGTTATTTTGATAGATTCTGAGACGATTGTTCTCTTGTGCCTTGACTTTTTTATATATTTAGTGGCTCTATACCTAAAAATTCCGGTCGAATATGCAATCTTGTGGTTAATCAAATAATTTACTCTTTTACAAATCTACGGAAGGGAAGCCTGGTAGTATCATTTATGACTTATATATAATAAAACATATTCATTAATTACATTTTAAAAGTAACTGTTATAACTTATTTATACGTATTTATTACTTCAGTTTTAATATTTATAGTATGTAGTTATTTCCATGTTTGTGCTAGGCAAGCATTGCTCCTTTGAAGTTTTACGTGCCCGTTAGTGCCTTTATTAATACCCAAAGGGGCACTAGTTAAAAAGAAAAAATATTAAAGATTTAAGCAATGGCAACTGTATTTTTAAATAAATATGACTGTGAAATTGAAATATTGTTTAACGACATGAAGCTTTTAAAACATCAAATAACTTTTAATTCAGGTAATGTAGGCCTTTTTTGGTTAGGTTTCACGTGTCATAGGGCGACTTTCCAGTTTTACTAGTTAGAATGTGCTCCATATCCCTCCTTAAAGTATATGTGTTCCGTATCCCTTTTAAAAGCACTGTGTTTCATAACATTTCAACTTGATGAACTAATGCTAAAACAGCACTGCATTTATGTAAAACATTAAGGTAAAACACTCACATTATTAGTAAAAGCAAATTTTCATATAATTATTTTTCAGATTTATTCAAAATGACAGAAAATTTGCGTGTTCCTAATCCTTTAAAATAAAACAGTGTGTTCCGTACCATTTAAACATAACTTTATGAAAATATGCTTAACATCACAGCACTAGATATATTGGACTTAGTAAATCTAAGTAATTAGCATTCTTTTTTCTACGAAACAGTGAAAAAAGTCGACGATTTACTAAAAGTCGCTTGTTGTGATAAAGGAGTGTGTACCGTCCCCTCTACCCAAGCTTAAAAAAATCGCACTCGAGATTAGAATTATTAATAAAAACATACCTGAATCGGGTAAAAATCTGCGTGTACCGTTCCCGAAAAGTCACATGGTATGACCACATTGCAAATAGTCGAATTCAGTGTTAAGCTTTTAAGCTTTCTAACATTGACCTGTTTCATGAATCAAACCTTATCAAGCTATACAAATGACAGACTGACTGCAATAATTAAGTGCCAATGGTGTTAACACCATAGGGGTAGTAATACACATTGAATTAAAAGAATGAAAAGTACAAAAACGTAGCTGTCACAATAATTAAGTGGCGACTAAGTTTGGTAAAAACTCAAGAAGAAAATTGGCATTATTTAATGAAATTGCATATCAGAGTTAAGGAGCTTGGCTAATATACCTATACGCGTATTATTCATCAATCTGTGAAAAGTTTCACAAATGAGTTATTAATGGAAAGGAGTAAAAATCACATTGGGTTAATTCTAAACAAAACAAGCATATGTGATCATTTAACGTAGAAGCTTTAGCTTATTTTCAAATATTCAAGCTTAGCTGACAAATCCGCTTTTCTTACAACGTCAAAGTAAAATGAAACAACAAGTATTTCTAAATGTTTAATTCAAGGCTACTGATAAACACAAACAATATTCCAACGAGAAATGTGTCAAAAGGACACAGCATGCCCCTCACACTTATGACAATTGGATATTAGTTATAATTATAAGTCATGAGCAATAACTCCAAAAGCCTTGAATTAACCCACATACGAAATCCCACATGCACAACTATAAATGCTGATCAATATTCCTGTGAAGTATAACAAATGTACTTTTGGAACAACACGACAAAATGTTTTGGAGCGGGACGGACATACAGTTGCAGCTTAAATTTTGCTCTATATACATATTGCATAACTTATCATCGGAAATAATACACTGATGTATCGTTTCTTACACAATAGAAGTAGATTCAACACTTCGATTTAAAAGCAAAAATGAATTATTCACATATTCTGATTCTGCTTCCTCCCCACTATACAGAGTGTCAACAGTTGGGTTCAAAAGGCTTTGTTCTGACATATAAATGACACTTGGATTGGAACATCCCTTGTGCTTATACATACTCTGCATAGGAACATTTGGCTCCATTCAAATCAGTGAATTCATTGATTATTTCTCCACGTTGATCAATCAAGCAAATTGACAATATTATCTATGTGACCAAAGCGACTGTAACCTTCCATGAAAAACATCTTTTTCCCTACCTCAACAATATGATTGACAGTTATGTCTTGGTCAGCTTTGCATAATATTGTTCAAGTGTAACTTCTCTATATGCATTGTTTCTGTAATGCTGCCATCCCAACTTAGCTTTGAATTCTGATCGTCGACCTCTCCCACATCCACTTCTGGTATTGTACCCTGGTATTGTGTTTCCCTGAAAGCAGAAGTTGGATGTATTAAAGATGAGACAAGTTCAAGATAAAAAGTACAGAAAGGTCAACTATATTTCACGTGAAAAAATGACACGCATATAATATACAACACGTTTTGGACACCATAATAAATCATATGTATATTGGCATTAACCTTTATTTATAACTTATTATTAATTACTTATTATTTATAATGTATTATTTATAATTTATTTTTTTATAATTATATTCATATTTAAAATCTATTTTTTATTACTTTATGATTAAAAGTTATCAATCCTTTTAATTACTTTTAAAAACAACTTCACACTGACTATGTGCTAGTGTGAAAGCACTAACTTTGTGCGGTCTGAATGTGTTATTCAGAATGGAAAGTTTCTAATCAAGGGCAGTACATCAACAACTATTCTATATATATATTCAAACCAAGTTTAATCATTTACATTTTTTTCATAAGCATAATCGTCCCTTAGTATATAATAATATGTTGATTTTTTTCGAAAATATGGATATTTGGATTTTGTTATTTACTGTATGGCATAGGTCAAATCTATGTCCTTTGTACCCACAGCCCCTGTCTGTAATCATGCAAAATGAATATCCTAAATCAATCTTTTCACTGGTACTATTTTATAAGGCATATATTTTTACAAATCATGAAATGTTGATAAATATGATAAATGATTTCACCATTAACATGGTCTTAACTTTTCACACTGCTTTAAAGTTGGAGATTTGTTTATACATTGTATAACAAAAAGATATGACAAAAAGGTTTCTTAGTAGATCATTATTTTAGAAACAAAGCAAGATTTTTAAATAAATTAGAAATACTTCAAAATACCATTCAACATTTTAATCACTAAATCACTAAAACAAGAGGACCATGTAGCCCTGATACGCTCAACTAAATAAACATGTAGTGTGATTTAAACCATTTTCATAGACTCATAGACAATCATAAGATGATGCCTTATGCAAAATATCAAAGCTCTAGCCCTTTTGGTTTTAGAGAAACTTTTCAGTGAAATTTTTCCTTAAATAAGTTTATGTAAAATATGATACCATTAGGTGGGGTCAATTTTGCAGGGACATAATTTGAAAATTTTTCATTAACAACCAGAATGCAAAATACCAAAGCTCTTGGCCTTTTGACTTCAGAGAAGAAGTTTTCCGTATACAGTCTATACATGTATATACTTAGAATAAGAAAACCCTAGGTTGACCCAAGGGGCACAATTTGAACAATCTTTATTAAGAACCATAAGACGACGCTAAATACAAAATATCTAGGCTCTTGACCTTGTGGGTTCAAAGAGTTTTCTTTTGGTTGTCATGGTAACAAGCTATAATCTTAAAATCAAATTCAATCTGGCCATTAAGTATGGTAAAAAAGTATTTTCAGAATTGCAAGTAAATGCCGGATAGGATAAAGGGCAGTAACATTTAACTTTTCAGGTAACATGCCATTATAATTATTGCAAACAGAGGTCGCACAACACCATTTGACATGACGTAGTAGTACAATATTGCATGTTTCGTTGTTTGTCCTGTTTACAAATTATTATAAAAGCCGTTGCCCAAGACCTATTAAGAATATCACATTACTAAACAAATTCATTTACCTTGTCCTCGTTACTTATACTGCTAATCTGTTTATAATAACTTAGGTTGTCTGCTTCTATTATGTTCCTCTTCTTCCAACTTGTTTTAGGTTCATAAATTCTAAATGATAAGTAATAAATATTTATGAATAAGTTATAACCTT
Organism: Ruditapes philippinarum; assembly: GCF_026571515.1. Lineage (NCBI taxonomy): Eukaryota > Metazoa > Mollusca > Bivalvia > Venerida > Veneridae > Ruditapes > Ruditapes philippinarum. The sequence goes on from NW_026854164.1 coordinate 168,169, forward strand.
TAAATTATAATTAATAAATACTAAGGTTTAATTAATAAATGATGCTCCCAGGCTTTCGTATAAATCTTTTATAAATATAAATAAGTAAACAATACGTACTAGTAACTAAGAATTGATTATTTATAACATTTTATTCATAATTATTATTTGATATTTCAGACATTTGTTTGCTATTTGTAAAATAACAAGGGTCGTCTTCAAAATCATTATGCATATTTGCACCAATATTCAAATGGACATATTCTCGGCACAAAAGATATATTTTTCTTTACCCCTGTCTTTGTCTTGAATTTATTTAAAGTATATCAATCATTTCATTTTTAATTCTTATCTAATTTATTTTGCTTCGACCAGACCTTTCAATCTTTGTCGCAATAGAAAAAAATTCAGAATTTCAGACATGGCATTACTTTGTTAATTTAAGCATTAGGGTCTACTTTTTCACAAAAATATGCAACTTAATTATTAAACAACGAGCACATACCAATAACTTGAAGAAAAATTGATGAGTGCTTCGGATATTCAACTGTAATAGAGAACAATTGTCAAGGCTGATTTGGTACATTACCTGTGACTGTTCACATCATTTTGCGACGTCTTTGATGTGCAGCATGAACATTTAACTAGTGTTGTTTTTTTCAAATATATTTGAATTAAATTTATGTGTCGGAAAATATAAGTGTACCAGAACGAGAGATATTTTGAATTCTGATTAAGCATTTGGTCATGGGTTGTCTTTAATGCCTGAAGACGGAAATCTGACATTTTTGAGTATCGCATATTTTGTCTCTCTCTGAAAATAAGTTTTTTTGCTCTATTTTTGGTTATTATTAAAGGGACGATAACTAAAACCTGTGACAAACAACCCTCATTCGATATTACATTTGTGTTTGTTAGTTAATCAGCTGTCCTGTTGCAATATCTTTCGAGGTATTCCCCTTGTATGAGGAACAGTGCAATATGTTTACTCACTGAAGCGTAGCAAAACATATTGTGTAGATATAATTGTTTAATAATTTGCATAATCATGATAATGACTGAAAATTAGTTATTCACAAATAATTGCAAACATAGTAAAGTAAGTTTATTTTGACTTCACTTCTCCTGAAATTGACATTACAGAGTAATCTATAATGAAATCATGATTTTTTTCCGAATGCGTATTTAGTATTTTACCTTAACGTAAAAATATAACAAAGTTTGCAAACGAAAGTATTGGTTGACTGTTAATTGAAAATATTCAATAGAATGACCTGCGATGTGGTGAAAAATAGGAGCTATTGCGCATGCATCGGTTTCAGTAGCGTATAGACGATTGTTCATTGAGGATAGGCAGTATTTATTATGTTTCATCTCTAGCAGAGGTCGGTGAATTTAAGACTTTTAAAAACTATTCGTGTGTTTTCGTAAAATTTGGATAAAAACTAGATGACAATCGATTTGTTTAAAAAATACAACCAAACAATGGACATATTCTTTGATTTTGAACTACGATGAAAAGGTCGTTTTAAAAAATAACAAAAACAAAAAAACATGAACAAATCATTAATCAGAACAGACGAACCTGTTAGTCCGACTAAGGAAAGATTAAAAACTATCATTCTGAATATTAGTGGTACTAGGTATGAAGTCTCCGAAAATACTTGGACATCTATAAAGAAAAATATTCCTGTCAAGTTTCGAGAAAACTTACATCAATTGGATACCGAGATATATATTGAGCGACATCCTGCGGCTTTTCAAAGTATTTTATATTATGAACAAGGAGGAGAATTGCACCTACCCAGTGATCTTTGTCCGTCGTCATTTAAAAAGGAGCTAGAATTCTGGGGAGTGGACGAGGTTTGCCTCGCAAAATGTTGTTTCACTAAATATATTGCTTATTTTGACGACAGCGAAGTTTTAAAGGTAACACTACAATTTGTAATTCTGATATATAATTCTATGAATGAAACGTGTATTTGTTTATATAGGTATATAAAATTGTTCAATGTCATATTCTTATTTTATTTGTTTTAGCAATAATTAGCAATATTAACGAGATATTTCTTTCTTTGGTTTATTATATTTTAAAAAATGTTATTGCATGTTTTACATTATTGCTATATAATTGCATTTGCATTGTTTTATGAAACTGAAATCAAGTAATCCTGGGAAAATATAAATTAACTAATTGGGTCAATGGTGTTAAATTGAGTCCGATTATTAATATCATATCTTGCGCCTGACCATTTTTCCCAGTTATTGAAATAGAGTGATATTAGCGAAATTATGCAGTACAATAATGATTACGATTATACAGTTATTCTGTATTGATAAACTGATTATTACAATTATACAGTTATTCTGTAATATGATTTGAAGTTATTTTATTAAGTAGGCGTTTCTGATGGGTGGTATCATTCTGATCTATTACATACACATTTATTCATACTCATTTTAACACTATTGACCCAAACGATAAAAAACACTATAACAGCAAATAATGCTAAACTCCCTATATCTAACGTCACCTTTCATATCTTATTTGACATAATTTTGGAGAGAAAAAAAGTTACACTTAAAATTTCATACCTCTGAGATTTTTTTAAACTTCCATTAGCCGTAAATATATTTATAGTTTTAAAAGACAACCAACTCCATCCTAAATTATTCGAACCTCGTTCTTTAATAAATAAAATACATGTACAATGTGTTTCCTTTGAACCTAGAATTTTCATTGTTAAAAAGCAAAGTTGTAATTGTTGTAATACGTTTGCATATCACGAGAAAATACGTAATGAAAGTGTTCTCGTAGTTAAACAAATTCTATAATTTCAATCTGGAACAATGGTGTTCGCATTCCTACAAGCACAAAACGAAAACCTCTCTCTTTGTGACAGTTGTATTGAAATTTGTGATATAGGGTTTGTTTTTAACTTTTATTTGACAAACAAAGTTAAATGTAGAAAAATAAACATTTAAGATCTGGCAATGAAGAATGTCTATTGAAAGTCTAAACTGTAGGTATTGTAGGCTTTTTAATTTTTGAGTAGTTAATAGTGTGTTAATTGATTTACAATACAATAAATACAGTTGGATTGTTTACCGAATCTTATTATTGAATAACTTTCCACTGATAAACTAAAGTATAGAAAGTACCAGAACAGATTTACAAAATGAAATTAAACAATTCACACATTATAGAAAAGTTTGATTGCCAGCGAGGAGCTAAACAGTGTTTGTTACATTTACCCTATAAAGAAATGAATACCTGTTGACTGGGTCAAGAAGCAGACTTCTTGATGACTTAGCTAATGTTGTCAGCTGTTAATTTAAACAAAGCAGGAAAATAACACGCACACGTGACGGCACGCGCGCGCACACGCACGAGAGCGCATTCACATACACACACACACACGCGCATCCGCGCACCGAACCCACTGTCTGTGTTTCTGTTGTAATAGCCTTGCATCTAATGGCAAAGTTTCTCTTTATACATACATGTCAATAAATGCTCACGTAGGGAAATCCCAAGCGGGTTATATCAATTACGTAATATAATTTAAAATGAAGACTTTAATTAATAATACTAGGGCTTTTGATTTTCACGATCATTCATATCTGATAATTTATAAAATATAAATGCTGGAAAATATTGTACAAGAGATATAACATACATGTACCTGACATATGTCAATGTGAGTTGCTCCTAGATGGAATCATGTACAGGGCAATAATTTGAACTGTCATTTCCTTACTGGCTTTTTAAAATTGCTGCAAAAAGAGAAGACACGTCTTTATTCATTACACTGGCATTCATATACATATAAGGGAATAATTACTATCCGTAAAAATGCCATTGATAATGACGGCAAACATTTTCTTATCAAATTCTTATCAACTATTTTTTTGCTATTACATATTCCCGATGAATTTGTGAATTAGACATTTTCTACTGGATTTAATGTGTTTGATATAAAACATAAAACAAAATTTAATTTTTGTAGAGACGACTTAGCATACAGGCAATGTTTTAAACTTGCAACATGTTTGTAACTATCTATGTTACCGTTACATTCTTTTGAGAAAAAAAAAAGATAAACTATAAACTAAATCAGGTTACAAGTCCAGAGCACTTTTGATTGCAGAAAAATCGCGTGAATTTCCTCTTTCCATGATAATCGAAATTGTTCTGAATGTAATGTTTAGATGACGAGTTTCACTTTGTATTACAATGTAATAGATATATTAACCTAAGAAAGCAGTATTTATCTCCATATTATTGGAGACATCCAAATATGATAAAATTGATTGCTCTTATGAACTCTAAAAATGATACTATTATAAAATGTCTTGCATGTTATATTGAAAAAGCCTTTAATGTTAGGAACAACACTATTTTCATTTAACGTAATTAAGGTGCAGAAAACTTTGTAAACTGTGCGACTGGTGTAATTGTAAAATGAAATTAGTAAGTATATATTTTATTTTAGTGTATACGTGATATTGTTAAGCAACATTTTGTTTTACCATATGTCAATCTTGTCGCATTTCGTTTTTCGGACAAGGCTGACAAATATGGCATTCCTAGATAATATATTATCTTACTCATGATACCAGTATTTCGTAATTTACTTCTAAATGTGATATATTTTCGGTTAACTGCTTCAATCACTTAGTTATCTATGTATTTTGGACAGTTTGTATTTATATCTGTCACCAGTTTCTATTCTATATGTTTGTAATTATGTTAACTATTTTAAATGCAAGACTCAAATGAAATTAATCTACTTGTTGCTTAATAAGTTATGTTTACTGTTACGTAAACTAGAACAGAAATATGTTCGTTAATATTATTCATATATATCTTATATGCTAGTATGTTAACTACCATAATTGTAATTGTACTGTACATTTTGCCACATTGGTCGTTGACCTTCTTGTTTGATATGAATAAAACTTGTAAACTTGTAACTTGTAACTATATTTAATACAGTGTTATAAAATATAAAAATCAGGAATTGTTGAATGGTATGCATTTATGAGCACTTAAGAAAATTAATAACATTGTTCAAAGATTAATGTAATTTGAAAGTGAGTAATTAAGTTAAAGCTGAATTTAGTTTTAGGCATGTCTGATTATTCTTGATCATATATTTTAGGAATAGTTCTTCATTCATCTGTATCTAACTTGATTCGATGAAATGCCATACTTTTTTATTTAAATGACAATAATGTTTAATCCTTGATCATTTGCTTGACTTTAATGTGAAATCAAACACTATCGTATTTATGTAGCCTTTTATTATAGAACATTATAATTATTTATTTAAATTAATGGTCCCCACTCTTTATAACAAAGGTAATATTTATGTTGTTATATCAATATATGTTGAGGAACGTTATTTTTTGTCAATAATCATCATGCAAAGCATTTATTTTCATTTACTTGTATAGACCTTTCTACGACGCATGTGTTGCTATGAAAATCAATCGGATTAAGTTTTTTCCCGCGCGTTCGCAATTTGTGTAAGGCACACACATTTATATCCCGTTTAAAGTAACACATTTTCAGAATCTAGGTAAATGCACGTCACACTATTGGTCACTTCGAAATATTGATTCGATAGGTATATATAGCAGATGTTTCTAAGAAAAATATCGTACTTTTTGTTGCACGTGCAAATGTTTGAAATAACAGGAGACATTATTTCCTGTATTTTATTGTTGATGCACTAAAGGTTACATGGAAGAAGTATTTATTACATTTGCCGTACTGAGCTAGAATTCTGGGGAGTGGACGAGGTTGGAAGAAGTATTTATTACATTTGCCGTACTGAGCTAGAATTCTGGGGAGTGGACGAGGTTTGTATAAAAATGCAAAATGTTGTTGCACTAAATATATTGCTTATTTTGACGACAGCGAGGTTTTGAAGGTAACTCTACAATTATAAGTCTGGTATGGCATACTATGCTGGAAACATACAATTCTTAATGTCATATTTTTGGTTTATATGTTAATTGGCAATATAGACGAGATGCTATCTTTCTTTCATTTCATATTCTTTTACACTATCATTACATAATATTTTTTGAATTGTTTTATATTAACTACATCAAGAAACCTTTTGAAGTGACTGAGTTTTATTGACATGCCGGGACTGGCGATCATTTTCATAGATTATTGATCCATTTATGTGGTTCTAGACCAAAAACTTGGGTGCGAAATTTCATTTTATCCGCTTTTTACTTTTTTTCCATAATAATAATTCTTGTTGTGAAAATTGACCAAAAATTCAAATCGGAATAAGAATCGTACAGTTATACGATTTAAATCTATTTCTGAGTATATTTCTTAATTATACTTTGCAAATTTTAAGCTTTAAGGTCTCAGTGATCTTCCTTTAAATAGTTATAATATGCTCCATTATCTTCCCCAGAAGTGCGTTTACGAGTACCTGATGCGTGTGTGTTTTCAAATGCTAAAGTTATTTTAATGTTTGGCATAAACCATACTATCTAAACAGGTGCGTGACTATTATCAATATCAGGACTACCTCATCATCTAATCTTGAATCTCTAAGGGCGTCTCAGTTAATTGGTTATAAATTATGCAGTTATGTATCAAAATATTATCAAGAGATTAAAACCTATTATGTTATCATATTCTCTCCATGTATTGTATTGTTTTTAGAAAAACAGAACGTGATATTAAGTAAAACTATTTTAATAATTGCAATTATGGCAACAAAAATCATATTTATAATCAAAATCAGCAAAGGTCTGCTATAAAGCTTATATGAAAAAGTGCCCGCAATATTATTGTTAATATGCACAAATCTGTAACATCTCCGTCTACGTTTGTCAATGATTATACAAGGTGATCAATAAATAAGATTACAGTAAATTTAACACGTTGAATTATCACGCGACACTCGGTCTTCGCTCACCAACACTTCATAATCAGTAACAAAACCAAATCGTTTAGTTAAACAAGAGTTTATATTTGAAATATACGACTGATTAATGTAACGTAATAATCGCATACTAGTATACAGGAATGCATACGGAATCTATTAGAACAAATTCCGCTGCGTTATCAACTCGTCTCAAGTATAAATGTCAATCATTATCGTGACCAGAAGTTCGACACAAAATTTCTGCTTTATTTCCAGTTACTCAATGGACATGCATTAAATAATCACTTGAGATAGACATTTCAACTCTTTGTATTATATTTAAAATCTCTATTCATAACATCTAACAAATAATCCAATATTTACTTTTTTCAGAATTTCCCATAGACAGCCTTTGTCTTTTTGTTTTATAAAAAACTATCTTCAATGCATGTTTTTTTTGCTTCAAATGGTCCAAACGGAAACGAGACGACGTAAATATTCGACTTCAAATTCATGTGGAATTTGAAAAGAAAAATAAACATAGCGGAAAATAATCGAAATACTTGATATTAAAATATTTGTTTGATTGTGCTTTCAGATTCTTGAATTTGATGAAAATAAAGCACGTGCAGAGAAACTCAAATTGATGAATATGAGCGCAAGTGCAAGAGGGTGGCGTCGTTTGCAAGGGCGCATGTGGCTTATCTTGAATGAACCATTTTACTCAAAAATGGCAAAGGTAATAATATCTCTACATTCATTAATGTCAATTGATACTTTATTTCTAAAATAGGGAGATCTTAATGCAATGAAGTTGTAATAAAATGAACATGCACTGAATTTGAAAGAATTAACGGTAAAAGTGAACAATGATTGCGTTTAGGTAGAAACAAGCGAATCAATAATTTCCATTTTATCTTTAGCGATTTTTAAGTTACGTACTATGTATTTCATGCATACAAATAATATCATTATTCGTGTTACCTATTGTTCATATTCATTTGGAAAGCATTTACTTCCTACTATTCACTATTCATTCACTTCTACAAAAGGTCATACTAGCAATTAAAAGTACCTAAATTTAAATTCATTTTCATTTTAAATCTTTTTTCATTTAAATGTACAAATGTGACTGAATTATACATGTATATAATTTAGGTTTACTAGTATCTAGTATTGAATATAATTAAAAGTTACTGGTGTGATTGTATTAAATACATGTATAATTAAAATTTACAAGTGTGATTGTATTAAATATAATTATTTTGATTCACAAGCAATAGACAGAAATACTTTAATACATTACTCTTCAGCTTCTTTCTATAGATTTCTTAAGTTGTTAATGCCAACTAAATTTTTGCATACTGTGTCAGGTTATAGGTGATCAGCAATGAACGCCACCAGTCGAGAGCACCTGTACTTCATAGACTTTGTGTTATAAAATCATATTAGCAACGGTTGAATACAGTAACTGTAATGATACTAAAAGGAAGTCTGAATCATTTAATGAATTTTGTTCTTGATGCATGGCAAATCAGTTAAGGCTGATGTACCAAAGGATAGTTTATTCATGTGTACCTAATTAATTTGCGATTGAAAAGCTTGAACAAACCACTGAAAAGTTCCAGACTTTGAACAGAGCATTCACCTGATATTTATTAAACTCCAAACGGCAGATATTGTTCTATTGCACATTTTGTCGTATTACTTGCAGTCTTCTTTCTGTGTATTTTTCATTTAGGAAAACAATGAGATGGTATAAGTGTTTATCTTATCTTCCATTTGGAGTAAGTCTTTAACATGGGGAAGGTTAGCATAACTGACATCTCAAGTAACATGCATATTTAATTTAGATGTAATTAAACCCATCAATAAACTCTGTAAAACATATCAAGATGCATTTTCGGAAAACGTTAAGGTAAATCTCCTTTAGACCAAAGTAACGAATGAGGGGATGAAGACGCTTTGGAACAGCGATCTTAACAGTTCACATGTGCCTTTTGATAAATATTCCTTTTGATTTGGAGGTGTGTTGATTTTTAAGATCCTTAGAGATTACATCAATATCTAACTATAAAATACCAAGCAATATAATGTTTTGTTGTTTTTTTCTGGCAACTTCTAACATCCGTAAATATTGACTTGTGAATGCACTTTTTGACCTTTAGGATTTCAATCAGCTCGGAAATATCGTCTTCACATCAGAAATTACGCTTAAGCTTTGATTTCTAAACTTCATTTACGAATGTTTGTTATAGGACAATAATAATTTTACACCATATCCATAATAATCTAAAGTATCACATCTCTATTAATTGTTGCTTATCCATACCGTCTCACATATATAGCTATTTTGACGATTGTAGTTTATGAAGGGTTTCTTTATCTAAATTCTTTCAGATAGCAGTAAAATAGTTGAAATGAAAATTTTTGTGTTGGTTAATATCAACAAATTTATTATTTCAGTTAAGTTTAAATTATTAATATCAAATATATCATAAATGGTTTAAACAGGACAAAGTATTGATTTTTATCAAAAACATCAAAAGTTACAATTTGTCTTCCAGGTATACTGACGTTAAAAAAGAAACTTTGCACTTTGGTTTTACTATTTTGCTTCAGGATATTATAAGAATACTGAAATATTTGGTACCGCAATCTGTAATATTTATTCGCCAAAACACATAACACATGATACAGTATTTTCTGTCATAATGAAAGATAAACGCCGCTGTTGTTTTCATATTTTTACCGATAACGCATAAGAAATCAAATTAAAAATTCGCATTTTTTAAATTGGAATCTTTATGTAAATATCTTGATAATATTTTTTGTAAACGTCTTTCAATTTCTAAAATTTCTTCAATACCGATGATGTCCATCTCTTCTATGAATCAAAGCGATAATTCTCGTCGCATCGACCTAACGTCACGCCGAATGACGTTAATTGTAAAGTATACCATTTTTAGGCAAGAGTAAGTGTATGATCACGATTGATTTTAGTAACGTCCTTTCTTTTTTCCATCGGTCCAAAAAGATCCTATATGAGCTCAATGAGATACATGTCCTTTGAGTAAACCGGCCATTGTAGCACGTTAACATTGTATCTATCGAGGTAATTTTGCGTTCCCCTAGCATGTTGTGACCTGCCATTATCGTGGTTAAATAAACCTTGCTGCTGACGCAAAAAGGAAGGTCACTTGGCAGAAAACTGTCAATATAACTTTGGACATTCCGATAACCTGTAATTACCTGTAATTAAGACTAATTTTGTATTTCTGTAACACATTATCCTGCCCAAAACCATAACGCTGCTTCCGACAATTCGAATCCACTCAAACAAGCAATTATTTGCAAAACGTTCACCTCGACGGCAAAAATGGGTGCTTTACCATCTAAACAATTCTTTTGATTACTGGGCACGCGTCCAACGATAATGACGTTGAGTCCATAATATCCCAAGGATTAATAATCTGGCCTACGTATGGCCGCCTCAAACGATTCAGAAAGGTTTGTCTAGATACAACAAATTGTCTCGCGGTGCTTGTAGCGGTTTAAAAGCTGTAATGTAGATGCGTTGACGTAATGTAGTCATGAAGTTGAAATCGTAAATTCGTGAAGTTTAAATCGTAAATTCGTGAAGTTTAAATCGTGAATTCGTGAAGTTGAAATCGTGAATTCGTGAAGTTGAAATCGTGAATTCACGAAGTTGAATTCATGAAGTTGATATCGTGAATTCATGAAGTTGATATCGTGAATTCGTGAAGTTGAAATCGTGAATTCATGAAGTTGAAATCGTGAATTCATGAAGTTGAAATCGTGAATTCGTGAAGTTGAAATCGTGAATTCATGAAGTTGAAATCGTGAATTCATGAAGTTGAAATCGTGAATTCGTGAAGTTGAAATCGTGAATTCACGAAGTTGAGTACTTGAAGTTGAAATCGTGAATTCATGAAGTTTAAATTGTGAATTCGTGAAGTTGAAATCGTGAATTCACGAAGTTGAATTCATGAAGTTGAAATCGTGAATTCATGAAGTTTAAATCGTGAATTCGTGAAGTTTAAATCGTGAATTCGTAAAGTTGAAATCAAATCGTGAATTCACGAAGTTGAATTCATGAAGTTGATATCGTGAATTCATGAAGTTGAAATCGTGAATTCATGAAGTTGAAATCGTGAATTCGTGAAGTTGAAATCGTGAATTCACGAATTCTTGAAAATGAAATCGTGAATTCATGAAGTTGAAATCGTGAATTCGTGAAGTTGAAGTTGTGAATTCATGAAGCTGAATCGTGAATTCCGTATTTTGAAAACGGGAATTCACGAAGTTTAAATTGTGAATTCATGAAGATGAAATCGGGAATTCATGAAGTTGAAATGGCCCTACCGGTCTTTCGTAGTGTTTCCTTTCTGAACGAACGGTATCTCTTAAACTTCCAGATTGTAGAAAACGCTGCTGCAGATAGATAATTGTTTTGTAAAGGCAGAAAAATTGTCTCGCAAAGTCAGTGACGCTTCGCCCAGACGTAAGAAGCCATATTGAGGTAAAATATCCGATAAAATGTCGTTTAATTTATTGCAATAAGTAGGCAAAAGCGCTTGTATTTAGATAGAGATAATAATTCACCAAGTTATTCCGGATAATCCCAAAAAAATATGGAAATTTCAAAGTGCATACTTTCTTTTTTTGCGTCTGTATATATTAAATATATTTCTTTGATAATCTTTTTATCTTAAGCAATTACTTTTTTGCAGGTATACTTCATCTTCAGTGCCATACTGATCACTGTATCGCTTTTTGCATTGATTGCTGGAACTCATCATTCATTTCAAAGACCTTTGAATATCAAAGAATGGCAAATATACTATGGAGACGAATGGTATAAATACAAAAGCTATTTCCTAGGTAATTCTGAACCAGAATCAACAGCTGAACTTGAAGAAACATCCGAACCTGAATCAACAGCTGAACCGGAAGTAACATCCGAACCTGAATCAACAGCTGAACCAGAAGTTACATCTGAACCTGAATCAACAGCCGAACCGGAAGTAACATCTGAACCTGAATCAACAGCTGAACCGGAAGTAACATCTGAACCAACAGCTGAACCGGAAGTAACATCTGAACCCGAATCAACAGCTGAACCGGAAGTAATATCTGAACCGGAAGTTACATCAGAGCCTGCAAGTGAGGAAAACGAATTTGCTGCACCAGAAAATGCGTTTGCTCGATACTTTTTTCTTGACATACTAGAGTTTACGTGTATTGCTTTATTTACTCTGGATCTGATTGTAAGGTTGATATTTTGTCCTTTCCGATTTCAACTGATCTTCTCATTTCTCCATTGGGTAGATGTTTTTGCATTAGCGGTTATGTATTTAAAATACACAATCGAGACAATTTTTCCCAAAGAGAAATACGAAGCATCTGTTCTAGATATATTGCATTGTCTTCAAATTGTTCGAATCTTTCGGCTTTTCCGTCTTGTCAAGAATTTCATCGGTTTCCGTGTTCTTTTATACGCATTTAAAGCAAGTTTCAAAGAACTTATGTTAATGTCCCTGTTTTTATTTGTAGCTATGCTTGTTTTCTCTACGTTTGTTTTCTTCTCCGGAGACGACAATTTCCCGAATATTCCCGATTCATTTTGGTGGGCGATTGTAACCATGACAACTGTTGGTTATGGTGATGTCGTACCCAAAACAACATTGTCGAAAACAGTTGGAGTCTTTTGCGCTATAAGTGGCGTTTGCCTGATCGCTGTCATCATCCCTATATTTGTTAATAACTTTATGTTATTTTATACCTATTCGAAGGTTTGGGGCAAAAGAGCAGAAAAACAGCATAGGGACAAACCAGTTAAAATAACTCAAGTACTTGCGGTTGATGCCATAAAGAATAACCTAAATTACAAACGGTATTGATAAATAACAGCTAGAGTGATGCTTTAAAGGAATTGTTAATACTTTGGTTACACACACCGATTTCATTATCCGCTTTACGCATCTCTTTTTGTGCTTAGCGGTTGTATGTTTTTTTGTGGTTGTTTTTTACCTAAGCAATTATTTCTATGATTACCGTAATGTTGCACCCTATGCTTTGCTTACTGTCAAATCCGTCAATAGTCCGACTACATAGATTAGAATGCGTATTTATTTCTCACCCTTCTTAAAGAATAAGTACACCGTTCTTGACTAATCAAAAATTGATAATATTATGCAGAAAGATACTACTAGTAACATTTGTAACAAATCAAAGTATTCAATTTACAATATAAATGATTGAAATGCATATGAATGTACATCGATTTGCTTGATTTAATTGTATGTACATATAGGTAGAAGTCAGCAAACTTTTTTTATATACTTAAATAATCTGGTCATGACAGGTCGCTCAGTTTACTACACATCACAACAGCCACACATTAAATGTACATGTATATTATAAAGTGTTGACAGGGTGTTTGGAGTAACTACATGTCAAAACACCTGGATCTATTATACTAAATAGAAAACGAGAATAAAGATCAACAAGGCAAATGTCAATTCTTCTTCTGATCTTGTTGGTTCTTATGTTTAAACATACGGTATAGGTGTATTGTTTGGAAATCTGATTATATTACTATACCAGTACATTAAAATTTGTCAACATGTTTCAAAGTTTCAAAATTTACTTATTTTATGTCTGTTTCATTCTATTTTATGACGCAATAACTTAATATAATGGTGACAAAATTTAATTAGATTTTTATGAAGTTTGTTTAGAAATCCTTACCCGCTAGAAGATAGGAATCAGTTTGCTTCAAATTGCATACTGTGGTGGTATAATCCAGTGGTATAATTAGGTGTTCTACACTGAGAAACCTTTAACTGGACAGGAAAGAAAGGCTTATCTTTACCTTAACGTTTATAAATTAGAATTGTAATGATGCTACGTTAATGATCTATCTTCAATGTCATCAATGAAAAAAGAAATTATGCGGGGGAAGTTCCAGAACAGGATTCAGTATGCACTCATTATCTACGGTTATGACGGCTCTATAAAACATTCCAGGTTGTTTAATTATAACAATTATTATGTCAAAAAATGTACTGTTATAATTAAATTATAATTGATAGTTTGATATGAATAACAATTTAAACTGCAAATATGCAATGACGATTATCTTATTAAGAATGAATTTGAATTTGAGTCTGCTAACGAAAACATTTTACATAAATAACGCAAAATTAACTGTCAAAAAATAACTGAATAAGAGTCAATAAAACTGGGTTTGTAGTTCTTACCAAATTGTTCTTGTTTTTTTTACTGGTTTCAATGAATCATTCTTTTTCCAATATATCAATACTGAATAAAGATGTCGATTGATTTTTGTTCACTGTCACCTTTTATCTGACGTCATTGCTGGCATATCCATCGATTACAGTTATTTTTGTGTTATAGATTGAATAGTATTTCAAAGGGACGTAACAAATGTAGGACTTGATGATCTCTCATGACCTAGAGTACTCGAGTTACAGACTGTACATGTGTTTATTCATTATCAGCAGGTTCAATAACGGTCACACATACAATGAACTTCGTAGAGGACTTTTTAAACTTGCGACTATCAGCGTCGGAACCCACGGTTCACATTCCTTATATACGACAGTAAATAGCCTGGGTAACCGACGATTAACTACCAACAACTTTAATTTTGTCGAACAACCCTAAATTTTGAGACAATGAAGTAATCTACTTATTTTAACTTTTAAATTAAGTTCTCAAAACAGCAATGTATCCTGCTACTGTCTATATCATCAGCTGGATAAAGCCTTGCCATATAAACTTATCTATCTCCATCATTACGTCATATGATGACGTCACATGTTTAGCAGCAAAACAAAACTACATATACAAATGTAGATGCTATTTTATCGGGGAAAAAGAAGAATGAAACAATTTAATTATTCTAAAAAGATGATTAAAAGCAGGATAACTCAAATACATGGTTAATGTCGGGATGGAGATGGTTTAAAGCTAAAGCTCGCCAAGATACACTTTCTCGCTCACCGGATAAAACATCTCCATCCCGACATCAACCATGTATTTTCTATATCCGTGTAAATATATTGACCGGCATATCAACACGAGCTAAAGTAATGTGGACAACATAAATTATTTCATAAAGCTAAAACTATGTCTGAAAAGAATATTATCTCACGATTGTTGTCTTATGTGTGAAACATTTTACTCATCTACAACATGTCGATATGTAAAGTTACAAAATACTTTGACATGTAGCTGTACAGTCTAGAATCCTTAAGAATACACATTTTAGGCAAGACATATCCCCTTTTCAAAGTGAATATCTGCCGACAACTTATGCAGATATTTTCAAAATCTTAGCAGATTGATATAGATGGGAATGCTGCTATGAAAACTTACCTTTTTAAGAGAAAATACTGAGACTTTTGAAAATGTATTTCCCTTTTGTTTGAAGTTTGCAGTTGTAACTAAAAGCAACGAAAAAGGAGTAAATTACAATCAAACAGGAGTAATTGACGACAATATCAATGCCAAATGAGTACATCGTTACCGAGAAGACTTACGCTTGCAACTTAGGAATCGTTTTACTATTCAACATATTTACATTCTTCGATTTATGAATGGTTTTAGTTAGCACTATTGTACTAATTCATACAATATTAGAGGAAAAGCGGAAGTTTTATATTGAACAACTTATCGATGTAGGCGTTGGCTTTCGTTTATGGACAGTAACTTCAATACTTTTTGGCTTTTTAAGTGAAACTCACGTTCTATTTTATGCGTTCTATAAAACGAAACATAAACCCATAAAACTGGCCATTATGTAACAGTGACATGGATTTTTTTATTATTAGAAAGTGAAGTCCAAGCATCCTAACACCAGTTTGAACAGGGCATTATCATGTACGGCATTTATGATTATGGTGAAAAATATATAATTTTGAAATATTCGCAAATAAAATATACTGCAATGATCATGATTTTTTTTAAATTTTGTCTTTGGGCGTCAGTTTGTGCAGGCTTAGTAACCCATGATACCTTTTCATAATTGCATTTTATTTTATATCTTCAATTATTTAATCGTTAAGAACACGCGTATTCTTTTACTTGTTGCCCTTATGCCGCCTTAAGTGGGCTGGCACGAAAGTATGTTTTCGAAGATTCCAAAAACACCGGTGTATAAAACATAAGCGGGAGTCTTTCACATTGTCTCGTAAAATGTTTAATTCTGTTTAAGCCCGTGTAAGGGGGCACGGACGGTAACTTGCAGTTTCATCAACTATTGTCCATAAATGAGGTCGAATAAAACCAAGCCTTCAACATTTTTAATGTTGAGATTTTGGCGTTTGTAAGGATTTAAATATATATTCCTTATAAATTTGAATTAAAGCAGCAGGCAAATGTGAGATTAATATGTTTAAATTGAAATGATTCCTGTTGTTGGTGAACATTTTTTGTAACAGCAACCAAACGTTGTTTCACAGCTTTTGCAACTATCACACAAAGACCAGTAACTTAGTTATCATTTAAGATTTAGAATGAATAGTTTATCTTCCTTATGCGAGGCAAAAGAAACTACAATAGTTTGACAACATATTAATTATTTTTACATCATTGTTAAAGTGACATTATGCTCGTATTTTCATAGTCAAGTTGAGCTAAATTGACTTTATATTTCAATTATATTGATATTTTTGACAATTAAAATGGTGTTTGACCAACAGGTGATATTTGAAAATGTTAAGGATAAAATAATAAATCTGCATTAAATATAAAAAGACTGCCCCACTCTTTTTTATAAACTGAAAGGTATATGGATATTTACAGAAAATTCCTTAAAATCCGTGATATTTTTATTATTTTTGCGAAGTAAATTATGAAATCAAAAGGAATTATTCCAAAATGAAAACCTATTTATATATTCACATGTGCACTCACCCTTGGATGGGCATAATGTCACTTTAACTACGAGAAACAAGATCAACAAGGAAGGGCAGCATTCAATGAAGACATCCCTAAATATAGGACCACCGACAAGGAGTCTAGCAGTAAGTTCTCGTTTCTAGATATGACTCAAGAGTCCGTGATTTTAACGAATTCAGAATTATTTGTTTTCATTGCTTTAAAGAGAGATTGACTTTTCTCGGGATTTTCTTTATTTGTAATTGTAGGTATTTATAGTTATAAGGTCACTCCTACCAAAAGTCACGGTTGGATTATCCCTCTAATCCTTTGGCGTAATTGATTTCAATTAGTTTTCCGTTAATGCTTGGATAATGTTTAAATATTTCATAAAGGCCGTGAAAGAAGTTCTCTTTTAATAACTCACAAAAGTTTGCCTAGACATTTTTACTATAAGTTTTTACTATATTTTTGTTTTCATCTCCGGAGATGATAATTACCTGAATATTCCCGATTCGTTTAAATGGGCAAATGACAGCAATTTCTTATTGTGATAATGTCGTTTCTAAAACAATATTTTCAGAAACAATTTTGGATCTCTTGTGCTACTTTGTTTAAATAAATTATTCCTGACTGCAGTCATTATGCCTATATACAAGTTAAATTATACCTTCTTGAAAGTATAAAAACTATTTTGTGACAGAGAAGTATTCCACGTATGTGTTAGGGACATACATGCCTGCCCTAAAGGTATTTTTCAATATTTTTAAATCTGTATACGAATATTTACTGTCAGACAACATGCGTTGAATGTTTATGAATATTAATAATTGTACGAAGCTTCTCAGCTGATATCAAAAGAATTTTACGTTAGGTATAGTTTATATCTCCGTACTCAAGTCTCTATAATATTGAGCATCAATATATTAAAATATATTTGGATATTTCTTTCCGAACATTCTTTCTCTTTAACCAAAATTGTTTCTATCAAAAAGTGAACAAACCTGATATATTTTGGAAATGTTTTATTTGTAGTGCCTTATTAACCAGTTGATGTTTATGTCTAGTCCTTTAGTACACCACATGGTAGATCAGATGGATGGTTGTCAAAACAAACAAAATGATTCCAGTGAAATCATACTTTTATTCATAGACGTATGGACAAACAATAGTCTTAGCTAATTATGTTTATACAATTATATTATCCAAATATGTCATGTCCGTAAACATAATAGAATTGATTGCTCAATGTTGTAAGAATTAATTTCATTCTTCAATATGGATACATGTTACCCAATAACAGATGCTATTGTACCACTATTATTATTATCTTTTAAGAGCAAGAACTCCAGCCAGGCATCAATTGCTGTCTGTAAACGTATCAGATTATTATCAGGTTTATGTGCAAAGAAAAATTCGTCAGCTTGATATCCTGCGATTTTAATGTCCATAGAGTACTCTTCGAAAGACAATTGAAGGTCGTTGTTAACATCTAAACATCTCAACCATGATCGGATAAAAGAATCCGTTTTATCATAGAAGGTTTTTTGGTCTGTATCAAACATATCCGTCAAGGTTGCAACGAATACATTTGAAGGTACATTATCAGGCGTCATCAAGAAATTGTTCTCAAAAACATACTTCCTTTTTTTACTTACTATCTGACAATCTTCTGATGTGAAAGGAGAACGATATTCACATGAAGCCCTGTATTAATATAAAACAAACTGAAAGAATATTACATGTTGTGATTAAACCAAATTAATAGAAATGGAGAAAAAATAATTTGAACTATTCTAAAGCTGTTAAAAAAATCACTGTTCAGGTCAAATCTTAACTGCTTACTTAAACCATAATTCATTATTATGTCCTTTCATACTACCGTATAGTTTTGTTTTTGTTAATTGCATTAATGTTACTCAGACTGGAATATATAGCTAATTTCGTATATTTCATCATTGATACGCACTTTATTCGCCTAACTAAAAGGTTAAATACTGCAATATGACTCATATAAGGCAATAGATATTTGACTAATTGGCCTATGTCACCAATATAACAAGACGCAATGTTGATATTTGCTTAAATTCAAGGTTTCAAACATTCCAAAGTAAATTTAATGCTGATAAAAAATATACTGACGCTATTATTTCTGCGTCATTATATGTAAGGTAGCCGTCCTTATCTGTGTCCAACCAATTAAACCAAGTCCGCCAATGATCTTGCAGTTGCATCTAAATTATAATTAGCAACAAATAAAAAAGATACTAATAAAAACACAATAGTAAACTTCCACTTAAGGATTCAATTAAGTACATATATAATTGAGAATGATAAAGATATGAACTCGTAATGGTATAATAACGTTTAAGTAATTTTGTTTCTAAAGAATTTGTATTTTGATTTCAGGTTGAATTATGACAACTGATTGCTCTAGCCTTTAATCAACATCAAAAACAACTTCAGCAAAAGCTATTGGTCGCCGAAAACGCAAATGGGTGAACAATAAGTGTTTCTTAGATACTACCAAACTTTGTATACTAGTAGGTAATATGGACTGTATTTCGAAAAACTGAAAAAAGCAATTAATATATCTTACCGGAGCGGAGAAAGAAGTACTAAATGTTGAAGCTGAAATAGGAAGAAAATGGTTTACCTGCTTTGATAAGCATGATTTATTTGACGTGTTTTGAATATGAAACTGTTCATTTTTTTAAATCTTTAATAAAAAGATACAACGCGTAATTGGTGGCAATAATAAGAGTTCGAGTTGTCTGCCTTCAATGGAAAATGAACATGTTTTGTATTTAAGATACAGCCAAAGAACTGCCATACTTTCGTTCAGAGTGTCTGTACAAATCGAAACATGTAAACACTGTAATTTATTATTTTTCAAAGAAGTAATCCACGCCTCGGTATAAATCTAAAAACAAATTATATATAATGTTGCACAAACACATTAAAGATCAACAGCTTTACTGGTGGAGGAGGACCGTTATTGCAAATCGTATCTCATCTAAAAGAGGTTAAAAATACAGACCATTTAGGTAAATGAACTGAATAAATCAAATTTAACAATTTTATCAAATCAAGTTTAACAATAGTATACGAAAAAGTTTAAGACAAAGAGATATGCCCTATCATTAAACATTAAAAAGTATGGGTAAAATATAAGCACTCTAGAAAGCAAGTAAATAATATTTTATAATAATTCAGAATTTTCATTGCACGAAATGAGCAGTTCTAATCCTCGTGAATACTGGAAAATGACTAAAATGCTAGTAAAGGATAATACGAATCAATATGAATCAAAATGAAAATATACTCCTCTTAAAAATTGTAACAACACTTTCTTCTTATCTGATATAGATAAGGCAAATGCTTTAAATTAACTTTTTAGTTCAATATTGATGATAAAAATGTTAATACTCCATTATTTACTTTCATAACTTATTCATGTCTTGAAGATTTATTTTAATTAATGAACAAGAGATTAAGGATATCTTGTTGAATCTTGTCACCAATAAAGCTTCCTGTCCAGATGAAATTAGCCATGAAATATTAACGGAAACATCAGAAGCTTTGTGTGCTCCACTTTATATAGTTTTTAATCTCTCATAAAATGAAGGTAAATATCCCCAAAAATGGAAACTTGCACCTCTAATGCTATTTAAAATAAAGGAAATAAGGATGAACTATCAAACTAAAGACCAATTTCAATGATAAGCTGTGTTGGAAAAGTAATGACACGTATTTTATATAAACATACGTATAACTATTTTCATATTAACTCATTAATATTTCAAAATCGATCTGTGTACTATGTTTATTTTCATATTTAGTTTATTTAAAAAAAAAACTGCTGCAAATCAAGTTTCGGTGCGTTTATTCTAGTGGCATATTGTTAATGGCGTATTTTTTTCTTTTGATCTCATCTCTTAAATGATATATTGTTATTTTCTTCTTTTTTTCTTTAAGACAAGCGATTTTTTTACGTACCAGTCAAAAATATATGAAACTCACATCGATTATTAAATATCTTAGAATTTCTAAAAACCACACACTTATTAACTATGTAACCACTAAGCCAACAAGATAGCGTTTAGGGATGTTGGTTTAACTTTTGATCTAAGCCTTTTGTATGTACATTATATTTTTGCTTCAGACAATGATGTAAGATTATGTAAATTTATATTGTACAAAATATACAATAAAATATTATTTAACTACAATAAATAAAATTCATTTTAAAATCAAATTTACATCTATTTTGTTATTTAGTTAACGAAAGACATACCTGAAATAAATACGCCCAATACAAAAGTTAGCTTCATTTTTGCATGCGGTTTCGTCGTTAGTGTAGCACTGTTTTCAATCTGCTAGTCGCTTTCTACTTCAGGTTTCATGCATATATAAGTTATTCTATTGATTAAAAAAACGAAACAAGAATTCAACAAAAAGGTCGGTTGCTCGCTTGAATGTAGCTGCATTATGACTGGTACCTATGCCATATATATATATAGCCATAATAAAAACCAAATGCCTATATATATGTATTTAAGAATATTTTCAAATCCGTAAGTTTAGTTTCAAATTCTTTTATTTTGCAAACATAAATGGAAGCAAACGGTATTTTTCGTCAGGCATTAAAGCTGCATGCCTCTCAAGACGAGTAAAAATATTTCAAGAAAATCGAACAAGGGTAAAATATATATAAAATTGTAAGACATGTAAAATTATTCAATATTTTAGTCTACATGTTATTTGCGATTATGACTGATTTTGATGATTTTGAGGTATTTATTACCACTTTTTCTGCGTGACTAATACAGTAAGGCTAATTTTGCATATTATGACTTTACGTGATTTTGAGATGTCTTTCGCAATTTGTAATTTATTTTTTCGTTCACTTCACAATTCATTACTTTTAAATACATTTTCAAATCTTCATGAAAATTAGCATGAATTATGAGGCATTCTGTTTTAATGTGTGGCGAGATATGACCACATGGTTGGAATCTGATAATGTTCTGGGAACTATTAGACTACGGATTTCTTGTTTTTTATTATCTCTTACGTTTGTATCAAACTAATACGGGTTACATTAAGCTGTTTAACAAGTCAAGTTTGTTACATTTCTTTCAAGAAAAACAATTATATAAAAAATTTAATAACGCTCCTGTCTGAAAATACATTTAGATATAAATAACTTTTTAGCTTAAAACCGACTTTTAACGAAATAATCACTGAATCTTAACTTGTGGAATGTAAAATTACAGATAAATTCTTTCTTGACCAAAACTGCGGTTTAGTTGAGCTAAAAAGATAGCAAATATCCGAGATATCTGCAAGAGTATGAACAATATATATACTAGTATATTAATTACTTAGACATGTTTTAATGTTTTAATTTGAATATTTTACTTTTTAATGAAACTTTATGTACGTGATATTTTAAATTATATTTACATAATTAATTATATAGTGACAGTATACGCTAAGTGACTTTTTACACCTGTCTGTTTTTAATAAAGTACCGTTCATGCAATGTGTAACTTAATATCGAAAGGTCCATTCAATTCTTTTCAAATATTTGGGCAAAACTAAGTTATAATAAATATGTATGCACTAAAGAAAACAACATTTTTATGACACATTGGCTAGGTAATTAATACAGGTAAGAAATTCAAAGGGTTGAGGACAAGTACACTGGTTGATATTCTATCCTTCTATCCTTTTAAACAGGTTAATATGAGATTATATTTAGAGATATTTGATATTGAGACATCCATGTATAAAATGTTCACCTTTGCGTCATTTGCTTGAATGCTTTTAAATGTATCTATATCAAGTTTGAAATAATAAGTAGCTGATACAATCCAATTTAAAGCAGATGCCTCCAGGTTTATGCTCATTTTGATGAAAATGCATTTAAAAGTAAAATATAGTGAAGTGAACAAAATAATTTACACTTTGCAAAGGGCACTTAAAGTTCAACTTTGTTTGTTTCAAAGGCTCTAGGGTTATTTGCCATGCAAAGAAGTTTGATACTTGCAATAGCAGATGATGGGTGAATTATAGTTGTTTTAATAAATTGCTTTCTACCTAAAGACCGATTATGCCTCTGAAATGCTGTCACTTTTATTTCTCGAAACCTTTTTTTTTTTCATTTTTGATATCTTGTTACGGTTACTTTAAATACTCTTTTACTTTAAATATGCGCTATCTTTTGCATCTTAGTTATGTTTGCAATTGGTATAGCTATAGTGAATTAGTATTATGTGTGGAAGTCCACTTTGTTTACATTATGCTACCTTTATGAGACACAACTACATCTTCAGCAATATTTTTCCAGTTGACAAACATCTAACATGCTCTTAATTCATTTTTAAATTATCTTCACCATCATCATCACCATCATTATTATTATTATTATTATTATTATTATTATTATTATTTTTATTATTATTATTATCATTATTATTATTATTATTATTATTATTATTATTATTATTATTATTATTATTATTAAACACATTTCACATTTCTAACAATTTTTAAAAATATGGCAATAATCTGAGGCACAATGTGCCTTCGTACGTTAAAGTTAATACATCAAAGTTTTTTTCTGATTCTACGAGACCATTCCTTCTATTACTTATACACAAACAGTCTAAACTCGAACACTGTCTTGTATGTTATTGCTCATAATGATTATTTTTCTGATCTTGGGAAATACCCTTTTAATTGTACTTTTTTATTTACAAAAGTTTTTACTATTTACTTTATATTAACAATATTTGATTATACTACACAAAAAAGGCAAACATGGTAGGCGATACTTCAATTTTGAAATATAATAGGGAAAAGAGATTTTATTTAAATAGAGATATTTTCTGCTGTATTTCACAATGCAATTGTGTAATTGAGCACTTAAATACGAAAGTTTTAAACAGATACACGTTTCGTTCTAATAAACACTAGCTAGCCTCTACTTACAGATAAAAGTAAGCGTTAAGTTTATTTTCGGAAAATAGTATATTGACATAATTAACATAACTAGATCTTTACATTTACGGAAATTGCACTGACATGAATATATCTTAAATTTTGGAATTTATTACTGGACGTAAGTAGTACTTATTGTTCATAGATTTACAGTTAGGCAAACATAATTTCGCAATCAATCTAATACATGTAATTAACTTTAGAATATATTTCACGTTTTATTTGCAGTAAATGGAGTTTTACCGAATCACTGATATATTGTGTGCAGTTTCATTTACTAATTAATAGTATTATTTTTATTTTTTCTATTTTGCTTTCTCAGTCAAATTTTGTAAGCGACTATGTGAATAAGCGCGAGGTATTGTATTAAATCATTTAGTTAACCTTTTACCCCATGAGCACATTGCGAAAAATGGCCGTTTTCATTGAAAAACCTCCTGTAACCCGTTCAAAATGCTATATAACTATTAAAAATACTTCAATACTGAAGAAACTTGGCACAAATAATGACTAGACAATAGCCTCTGTAACAGCATGCTAGCTCAATCGTCAATTTTCTGTTACCATGGGAACGGGGAGACGTCTCAAAATTGCCAAATATCACTATTTTGCATTTTTTTCATCAAAACTGATTTCAAAGTGCTGCAACTTCTAAATGAATTGAGACAGAGTGAAAGACTTTTCAGCGTCGGTTACTAGTTACCATAAGATCGACCTGAGGGCATTTTCAGCCTGTCACATGTCCAAAATTTTCTTGGCTTCCGCCCCCTTCAAACCTCCCAAACAGAAGGGGGCACATCCCCCTTCTGGCAAAACCCTGATGTAACATTTTGCGCCGAAAAAGTGGTCACGTTTTAAAGCAACATTTCTCAAACGAGAAACAGAGTTTTGGGCCTAAATTGGACACTTTTTCACTGTTTGAGGCCTTAAATAAAGGAGGGGGGGACAAAAAGTCGTCAAAAACGTCTTTATGGGGGAAAAGGTTAAATAATTTTACAAACAAAAAAGAAAAGAAAATTAGATACCCATTAAAATGCAAGGCCACAGTATATACACTGATCGATATTTTTGAGCAGATATTGATAGATCTATCTGCAAAAAAATTACAAACCGATAGATATACAATTTACATAACTCTATTGATCATGACATTTTAAATGTTTTAAAAAAAGTACTTGTGCTGATATCAGAAAACGATTTTCGGAAAATTGAGTCTTTTTTCCGTAACTGTATATGACAAAGATTACACTTGACTTTAAGTACTTTTTGTTAGAAGCTCAATTATCACGCAATTATATCGTGTGTGACATGAATGTTATATTTAATTTCAAGTCCTCTGTCTGAGATGTAAGATACAGAAGTTTTGGAGCGGAGACAACGATGGGTAAGTAGTTTTAAAATATATTATTATCAGATATCTTAGTTTTGATACTTTTGCTGTCCTTTCTTTTCACGTTACGAGTAATAATATGGTTATATTTTTATATGTTAGTTTATTATACAATTGATGTTGTTTGCGCTGCTGGTAATTACCCAAGGTTATCCCCACTAACATCTTGTTGATCATAGTCATAAAAAGTATTTTTTTTACCCCAGCAAAACATATAACGAGGGTCAAGTGCTTTAAATCTATGTCAATTTTATATACTAATGACTACATATAGTGACAAAATTGCCTATAATTTCAAATGATTATGAGTGTCACGTGACCGAATTAGAGTTGGCCGCGAGGCCGTTAACTCATATTTGAAGTACAACACCAATTAAAACTTAGATAAACAAGCAAATCGTCTGTGCGACGGCAACTATTTCTTGAATTCATAAACGTTCATACTAGATTTACAGGAAAGGACATGCTCCATCATGTAATTCTTGTTGTGCAGACCTCCCATTATGACAGGTGACAGATTTTCCGATTATCCCCTGAAAGAAATTCCAGGACAATTAAGGCTAAAATGTAAACAAAGTAGTTAGATTAATTAAAGAGGATGTTGAGATTTTTTTTCGGGAGCATTAAAGTTGTAGTGGAAAGTTCATATCCAAATTACTCAACTAATTATTATAGATTAAAGATAGTTTTTCTTTTAAATGGAGGAATTTCCATTATTATTTATAAATGAAATATAATTCCCCACCATAATACCACAATGCAGAACATGCTTTAAGGTGGTATGATTTTCAATACATTTCAGGACCTGCTCCCCCCATATTCACGTCTGAACCTTTTGGTCTACCTAAATTGGCAAATACATGAATAGATTGGCTAATTAAATGGATAGATTTAATAAAAAGAGCGTATAAATGAATAGACGGGCTTTATAAATAGAGAGATTTAATAGATAGATGTGCTTAATGAATAGATGGGCTTAATTTATAGAGTTTTGTAGAATAGAATAGTTAGACGGGGTTATGAAATAGACGGGCTTAATGACTACAGGAAAGTCATGTGCCGGATAGTATATTCACATGCGTACAAACATTGCTATTTATTTCTGTTGCTATTGCAAAAGTCTGATAATTACCTGAATCTTAAATTCATATCCATATTTTAGATCTGCTGGAAATTCCTTTAATATCTTAAATAAATTGCCTGTATATATACGTTTTCATTAAAGAATTTGAGAGTTATACGCCCGTAAAAAGTGAACATTCTACCTAGAGAAATTTGGTTATTCGTCTATAAACAAGCGGATTAGCATTGAGATTATCGTCACTTTACAATGCTTGTATATTTTCAAATACTGATAAAATAGAATAGGAAAAACACTTGCATGTCAAGTTACATGATATTATTTATTAAAGTCGAAGATCAGGTTTAACGTGTAGATATATGTTCTTACAATGTTAAATCGAATTTTCTACTTTTGTTGGTGAATGAAAAAGTTGATAAAATGAGAAAGAAAAAACAAACGCACTGTATTTTACACTTGCATTGTGTTCGGTATAATATAATATTTAGAAACATATACAATCTCTCTTACGTAATGGCCCAGTTATAATTTCTTTACAACTTGCACGAAGTCATTGCCAACAAAATAAATAATAACGATCAAATAAGCATTTTGAAACGCTCTGTTTGAAATATGTACTAATCAATTATAGTCATGTTTGTCTGAAAGGAATAATAAACTGCAAGAAAATTCGACCGGAGAGCTTCGTGGCCGAGAAACTATGACCATTCTGTTAAGACATTAAAGTATTTCCACTGAGTTATACGAAATCGTATTTCTATTATTTTATCAGCCCGATTTTAGACGTTTTTTATTGAGACATTTTTAGCACTTTTTTCCTCCAAAGTTAAATTATTAAAATTTTGAACATGATTTACAGTAAGCTGACTAAGAAAGTCACCTACTTTCTTGTCCTTTGTTGTACAACAATGAAATTTGGACCATGTGCACAGTTTTACATGGAAAATTGAACTTTAATATCAACTAGCTAGATTATGATGATGTGATTTTCTTTTTTTGTTGGTCATGAAATTTGAACCATGCATGTAAAATTGGACATTGATATAAGCTGACCTAGATAATTTGATGAAGTGAACTATTTTCATGTCCTTCGATGTACAACTATTATAATTGGACCATTAGCACAGTTTTAGATGTAATAATCGAACATGGGACATTATGCAAATGATTCGAAAAAAGAATTTGAAAAGGGAAATTCTGTAAAGTCTTGAATAACAATAAAATACAATTGGTGCCTTACTTGCGTTGTTCTTATCTTGCATCGCCTCACGTAGCCTTCAATTATTGCGTTGTTTTCATATTTATAGCATACGATAGTGATATGTTTGATTGCGATCAACCTTTTAATAATTAAACATTAATACATTTTAATTAAATAAAACTTTTGTCATGATTGATTGTCTTTATTTTTCGCTTCACTTCGAATTCACTACAAAAATATAAATCTATTTGCATTAATACGATACGGCACGTTGTAGTTAGGGTCATTATTTACATGAAATACGGTAAACAAAATAATGGCATGACAGTTTTATAGAGACAAAGAATGCATTGTTTGATCAAAAAATTTAAAGGTTATAGTTATTTCAAGATTTTCTAAAAATAGTAGACCTCTTCTATTAAGTACTGGCAAACATCCAAGTGTTATTTTCACAAAATCACTTGACCTTTCTGATAAAACGGAGACACTCTATTCCGTGTTATATTATATCTTCACACATGTAGCAAATAATTGGTCATTAAAGTACATGCAACAAATATGTTACCAAAGTTATTGTTTTTTACCTTCAATACAAGATACTAATAAACTATATTACTGTACTTATAATACCTAAATGTAAAAGAAACAAATTGTTGTTCAGCAATATGACCCTAAGGTATCTGTCTGAAAACTACAACAGGGCTTAACAAGTCAAACCGTTTTGAGAAATAAAGACACTTTTAATTTTGAGGGCTGATCAGGTATTTAAACAACAATATTATGTGAAAACTGAAGGAACGATTAATGACAAAAATTCTGTAAGTGCATCATTTCTCACGCCTTTTAGCGCCGATCGCTATTGCAGTAAGATAGCCTTAAATCATAAAATGTGAAATTCTTTCATAACTGGCACACTATCCAATAGATCATATAAAAAGACTTGGTAATAACTTAATGATCGATTTGATAGCGTTTTAAAGGATTTTTTTTCGCTGACAATTTGCACAATGTAAATGATTAAATGGTGACTACGTTGTGTCGTTTTTTCGCTTCTTCACCTCGAAATGCGAAAATGCAAAAGCACGAAGGGACGACAAAGTCTCTTTGTGTTTTCGCTTTTTCGAATTTTCGAGGCGATGAAGCGAAAATACGACAGAAGGAGGGCCAAAATGCGACACATAAATACAAAAATATAATACTTATAAAAAATTATGAATTTGAATTGATTTCCTTACAATATGGGGAAGATGGCAGACAGAATGACCGTCAAGAGAGCTTTGTTATGTTGTGAAGTTTAAAAATCTGATCCCTTGGAAGCATTAAAAAACAACAAAATTACATTGGAATTGCATACTCGATATAATTGAGTCTGTACAAGAGGGCTAATAAAAATCTTAATGCGCCTAGCACCGGCTTGAGCGGTACCCAATTTTAACACTCAATGTGATGCAACCAATGATCCCAAAAGGACCAGAAAAATATAACAACACTGAAGTAAAATACGGGACAATTTTGTACACTTGACACTGCTATCTGGAATAAGAGTTATCCTTCGGAATAAAGACTTTGCTTGAATTTAAGAATATATCTTTAACTTAACATGTCAAAATGAATATTAAAAGTAATTGATTGCATAACATTTATTACATCCACACAACTTTGTACTAAATAATAAACCTTTGAATAATTAACTAACAGATCATAAATAACTAACGTATCATAAATGACTATGTATGAGATTAAATTTTAGTAACTGAAAAACACTGATATCCCCGATAGGTATGTTAAGAAACCGAATATTATGTATAAAGATGTTATGATAGGAAAACATAGGTGATTCTTTAATAAAAAGACGTTTTAAATAATAAAGTAAGAAAACAGATGCCAGTTGATAAAATAGTTCTTTTTATATTTACAATGCCTTAACTTTAGGACAAGAGCACAAATATCCCTCGTTATTCTAGATCTTCCGTATGACATACCGTCTCACCATGCTAATTATTTGTGCTAAAAGGTTTCAAAATTCCTAGGTGCATGACAGTTATGGACAGGGCAAGGGTTTCAAATAAACGTACGTACGCAACAACTTCTTGTTGGTTAGTGTCCGTTCAGAAGGTAAAAGAAAGCAATAAGTGGTTAGACTTGAAAATAAAATCCCCCGTTCAAAAAATAACTCGATGTCTTTATGAAAAGTCTAGTAGATTGGACAAGGTATCTAAACGCTGCCATAAGTTAAAAAATTTGCTTCTAAGTGTTGCCGCCAGCTTAGCAAACTCAATGAGTGATTTACTACCGCTGTGACTTTTCTTTTAAAATTAAAGAAAGGTATGTTAGTATTGACAAATTCAGTTCTACAGATTAGATGTAAGGTATTCAATCGTTGAAAACAGTTTTGCTAATACTTGTACAAGTATCTAACAGTTAACATTAACTTTAAAGATTATTGGCATTGTATCCATTCTTTGTAGCTTGTGTTGTAAATTTCTGTTTGACTATTTTACATCTGTTACAAGTTGAATTATTGATAATCAAATCACAAGTCCTGTCCGTTTTACAAAAAAACTTCTAAACTCGACTGTTGTTTTAAAATAATACAAGTTCATTAACAAATGTGGTATTGATACCAAACCAGATTTCGAATCAAATCAGTATTTAATGTTGCAGTTAAGATCTTTACAAAAAATACAGAGAAAACCCAACAAAATAACAAATGTTTACCATCTTGTAAAAATATTGATGATGAAATGTATATTATGTATCAGCATTTCGAAGAATTATTAACAGAACTTTGCCAGGGCTGCATAAAAAGATCTGGTCTAATAGACTTTTAATATAATTATAAGAACAGGTTCACTTAACCAATATTCTGTCCAATAATGTTTAATAATTATAAGCCTAAAGCTTGCAACTTCCTTTTTGGAATACATATTATTAACAAATGTTTGTACGGTATGTCCTTTAATGATTATACTATAACACAGTAAAACATTATTGAATGTTTTTTGTTCAAATGGAATAACATTTAAATGACCCAATACTATAACAGTACTGGCATTTGATTTCAGTGTAAAAACATTTTTTGTAATTTGTGTGATATCTGCATACCTAATGAACTATCATACAGCATGTTTTGAAAACATTATGTAAGTGCACCATCATCTTATAAAAAAAATGATTTTTTCTTCATATTCATGATATTATTATTTCTGCAATAAATGCGTACCACAAAAAAACAATATAGAAAACATTGGTATATTTTAGTCATGCCATTATAAGGGACAAATATTCAAACAATAATACGGTAAACCAATCTACAAATTTCAATGACAGTTTTAAACTATGTAAATATTTCTGAAAGACATGTATTGTAAAAATGCATAATCGGCAGAATGTCTAGGTGCATACAAATGTACCAAACAATACCACTGAAAACAATGCCAAAGTTTGAATTTCGGTTGTAAAAAAAGATTAAACAGGTTAATTCGTGCAGCTCTATCTTGTTTCGAAATAAACAAAAGTTAAATATAAAATATTTTCAGATCATTTCATAAAATACTTACATACAATATTAAGTTAAATTTCAAATAGAAAATATATAAACAAAACTAAAAACGAAAGAGGCAGGGTTACATATAAGTCGTTACAAAAATAAAAGGCATATCTCTTAAAAGCAATGCATTCAAAAAGAAATTTTAAAAAATGGTTCGAACTGAAGACACGATTTAATCGAGTTTGTTCATGATAGATAATGTAAGACACACCCTTCTTTATGTCTTTTAAAATCCTACAAAACGAACTTCAACCTTGGCTCAAATCTATATCTAAACAAGTAAATGTGCAGAATTCATGCTAGCATCGGCTTGCTCAAGGTCAAGTTATACTTGAAAGTCAAATTCAGATAATTTTGTGTCGGTCTTATAAATCTTTTACTGACTCCTTTAATAAATATTTCAAACTAGTGTTAAATTTTTACATTTATAAGTTGTGCAATGCCCGTGCCGCCGCGTAACCGCTTCAAGGTCACGGTCAGTCATAAAGCTCCAATATCTCACAATGTTTTGTTTGCAAAATAACTTAAAACGAAGTAATATGTTTAACTTCGAAATAATTATAAATTGATGTACATAAAATACTGTGTCATGAAGGTTATATGGATATTCCTATGGCCTCTCTAGTTCATATTGTAGTCAACAAATTAATTTGATTGATTGATGTACATACTCCGTTTCTCTCGTTTTGAATATGCAACACATTTGTATTATAAATTTTATAACAATTATTTGATACATAAAGATTTTTAAAATTGCAGACTCCGACACAGAAAATATTGAGGAGTTCTCAGGCATCGAGCAGCCGCCTCTGTTGGAGCAGATCAAACGTATCCTTGATGAGTACAGAAATGATGTGCAAATCATTAAGGTAAATGTTTTGGTATAAATTAAATATTGAATATAAATATATCATTGAAGATAATTATGCTTATTAGACCTGTACTTCTGACAAAATTACTATCAATGCAACCACTGAAAACAGCCTTCTTTAATAATATATTTATGATAACAGTATCAGTTCAACTCTCGGCGAAAAAACTGAAACCTTTGCCATGCAAATGGTTTTGTTTTGAAAAGACTGCAATGGACATATAAGAGAACAATTGTTAACTTCAAAGGAAAGTTATGATGAAACGCACTAATCAAATATATAATAAAGTAGGGGAGTAAAACGTAAATAATTGTCGACTTACTAAAAGATTAGCACAGTTACCGTCCTACAATGCCATGAATTAACAAAGTATCGTCCCAAGTACATGGCGATCAAATTACACTCGCTGGCAGCACATAATTGTTATGTTACGATTACTAAAGTCTAGCAAATAAGTAATTTGTACAAATAATAAATGCAACCAATGGAAGTGTTTTAAACATTAAACAAACAGAGAAGGCATAAACAGAGAAAACATCTAAAATAATGTAATAAAATAATGAAAGAACATACAAGGTAAGAGTACTATACATGATTTCTATAAAATTAATTACATGAACATTCAAAATACAGAGGTCGACGGTCTAAGCATGATTCCTCGTACAGCATCAATACTAGGTGGACACAAAATGGACTCCAAACATGGAAAATAGTATGAATTGTTCTTAGGAATAAAACTAAATTTGTGTTTTGATTGTGGATAATTACTTACGTATGTTAGAATCTTACTAATTTAAAAACATTCAGATTGGATAAAGACAATTTACAGAGATATATGCTAAATGATTCAATAACCCAACCTTTGCTTTTTTCCCCTCACATTGAACTATATTTAGCTAAAATTAAGTAGTTCAAATGCTATATATTTTATCAAATTGTTAGGAGCTTATTCAAAATGCTGACGATGCAAATGCAACAGAAATGCGCATATTGTATGAAGGAAGAATAATTAATCCAGAGCGTGAAGATGAGTCAGAATATTGTCGATTTCTCAGAGTAAGTACATGTATACACCAGTGTCTCGATGAAACCATTAGCAAATATTCATACAAGTCGTATGTATATTTTTCAGCGAACGGCATGAACCATTACGGTTGATTATTCAGAATCAATTTCGTTTCTATCCAGTAACTTGATTCATGGATAAACTCCAATTACATGGACATTTCAAATTGTTAGCGTAAAGATGCTTAAGCGAAAGAAGAACATACAAACCTTCGCACCAACACTTTGCAAGCAAATAAAAGTCAACTTCCAAGATAAATTGTTCACACGGTTGTGAGAGGTTTATTTTAAGTTAACGATGCACTAGTCATAAAAACGAGTTTACTGTACAATGTAAGAAATAAAAGCAAAATTAAGACTTTTGATTATCATGCGTTTATCGGTTATTGAATTTGTTTACTTATTTTTATATTTTTTGCAACTAAATTCATCGCCTTGGAAATATTTTATTTGACAGGCACCTGCTTTGGTTTTTTACAACAACAAAACTTTTACCAAAGATGATTGGATAGGTATTCGCTCGATTTATACAAGTGTCAAAAGAGACGATCCTCTTAAGATTGGCCGCTTTGGCCTTGGCTTTAAGTCTGTCTTCCACCTAACAGGTATACTAAAGCAAATTTTACAATTATTAAGATAAAAATATATCAGGTAATATATGTACAAACATCTTTTCGTTTTAATGACATTGAAAACACTTTAAGATCTGTATAACGCTAATTTGTGAGTTTTCTTCACTTGTATAATTATATAAACTAAACAGAAATAAGTGTTATCTTCACAACTTCATTACCTGTTCAAAATAAAGGTTACTTGCAGGATAAATGAATAATCTATTCTGCAGCATGAAACAGCATCTCAGTAAACTTTTCTTGCAGATTATCCTTGCATCATAAGCGGAGAATGTGCTCTTTTCATAAATCCACATTCAAAAGAATTTGGGAAGATCTGTGTGACGGTGAAATTGAAAGACCTAACCAAGTGGCACCGTCTTAATGAAAATGACTACAGAAACAGCTTAATCAATACCTTTGGGTTTGACGACGACACTTTGACATCTGGTTTATACAATGGTACCATGTTTTGGTTTCCGTTGCGACAGCATTTTTCGTCACTTTCTGAAAACACATATACGGAGGAAAATGTTTACAACTTACTGCATGCATTTATATCAGAGTCGGATAGAAGTTTGTTGTTCCTACAGACACTTTGTAGTATCAAGCTGTATGTTGACATGCCAGATTCTGATAATGGGCAACAAAATCTTTCTCATCTATCCTTCAAAGAACTGAATTCAATGAACTTAGGAAAAGGAAAACCTTACTTTATCGTATCAGTAAATAATAAATCCAATGACATAGAGAAGGTAAGAGCACTTCTTCTTAAAGAGCTTCAAGATATCAAAAACGAAGTACCTGATGTTTCAAAGCAATGGGTGTTCGATATCACAGTGCAAACATTAGCAAATACTTTTGAAGAAGACAGTAAGATTGCAAAATCTCGTTGGTTGATTGTAAATTATCTTAAAGGTGGAGACATATCTGAAAAGCTGGGACTACTGATGAAAGACAAAGAGCTTGGCTATCCACATATTGTTGGTGTAGCAGCATCAATAGATGAGCAAAACGACTTTACAAGCACTTCAGGTCATGTGTTTTGTTACCAGCCATTACCGCAAGAAAATGTATCCATGACAGGATTACCTGTTCACATCAATGGATTTTTTTCATTAAGTCAGAACAGAAGACACGTAAGATGGCCTGATCAAGGGGACCTTACTAAGGGTCAAGGTGATAAGAAAATCGAGTGGAATCTTGAGCTTTTGACACAAGTATTACCAGAGGCCTATGAAATATTGTTGAAAGAACTTGCAAATTTGTGTCAGAAAGAGAGTAATCCAGATTACCTTTTGAAGGCATTGTACAATGCAGTGCCTGACCTTTTGGTTGTTAATGAACATTGGCATACATTAGCTGAAATGGTTCTAGAACTTTGTAATGACAAATCCATTTTCTACACTGAACAGGATGGTGGAAGATGGATTCAGATCAGTGACGCAGTGTTCACAAAGTCAAGGCAATGTGCGGAACAAACTAACCAACTTGATGAATACATGGACACCGTTTTTGATCTTCTTATTTTAGACAAAGTCAATGCCGTTGTGGTCCCCGACCATGTATCGGAATCTTTTAAAAAGATAGGCTGCAAAGTAACATATGCGAAACCAGCGTATCTTAAATCGCACATGGCATTGACACACCACAGCAATTACAAAGGTCTGAATTTAGATAAAAAACAAGATCTCTTTGAATTTGTAATGTTGGATTCTTCTACAGAGGGACTCGAAAATCTGGAACTCTTGCCTCTTGCAGACGGAACGTTCACGACATTTTCTGCAGGAAAAGAAATTATAGTGGAGACAAATGATATTGTTGAAACATTTCCCGGTCAAGAAAGCAATTTTGTCAATGTGAATCTTCGAAAGAAAACAATAACACACCTGACGGAACTTGCTGACAAAGGTAAAGTAGTGGTTTTGTTATATTTTTGTTATCCCCCATACTCATTAACTATACATGTATTCTAAAATAGTGATTTTAATAAGTGTAACATATACAATTATGCATGATTTCACAATGCAATGTATCTAAGTAAATATTAATGATTGTTTAAATGTAATAAATATATTATGTGATTTAAGAACACATTATGTCATGATTTCAGGCGAGTACTGTCTTGCACCACTGAGTGACGATGCTACTGTAACTATGCTGACCAACGTTCTCCAGAACAACTTTGGAGGAATAGACACTGTTCATGTTAAACAATCTGAAGCTGAGAAATGGGGAAAATGGGTAAGAGACATATGGAATTTGGTTCAAAAAAGGTTTCGAGACTCTATAAAGAAGTTTATTGATTGTCCAATATTCCCAATAATAAGTGTGGATAACGGGGAAAATATGTCTGACTTCTTATTGATAAAACTTAGTACGAACATTTTACATTTACCATTGTTGAACCAAATCGAGGATAGAGTATTAATAAAACGTGCATTCGACTTGTTATTGGTGTCAGTTACTGAGAACATCCCCTTTGATATTGACGTTGGTCTTATAAGTCATTTTATATATGACGACACGAGTAAACGAATAACATCTCTATTCGGGCAACTATCATCTCAGCAAGTGTGCAAATTCAACAACGACACCTGTGATGAGAGTAGTGCTGCTCTGCTGAGGTTTTTGGCCGAGCGAATACACACCAGTATTTGTAAAACTGGTAAGCAAACCATACGGAAACTTAGACTTTTCAGAGGATATAAAATTCAAACACAAAGCGATCTTGTTTCATTGAATGAAATAGATAAGGTTTACTACGGTAAAGAATATCCAGTCCATTTTCCATTTACAATCATTATGTTGAATTCGAATGAAGAAAAGGTCTTAACAGAACGTCTAGACGCAAATGTAGTATCTGAACTAGAACTGGTAAGAAAAACGATTTGCAGTATAAATGAATATAAATCAAATGAGCAGGAAACGTTTGTGTTTTGGATTATATTGAAAGGAGAACATTTCCAGTATCATGATGTTCAAGAAAAATTGAAGCATGTTGCTTTTGTTAAGTCCACTGATGAGTTGTTCTACAAGCCAAGCGATTTGTTCGATCCATCCGAACAGATGATATGTGATCTGTTCAAGGGGGAAGCTTTGTTTCCAGTATTAGACGAGCATGAGCATAGACCTTTATTGCTTGATGGTTTAAAATCTCTCGGGCTCAAAACAATAAAAAACCTTACCGTACATGATATTAATCGTGTCAGTAATGCAATTCATCATATGACTGATGGAACTGTAGAACTGGACTTAACGAAATGCAAAGCATTACTACATGTTATGAATGAATACAGTCATCTTGTTCAAAAAGATTTTATTAACACCAGGAGATGCATATTTATTGAGGACACTATGGAAGATATTTATTCTAAAAATATTCCATTAAAAAACAGACAGAATAATAATTCTAATACCTCAACCTTGATTTGCACACCAATGGAAATTCACTCAGCCAAGCATGTAAATCTGATTGGATCAGTTATGTTTATAATTGATAGCAAACGTTTACAAGCATTGTCTAGTGTCTTTCAGTGGGATTCCCAACCGAAAGTAAGCATGGTCTTAGAACACTTACGTATTATTGTAAAAACATATCAGTCAAACCTTAAAGCGTCATATCTGCCTATTGTTACTTGTATTTATGAATGGCTTTCAAAACAGGATGAGGTCGGGAAAGACGATCTGAAAATAATGATCAAAAACCGGTTTCCAAAACCAAATAATTCATTTGTTTGGGATGGAAGCATATTCCAACCTGTCGAAGCAATGTACATTGAGAAATCAAAAGGCGAAATAGACCTTAAACCATTTTTGTATCCGCTTCCTGCAGAACTTCAGACTTTAGCAGACTTTTTTATGCAACTTGGATGTCTACGGTCGATTGGATATGATTCGTATGTGGCAACTTTGCAGCAAATAAAGATTTTAGAACAACAGACAATAGATGATGACGACGTTGCAGAGAGATTTACAGAAATGGCTATAGCAATTTTGAACAGAATAAAAAAGAGCTTTCTTGATGACTTTGTCAGAAGTGAGAGAAATATCTTTTTTCCAACAATAGGAGAAAGTGGTGGCATTCAAATGATACCAACTGAGTCCTGCACTTATTGTGATGAACAATGGCTGAAAAACATGGACTTTCAATTCGATGGTGACATTTATTACATTCACCCAGACCTTCCAATATCAACAGCTGAGGCTCTCGGTGTTCCGTCATTACGCCAACAAATGATGAGCGACACAGAGGCATTTGCTGAATGGGGACAAGAAGAACCTTTAACAAGACGGCTAAGAAATCTTTTAAAGGAAGGATATGTTGATGGGTTTTCTGTGGCTAAAGAATTGTTTCAAAATGCTGATGATGCGGGGGCAAAGACACTATGTATTTTGTTTGATGAGCGAGAAAATAACGAAGCAAAGACAGGACTTATTAGTGACAAAATGGCTGAATGTCAAGGACCAGCTATCTGGGCTTACAACGACGAACAATTCGCTGAGTCTGACTTTAGAAATATAACAAAACTTAGTGGTGCTACAAAAGAAGACGATTCTACCAAAATCGGTAAATTCGGTTTAGGATTTTGCTCCGTTTACAACATAACAGATGTACCAAGTTTTGTGTCAGGGGAAAACATGGTGATTTTTGACCCTGATATGTCACATCTTGGGAATGTTCTATCTGGACGAAGCCCAGGACTCCGTGTCAACTTTAGAAAGATGAGTAACGTAAAACTGTTAAAAAGTCTCCGAAATCAATTCTTGCCATTCGAAGGTATATTTGATTGCAGAATTCTTGACACCGCATCGCCTTTTTTCAAAGGAACTTTGTTTCGGTTACCATTGCGAAACAAAGCAAGTGATATAAGTGATGTAGTTTACACGAGAACAGAGGTCAAGGAGTTATTCGAAAAAATAATGTCCATGGCAGCAAACATGCTTCTATTCAATCAGAATGTTGTGCATTTCAAACTTCTACACATACCTAAAACGGAACATGATCCAAAAAAGGCATCATTATTATTTGAGGTTCACAAGATCCCTGTTCGGTTGTGTGCAAAAGATGGTGCCGGATTAAATGCTTCCTCTATGCTAGTCGAGGCTTCGGAACGTAAACGAACCAAGACACTATTACACAATCCTTTACAAGCCATAAACAAAGTTTCCATTCGTATTAAAGCCTACTGTCACTCAAATTTCAATACACAAACTCTAGATAATGAGTCAGAAGTAGATTGGTTTATTTGTTGGTCGACAGGTATAGAGAAAAAAACTATTTGTATGTCATACGAAGAAAAGGGAACCCTACCGCTAGGTGCTGTAGCGATACCAGTAAAGCATACGAAAGAAGGAAAAGTTAATGTTTCATCGCTCGATAAACTTCCGGGGTGTTTTTATCAAACGGGACATCTATTCTTTTTCCTGCCATTACCTATAGAGCATAAATTTCCGTTCCATATAAACAGTCAGTTTGCAGTAACATCAGACAGGAGACAACTTAGAACTGCGACGGAAGATGACAAAAATGTTAAAATGAAAGACTGGAATAGATATCTCCTTGAAGATTCCGTAACCCAGGCATTACTATTTTTACTGACACAACTTCATTCACACATTTCTATAGGCGAATATCATTTTTCTCAATTCTGGCCGAAACACGACACTTCAGAAGTTTTAGAATTTTTACCAGCAGCATTCTATCGAAATGTTGTCAAACCAGGCATTTACGATGTGTTTGAAAAAAACGGACAGTGGTTTGATATTTCGAGGTGTATATTTGTCGAAAGGAGTTTGCGTACATGTAAAATTGGCGATATTGTATTTGAAGTATTGTCGATGTTAAACGAATTTGTTGTAGATGTTTCAGATAACGTTTATGACATGTTGTCAAAAGCTGATCAGTCAATGATAGAACAGAGGACAGTTACGACAGAAACCTTTTTTTTGGAGTACTTGTTCCCCAATCTTGAAGACTTTTCATCTGGAGAAGATATAAAAGAAAAGAGGAAAAAACTTTTGTATTATGCTGTTGATCTACAGAAAAGTGAAATTGATCAGTGGCTCAAACAGAACAAATCTATACCGTCCCAACCTTACGGTATACTAAAGTTTCCAGATGAACTAATTGATATCAACTCATTTTGGGGACCACTGTTTGTCTCAGCAGATGGTTTTTTTCCTGAATGTCCTTTTACTGACAGATATATTTCAATAAAGTTACAATCTCTAGGTCTAATGTACAATGTTTTGTCTGATGAAATAGTGTTAAATCGTGCCAAATCGATTGAAACTTTACATGCGAAGTGTTGGATATGTTCTGTTGAAAGATCAGGACTCCTGTTAAGCTATCTAGCTAAGCAAATATCAGTCCATCAATCTATATCCAAAGACTTGAGTGCTATCAAGTTCATACCCGTGCAAAAACGACCTACTGGGTGGATATTTGATTGGCACGCTGACATGTTTGGATCAATAAAAACGAAAAAGAAATGCAAAATACACAGTAAAACAAATGAATACAATCATTTTACTCATTTTGAGCGTCCCGCTAGCGTGTATGATAGTCATTGTAAGAATATTGTTGGATGCATTGCTTTTGTTTTTGACAATAGTTCGTTCCAGAAACATTTTCAAAGGACTGAAAATAGACAGAAAATGTTAAAATCAATTGGAATAAATGGCGTAACAAAAAACAATGTTGATGTAAACTTTGTAATAAACCAATTATTGTGCGTTGCGACATCATTTGAAGATACGACAAAGGAAACCACTGCAATAGAAATATATGAAATTATGCAAGATATTTACTACCACATTAATAATGCATGTATGTCAAAGGAAATGGCAGATCATGTAGCATCGTTAATTAAAGAAAAGGCAGTTGTGTTCGTATCAGGCACATTTGTCACACCAAATCTGGTTGCGCGAGATTGCATATTTGGTTGTAGGCCATACCTTTTTAGCTTGGAAGAATCCCCTTTAAGTTCTTTTAAATGGTTATCAGAATGCCTATCTATAAATGACTATTTCGAGCCTTCATTCATTGCTTTGGTTCTCCAAAAGCTGAAAAATGATAAAGGTGAAAAATGCCTTTCTGAAATTGAAATTCGTGTAGTTATCAATGTTTTGAATTGCCTTAAGTATAGCATGTTGCATGGCAAAGCAACTGAAGTCCGCACAGTTCCTGAAGAATGGAACGAGACAATTTATGGGCCAGATGAGAACGGTATATTGAAGGAGTGTATATCTATGTGCTTCAATGATTATGATGGCATTGAAAAAAGTGAATCAATGATTTATTCCCATATTAGTTTTCCGGCAGACCTTGCAAAGTTTTTTGGAGTTAAGCCAAAGATTATCCATAGCTTTGAAGAATGTTCAGACGACATTGAAGATTTTTATCAAGACGAACCTCTTGTTGTTCGTCTCAATAGGCTTGTTGATGGATATCCATGCGATTCTGGAATATTCAAAGAATTGATACAAAATGCAGATGATGCAAATGCAACAGAAATACACTTTATAAAAGATTATACAATGCATTCCCAGGTTAACATCATCGATTGTAACTACGGACCTCTACAAGGACCTGCACTTCTTGTCTTTAACGACAGTTCATTCACAAA
This sequence comes from Ruditapes philippinarum, assembly GCF_026571515.1. Taxonomy (NCBI): domain Eukaryota; kingdom Metazoa; phylum Mollusca; class Bivalvia; order Venerida; family Veneridae; genus Ruditapes; species Ruditapes philippinarum. The sequence goes on from NW_026854164.1 coordinate 209,389, forward strand.
TAAAGACTTAAAAGGTATTCAAAGTCTTGGTCGAGGGAGCAAATCCGACGACCCTTCGCAAACCGGTCGCTACGGAGTAGGCTTTAATGCTGTTTACAACTTGACTGATTCTCCATCCTTTTATACTAAAGGTGGAGATATTGAAAATGGAGAAACACTTTGCCTTTTCGACCCTTTAGCAAAATATTTACCAAATGTAACAAGAAAAAGACCTGGAAAACGCATTAAAAATGTAGAATGGTTGAGAGAAATATACGGAGATATGATGAGTGGTTATCACGAGAAAGAGTTGATGACTAAATCATCAGGAACAATCTTTAGATTTCCATTAAGGACTCAGAAAATGGCAGAGACGTCGGAAATAAAAAAAGAAGCTGTTGATATGGAAACAATATCGATACTGCTCAATGCATTTTCTGAAGATATTAAAAATATTTTGTTATTCCTTAAACATTTAAGGAAGGTGAAAATTTCGTCATGTATTAATTACCATTTGAAGGAAGAGTTCTATATTGAGGTTCAAATGAAACCAGAAGATGTTGATAAAAGAAGTAATTTTGTACAACAACAAATGCAACTTTGTAAGAGTATGAAAAGTAATAAAGAGCATTTATTTCAGTTTGATCAAATTCAAGTGGCGTACGAAATGGCAATGCACGAACAGTTTAAAAGTCAACAGACTACTGTGTCAAACTACATTGTTATTCAAGTATTAGGCTTTCAAAAAGATTCCGAAGTCAATCAAATCATTAAAGAAAGTATTGCAAATGGTAAACTTGGGTTATTACCTCATGGAGGTCTAGCTTTAAGATACAGAAAAGGACAAAGAGCAATTTATCAAACTTACTGGGAGACAAATGATAAGTGTAAAGCATTTTGCTTTTTACCACTTCCCATAGAGACTGGACTTCCCGTGCACGTACATGGATACTTTGCACTGGATCATGAAACTCGAAGAACTCTGTGGCGGTCAGAGGATATTAGTTCTTGCTACAGGTCATCTTGGAATAACTTGTTGATAGAACATGTCATATCGACAGCGTATGTATATCTTTTAAATTACATAAAAAACATACAGTTCCGAAGAATCTCAGACAATGAAGTACCATCAGTGAGGGTTTTTGATGCATTGTCAAGTTTTTTCTTCTTGTTTCCTCGAATAGACAAAGTTTCGGACGTCTACTGGAAGTATTTACTGACTTGCTTATACCAGCAGTTAGTATTAGGATACATCCCATTCTTGCCTACTCTAGGTAAAACTGAAATCCCCAGTTTTACCGGCAATGTTATGTTAAAATGGACACCGCTGACTGTACCAGAGTCTTCTTATCCAGCGTACATAAGAGCTGAAGAAGATGGTAGCAAATACCTTAATGAAATTTTGCTTCTTATTGGCATGCGTATTATTTATATCCCCAAAGAGATAGCAGATGCTATGGCATATTCGAAAGTTGATATATCTGTAGTCAAACCAGCTCAAGTCATAACATTCATCAGTGGAATGGATTGCCAGAATCATTCCTCGAGGAATAGTGAATGCAAACTGAAGTCAGGCGAACTTGTTATCGAAACGGCTTTGAAATCTGTAGAAAATGCAGCTACCATTTTAGAATTTTGTTTAAAAGACATCAAAAGTTTCATAGAAAATCTAGAATACCTACCACTTTTAGTTACAATGGATAACAAGCTACAAACAGTTCCAGAAAATGGATTCTTTTATGTTGAACCTATGGCTCATTACTGTGAATTTTTTGCTTCAAAAAGCCATTTATTCCTACATAGTACAATTGCTAGTGTTGTGGTACATGTGCATATGTCGCATCTTGAAACAAAATTGGGGAAAAAACTAAAACGATTTGAATTGATCGACTTTGTAAATATTGCGAAAGGACCCGGACAAATATATGAGAATTGCAACTCAAGCATACTATGGGACGAAATAAGTCCATCGGAATCATGGATTCGGTTGTTTTGGAACTTCTTCTGTTATCAGCTTCCTGATAATGAAAAGAAAAGCGTTGGTATACAATTGAAAATAGTTGGACTCTTGCCGCTGTTACCTGTAAACAAAACAGCTTCCGAAGAAGTAATCCTTGTGCAGCCTTGTAACATCAAATCTCTTATAAATCTAAATAGTTTTATCCATAACGAACATTTATACAAAGCCATGAAAACGTTAAACCTCCAACAAATTGCAAAGCCTTTCTTTGAAAGGTATGATCAATCTTCCTGTTTTAAAATGCTTCAGGAACACACAGCACATTTTCAGAATCCTGTTGAAATCATAGAATGCTTGTATTTCAACTCATGCCAAACGAACATTAAGAGTCTTTCAGACTACCATGCGAACGAAATTCTTTGGTATTTTGAAAAGTCCCAGCTACATAAATTTCCACAAGGATCACGTTCGAAATTGGAAGAATTACCCTTATTTCTTTCACATTTTGGAAAACGCGTCATGTTGAAGCATTACAATACAATTTACATTGTTCCAAAAACACTTCCGACTGAAGGAATTGAAGAACTTGCAGAAAAGGCAAATGTGTTGTTTTTATGTAGCACAGGACAAAAGAATTTGTTCAAATACTTAGGAATTATAAAGCTCTCAATAATGAATGTTTATACAAAGTATATAATACCAATGCAGAATGTTTTACAACGAAAATGCTTTTATGCACATCTGAATTTTTTAAGTAGTTTAGTTATTGATGAAAATGAAATGGAGTGGGAAGACTTACTTTCAGTGTTACGAACGTCAGCTTTTGTTGAAACAATAGAGGGTCGAAGAGTTAGAGTTTGTGATCTTTATGATCCCGATCACATAGTTTTTAAACGCATGTGTGAAGCTGAAGAGCTTGTGCCAGATTGTCTTAGATTGGACAACATACTCGAGCTTTTCCGAAAAATCGGTTTAAAGACAGAAATGACGATGTCCTTATATGAATGTTTTGCAAGACGAATTAAGGAAAAGGAAAATGTTGAAGGTATTTCTAAATATGTCAGAGAAGATTCAAGATTGTTATCAACAGATTTGTGGATGCGTGATGTAACGTTTTATACGCACCAAAATTTCAATACCATTTCAAAGATACAGTTTGTCACACCTCATGTGGTGGATGAAAGTTTATCAGCAATTGACAGTCAATATAATTGCAGTAAATTGATAAGTTTTGAAGCCTCAGTTCCGACCAATTTGTCAAATATCTCTTGGACGGTATCAAATATTCTTCCGAAACATCTAGCTCCACGTGTGTATGATCAGCATAATTGCCTGAAAGCGCAAAAACTTAAAATATATCAAAACCTTCCGAAAGACAAATTGATCCGCCACTGTGTACATATTGGAAAATGCCTTGAGAAAAAGATCAGCTTGTCGACATTTAAAAGCCATGAAATGCTCATGCATATCATGACAGATGTATATCAGGCTTTAAAAACGTTTTATGACAACGCCGAAATAAATGATGAAGACGTTGACATTTTACAGGGCATTCCAATCATTTACTTTTCGGAAAAGAGACTGATAACCACTGCAAAACATGTGGTTATTGACTGCAAACCAAGACAAGAAATACCCCCATTTCTTTTAAAATGCCCTCAGTCATATCAAATGTATGCGGATTTATTTCTGCAATTAGGATCATCATCTGCACCAACATGTGAACAATTTGCTTTTGTCCTTCATGAATTGAAACTTATGACAGCCGAATCAGAACTTCATCCATTTGAGTATGCAAATGCAATTAAGGCAATGGGTAATTTCTTTAGATGCCTTGTTAAACAAGGAGACACAGTAGCTCTGTCTGTTGAAAGATTGTTCTTATTATCATACAAAGATACACTTGAGGATGCTAAATCTATTATTGTTCCGAATAACGAATACTTTAAAACCCAATTAGCAAAGTGTAAGTCAGAGACGTGCATGTACATCGTTGGGTTTGTGAAACTTCAAGAATACAAATTAAAACTTGAGGAAATCATAGAGAACTTGAAATATTTACCAGATAAACACAGACCGCATCTGTTAACAGATATAGTGAGTGAAAGGGTTTTATTAGAACATATCAAGTATACAGGACATCAAAATGAGTATCAGTACAAAAGTTTTCTACATTCAATGGATTTTGTTTTTGGATTCTTAAGACTCACACGACATGTTTGGAAGAAGGAAAGTATTCAATGGGCAGAAAAGGACGAAAAAGAGATATCAAGTGCAATAAAGACAATAGACTTTAAACAGTGTTCCGGAATACAGACACAATTGGCAATAAAGTGTATTGAGAACGGAACAGTAGGAAACGAACGCTTTATTGACAATACAAACGACCAAAAATTTATACATATTGAAAGAAATGGAGACGGAGCATGTGTATATTTCGACACAGCTGAAGACAGTTGGAATCATTCTTTAACAACAAGCGTTGCGATCTTCTTAAATGAGCTTGTAGGTAAATGCTTCAGAGATGAATTTTTCGTAATACTGATGGATATGATTTCCATGGTAAAGTCACCGGAGCGGATACCATTTTTCTTGAGTAAAGGGAAAATTGAAGAATATACATTACTTTCTATTGACATAGACACTCCTCCTTCTGTTCCTATTCCGGGGAATATTGTTCCGACGAAATTCCATCAGTATCTAGATAACGGTTATGGATTCATTAATGAATATGACTACCAATTTATTGCATTAGAAGTTGATGACCCAGGGCTTAACTTGCACGACTATGGTAATAGTCAAGATGACACTGAGGATAAAGACATTGATTTCGAACTTACATATAAGTTTGTTCACATTATCAAAATGGTTGGCCCTCGGCATGAACTTCCACTTTTTCAAGAGTATGAAGTCAATTATGGATCAGAAGAAACGGCGATAGTAAGAGCATACAAACTTTTCAAGTTTATTCGTAAAAGCAATATAACCTCTGGAACAGACACAAACGTCATTCTTTATAAGAGAAATGAAAATCACGAAGAAGACGAGTCATCGTTGCCTTCATCTTTGAGAGACGCTTATAGTGAAATAAGACGAATTTTGCGTGAAGCATGGCAAAAAGAGCCATACGAGAGAACAGGCATCGTAAAACGTCTTTATCGTAAATGGCACCCTGATAAAAATCCAGACAATGTTCAGTTTTGTACGAAAGTATTTCAATACATTCAGCAATGTTTAGCGCGACTCGAGAAAGGTCTTGACCTTAAGAATGATGATGATGATGAGGATGACAAGTTCAACAGTCGATCAAGCACAGGTCACAGTTACTCAGGTTGGTCGTACGGGAACACGTGGTATGACAGGTATTGGTTCCGATTTCATAGATCAGAAAACAACACTAACAGTTACTCAGAAAACAACACTAACAGTTCTGATAGGAACTCCAATACAAGAGGAACTTTCTCAAATTTTGATGACAGTTGGAGTCATCGGGAAACATACTACGAGCCATATCATTGGTACAACAGAGCAAATAAATGGTACAAACAGGCAGAATATGATTTGAAACATGCGATGGTCTCGCTTGAACAACTTGATGACCCGCAGTTTAATTGGATTTGTTATAATGCACACCAGGTAGGTCAATTGAAATTGATATTGCAGTCCTACGTATTATTCCTCCCAGCCTGCTGAATCTCAGTAAGGGCTTATCAGCTAGAAAATCACTATTAACTATATATCTTCCATTAACACGTCCACTGAGTTGAGAGTTTTGCCATCACATTAATTGCCCCTCTGTATTCTTAGCTAACTTTGAACGATCAAATTTCTGTAGATGTAGATTTTCATAAAGATACACTCACTTTCCAATGTTTTATCTTTCTCCATTCTTTTGTGAATGGTTTGCAGTCCATTTGAATTGTAAAACTTTTTAAAGCAATTATTTGTAAAAATACTTTATATCAGATGATAAATTTTAGCTACTAAATGAATTATATGTTACGACATACCTTTCTAAGTAATAGTTATCTTAATAAAGTTTCATAGTTAAATGTAACTATTGCTCATGTTACTGACTGACCCCCCTCCCCCAAAGAAAAAAAAAGAACAACAAAAATCACACTGTTTACAGATGTAAAATTCAAGACTCTTAATTAATTGACAAGGTAATTGATGTTTTTGTTATTAGCTCGACTAATAGCTTATTAAGTATATAGAGAACTTTCCTACTCGCTTCGGTTTGCACGTCGGCCTCAGCGGCCATACTTTATAAATTAATATTTATGTCCAGTAAATATTTTATCTGAAACATTTTTATTTCTTAAGGTATAAATTTCAAATATATATTCCTTATCATCATCCACATCTTGTGATAAGGTGCAAAACTCTAAAACCAGTATTTCAATTTTTTTATATTCCCTTGAACTTAAAAATGTCCTTAAAAATGTTATTTTTACTCTAACGTCTTTATTTTATATTAAGGGATTGACTTTAAACTTTGAATTAATATGTGTTCTTTATCATCAACTACATCATAATTATGTGAATTTTTTTTAACTCTAGCACCTTTTTTAATGAACTTACATATTTTCCTCAAAACTTACTTCTTTATTTCTTATAGGCCCATTACTCCTCAGAATTGTTATCAATTTCATTTCTCAAAAACTTTTTACTTTTTATATCTTATACACCTTTCGAAAAAACTTTTTGCCTAATTTATGACCTTTTTTGCTTTTGTGTTCTGTCGGCAATGAGTATAATTATAGTGAATAAGTATTTTGTATGGAAGTCAAAACATAACTTTGTTTACATTTTGCTACCTTTTTTACATTTTTTTCCACATCCAGCTCTTGTTTCTACCAAACTGAATGATGAGCATCAATAATAGTTTGAACACATTATTATTATTTCTAAGCATTATTTTGCCCCTTCTAAAAAGAGAAATATAAAATTTAGGCACTTAGGCATGACATGCCTTTAAAATAAAAGTAATTTACACAAGTATTTTCATTGTTAGTTGTGATTAAAAACTTCTTTTAATCCAAGCTTTTGTTGCTTTTAACTCTTATTAAAAAGTGTATGCATCTCTTTAAACTAAAATGAAATTCTTAGTTCTTGTTATACCTAAAATGTTAACTATATCCTCAAGCTTAAACAACTACATACATTCTTGAAACATGATAGGATCATAAAACATTCAATGGTGCTGCTATCAGTGATACTGTGACAATCCATGTAATTATAATTTGATGCTCATCACTGGCCAGAGATAGGAAAGTTTAGTGGAAACTGGAAATCTTGGGTTAATGCGTAGAACTGATTGGCATGTATGCGTTCCAAACGTTAAAAACACATTTCAATTAGCTACAATAATTTAGATTATTAAGATTGTATAGAATACTAATAACTTTACATCCAATTGATTTCTATGTAGGTAGTAGTGCTAAGAATTATTGCAAGAGCCGTAAGCTATTAGCGTAATCTTTGCGAAAAGTCGAATTTACGTCATCCACATTTTCTCCCAATGACAGCAATATTTCCATTACATTCGTTTACATTAGTCATTGAAAGAATTTTTTTCTTTCTTTTTGAAGGCAGCTGAAAAGGCTTTGAAAGCAGCGTGGTATGCGAAAGACGCTAACAAAATTAACAGAGTTAAAACAAGTCACAATATTGCGGATATAGCGCGTGGTTAGTATTTCATCTTCATCAATAAATATTAATGAACATGAACTCTTAATTGAAACAATCAAACAATAGGAAATAACACATCTTTTCTTATTTTACTCGTATGTGAAAATAATTATATCCTTCTGATAAAACTACCGTATCAAGCAAATGGTCCAATATGGTACATATATATTAAATCATTAATAAAATAATATAAGCGAGTGTTTAAAGTGTGGATATAGAACATTTAATCTTGCTTATTTATTTTGAGAAAAACTATTACATTTTTTAATGTTTAAGGTCTCTTTTTTAATTGACCGATTTTGTTTCAAATATTTGCAAATGTATGAGAGGGCTAATATGCACTTGTGTAAAGTTTGAGGAAAAATCAATCATCAGGAAAAAGCATTAACAAAAATGTAAAATAGATAATGAAATAGAGTGTATTATATTTTGATCCATATATTCAAATGATTTATATTTTGTGATCGTAGTGTGTTTAAAATAGTTCGATTTTTTTTAAATGTTACAGAAAATAAAATCATCACTCGATTACTTGACTTCTTGACATGAAGTTGTTTTCTTTATAAAGAGGAGGAGAAAGGTGAAATGAAAAAAAAAAAGAAACGAAAAATAGAAATAGAAATTTAGAAGAATAAAATATATATTCAAATGAAAAGACATACAAAATAAATAAAATGGTAGAAAAACAATGACATCATCATCATAATAATATGGCGGAGCGTAGGGTTCGAACCGAAGAGTGCAAATCACTAAAATTACAGTGACGTTGATTTACCAACTGAGCTTCTACGATGATATAAACTATATATAGTTGTTGACACTTTCAATCTCGGATAATATGCAGACTCACTCTTCAATGGAATATCCCAAGTACCGTTAAAAATCAAAATTATCATCCTAGGACAATATACAATTTTACGAATCATTTTAATATTCAACCATTATGTACAGGTAATTATGTTACACAATGTAGTATGGTTATTTGATATTATCGAAGCGTTATTACAAGCACTTTGACACGGAATTACGCATAAATACATTTCAGATCTCGGATCATCTTTATATACGCATGCATCGCAACTGTCAATGTTAATTGGAGAACATACGCGGATGAGATACCCGGATGATTTAATGTGTAACCTACCTGCAGAAATTTATACAGAGCAGACAGCACGATCAGCGATAAAACTCGCAGAAACAATACTACGATTAGTGAAGACAGATTACACCAACTGCTGACAGATCGTTTTCCATGTCTAGGATAGAATCGAACGTCACATTCATTGACTATGGTGTGCAAAGTATGCAGTTTTCAAGTCGTCCTCCTGGGCTCCTTGCAGCTGACTCTTGTTACTGGGTCGGGTGGGGGCTGTGTTCATTGAACGCCGCCTTTCCTTGATGATCTTGTTTACCATATTTTACCATTTTTATCACTTTTATGAGCATGTGCAGTTATTGTTAAACCGTTATTTATAAATGATATCTATCTCAAAATTGGAGCTAGATCAACAATTCATATTCATTTTAAGGTGAAACTACATATTTTACGTTTAATTTTAAGATTTGTTTCTTTTACATATTGTCTAGAATGTTGCACAATGTAAGCTTATATTGTATGTACTTTTTATTCATTTTATTTTATAATGGCCGTATTGTAATATAGTTGCACGGTGACCGGGAAGTAATTTCAGACATGTTAGTTTTAAGTACAAATAGAATCTGTTATACAGATGCATTGTCGGCTCTCAATAAATTAACATTTTTATAAAGTAACCATGTATATTACCAATTGAAGAGTCCTGTTATTTATATACATGTACTATACTGAATTGTTGCAAGCGCATGCTAGCCAGCTTTTTTTTATTTTTCTTATTTTTCTTACTTATGATGTCGTTCATTTGTATAATAGTGAGTATAATCAACATAGTTTTAAATATTTACATTTGTGTATGCAAAGTACAGACAAAACTACATCTTTAAAAGTTTTAGAATAACATTACATGATCCATTTATATAGAATAAAACCAAATTTGTTATCCGTGATTTTTATTTTCGGGTCAAATTTATTAGAATTTAGAGTAGAAAGTTTGTAAATACATGTGTTAATAGCTCGCCAAAGCACAAATTGCTATATGTGAGCTATTGTGATACCCCAATTCCGGGGTCCACCGTCTGTCGTTAATGATCACTTAAACACCATTTTTTTCCGGACAGCTAGGTCTGTAGAATGATTCCTGGAAAGACCAGTATAAAATTGCACAAATGTTTCCGGTCCACTGAATTAGATGGCTAGCAGAGAAATAAAAAAACTATAAACGAAAAACCCTCCTACGTGTATATGTATCATGGCCAGGAACATCGTGAATGTCTATTATATTATTTACTTTAAATATAGCTATCATATGTATATCTATCCTTTACTTTTACAACGTGTTTTCTTGCATATACATGTTTTTAAAACGTAAAATTAAACGTATTATGAGGACAGTAATGATTAATCTATGAAATAGAAATGAAAATGATGCTCAATTAATATCATCAAAAGGGCCAATTTTCTTTTAATTTAAAATACCCATTAAAGGGATATTTAAACATTTTTTACAAGTGGTTATTACATACATATCTATCATAACTATATATTTACCTCGTGTACATCTGCCTCTTTTGGTATATATGAAGAACAATCAACACATTATGTAAATTATGAACATTGACCTTTACTGATCTTATTAGAGGTACATTGCCTTGCAATGATGAATAAATTTGTGTTCCATTTTTACTCAATGTTAAACATTTGTTTTACATTTATTATTCACCTTTTTGTTTATTCTTTTTATATATAACCTTTGGCAAAATTGTCGGATAAAGAAAGGGTTTCACATCTAAATAAATATAAAATACATAACTTATAAATAATAAATAGATATGGCTGTCAACGACCATATTTTACTCAAAGCCAGGAGGACTTCAACTTCTCTAAATAATCATTTAAAAATATTTATTTCAATATAGTAAAATCATTTGGAATACATTTATGTTTTTCTAGAGTTGCTAGTTTTTCCTCTTTTTGGATGGCATCTTATTGAAGACTTTGGATTAATGCGCACAAATCACATGTTTTCAATGTTTGCAAAGTTGTGTAATTTGCAATTTTTGTTATACTTTATGATTTGTAATGTTTCCCATACCTAATTGTTTATTATTTGTTACCCTGTATATAATATTTCTAATTTTTACTTTACCTTAATATTTTGTCAGCTTTACTTTATCTTATTGCTTAATATAACTACATCATTTTAAGTGGTTGTCATACTTATTATTTGTATCATTTGAATTGTTTGTTCAAAATAGATTATTTGTAACGTTTGAAATATTTCAACATTGATTATGCAAGATTTTCCAAAATGGATTGTTTGCAAGATCTTATATTTTGCAATGTTTTCCCAAAAGGATCCCTTTGCAATTTTTCCTTTTCATTTGGGAATTTTATAATTTTATTATTTTCAACTGTGTTTCATTTTTTCCCCTTCTGCATTTTTTTCCCTTTTCCTTGTGTGTTTTTATTATTAAAATATTTTTAAAAATTTTTTTCCCTATGAAATTGCTTTTTTCTTTTAAAAATGCTTTTCAATGTAATGTTTTTATTTTTCTTATTTGCAAAAGTTTTTCCAAAGGGTTTTTTTGCTTTTGCCATATTTATATTAATTTTTCAATGTTTTCCAAAAAAGGTTTTTTGTTTGTTTTCCTATCCTATAATTTGCAATGTTTACCCAAATGTATCGTTGGCAATGTGTTCCATACTTTATCATTTGGAATATTTTCATAATTGCATTATTTGCAATGTTTGTCGTTACATTTTTCCCATTTCTGGATTTTGTTTCCTCAACTGTGTGCCTGACATTATTATAAACAATATTTTCCATAAAGGATTATTTGTCATATTTCAACATTGATTTTGCAATGTTTTTCAAAATGGATTATTTTCAATGTTTGCCATGTATTTCATCATTAATTTTGCAATGTTTTCCAAAATGGATTATTTGCTATGTTTGCCATATTTCATCATTAATTTTTGCAATGTTTTCAAAAATGGTTTATGTGCATTGTTTGCCATATCTTTAAATTTGCAATGTTTTCTCAAATGTATACTTTGCAATCTTTTCCATACTTATCAGTTGGAATATTTTCATAATTGCATTATTTGCAATGCTTGTCGTTACATTTTTCCCATTACTGGATTTTGTTCCTTCTATTGTGTGCCTTACTTTATTATTAACAGTTTTTTCCAAAATGGATTATTTGCCATATTTCGTCATTGATTTTTCAATGTTTTCCGAAATGGATTATTTGCAATGTTTGCCATGTTTCATCATTAATGTTGCAATGTTTTCCGAAATGGAACCTTGGCATTGTTTGCCATGTCTAATGATTTGCAATGTTTTTCCAAATGTATCCTTTGCAATGTTTTCCATACTTTATCATTTGGAATATTTTCAATACTGCATTATTTGCACCGCTTGTCATTACATTTTCCCCTATACTGCATTATGTTCCTTTAATTGTGTGCCTTACTTTTTTATTAACAGCGTTTTCCATTATTGCTTATTTGCATTGTTTATCATTCTCGATAATAAACACAGTTACTTATATTGCAGTTGCTGCTGCGGTATTCATACATTCTTTTTGTCTATGTTTGTATACTTTATCAATGGCAATGTGTGGCATGCTTAAACATTTTCTTATACTCTTGATTTTGCTGTTAATTTAGATAAATTATAAAGATGTTACATTTAATCGTAACATATTATGGTCTAATGTTTCTAACCTTCAGTATCACACTTTGAAATAACTGTAGAAAGATGCTATATTGTGATGTCATTTTGTATGCATATTTTATAATAAGGTATAAGTTACAAATAGTGATGTGTTGATATTCCATAGGTGAAACCTTAACAGGATCTATATTGTGAAAAGTACATATAAGAAACAATCTGTAAATGTAGCATAAATACCATTTGAATTTATAAAATGTGTTTAAATGATTTAATATTATTTGTTCTTTTTTCAACTTTAGTATGATTTTATTTATTCTTTGTTTCGTTGTTTTTGGTATGTTTTCGTGTTGTTGTTGTTTGTTTGATGTTTTTTATATTGTTTTTTTTATTTTGTTTGTTGGAAATCTGAAAACAAATGATACTATTCTATTGATATATGCTTACTGTTGACATAATTTTTATTACTTATGACATTTGTTTACTACTGACATAATTGTGTTAACTACTACCATATGTGAACTATTGACCTAATTATGCTAATTTTTGACATATGTTTAGCATTGACTTCATTATAGTTACCATTGACATAATTATTCTTACTTTTGACATAATTATGCTTACTTTTGACATATCTATTTAACTTATGTTGACATATGTTTACAAATGACATTCTGTATTACAGTAACAATTTGAAAGAATGTTGAACCAGTATTTAATGACCATGGCCTAATGAACAATTTTAGTTTAAATTAAAATACAGTATTCATATTAATCACATTTTTATGGATAATCTTTATGTGATATCAAGCCCACCCAAGTGTACAGGTCAAAGTCAAACTAACTTTAGATTTTGATTTAATTATTTTTAAGTATATAGTTAATCAATATCCCACATGACTCTCAGAGAGTTCTATAAATATCCTTTGGACTGGATCATAAGTTTTTAATAGATAAAAATGTGGGGCAGTCTTTTTATACTTGAAGCAGTTATATATTTTTCATTATCATACAGCACATATCTACAATGAAAAAACATGCATAATATCACTTTGAAATATTATATCATACATGTACATGTATGTGAATATATATATATATATAATTGACTTGAGATACCAAATAACTTTATAAGCCATATCTTGGTATGTTCATGTCAGATGTTACATATCAAATATGATGATTGCAATTATTTGGTAAAAAGTTTGAATAAAGATAGATTATTTTTCATGATATGGCAAATGAGTTGTTTTTCATTTTTTTCATACACATTGTTTGATAGTGTTCCGGTAAAACCACAACGGACACTGAAAAAATGACATCTGGCAACTTTCCAGCTTTACTAGTTGAGGAATATCCATATGACCCTCCAATGACATGCATTAATTCAGGCACAATCAAGGCTTAAAAGAACCTGAACCACAGACATTCTGTAAACTGACAGGATAGCTCCTAGCATGTATTCATACATGTTGTTCATGTTAAGTGATATACAAAATTCAATGTAATTACTAAATGGAGAGCTGGAAGTTAAAGTAGCATGTTCTTCCGCATCAGACTGAAGTTTCAAGTGTTTGCATGAGTGTAAGAAACTGTCGTTTTACATTCCTATGTACCATGCTGAAACCATGAGTAAAGGGGGAAAACAAAAGGTGCATCAACATTTTTTAAAGAAGGCTAGATTTGAAGATTTTTTTCCGGGGAGTGGGGGGTCATAATCTCGCTTCTAGAGTGGAGATATTGCACACATGAACAAAAAGCACAGTATCTCAACACGCTGTACAATTATTTGGACTGGACTAGGGCGACGCCATATCCCTGTTATGAATGAAGTTTATATGATGCTATAAGAAATTTACAGCACTTCACTTGAAATAAAATTATTCATTTTGGAATAAATAATCAATTTGTAATACTGAAAAAAGAATAAACAAGAATTAAAGACTAGTTGTCGCCACAGCCCCTTATATCGAACTCTTGAGTTACTATTTAACAGAAACTCTGAAGAGCCAGAAAATATAAAATTATTATATAATGCCACCAGTAAACATTTAGTAGCCTGCTATCGAGCCAGAAAATATAAAATGATATTATGTCACCAGTAAACATTTAGCAGCCTCCTACCATTTTATACTTCAATATCTTATTCCCCAAAACTTCATAAACTGGTACAAATTCAATTCAACGGTTGTTTATTGCACAATCAGTAGAGAACAGATATAATTATGATAAATAATAGCGTGACAACTTCTGTACAAATTTGTTATTAGTAATTTGCACTTCTAGTTGGTCTAGTGCACATCATGTGCACAATGGTGGGAAATTTAGTGTGACCTGAACTGTATGTATTGCTATATGGTTACATCAAATTTTACCGCTACAAATGTTTAGCATTCCTATGTTTCTTATTTTTCTGTTGTTATTGATCAGTTTATTTCCAAATATAGAGAAGACCTCTGCACTGATGGGTATGAAATCATTAGCCGATAATCCTTATTGGCAATTAACTGCGGTTGGCATTGTTACATAATATAAGTACCGTCTTTAGGTAACTGCCCAAATAAACAACTGAGAATACGGAAAAGGGGTGATCCCTCTGAAGCAACCCTCGGAAGCTATGAAAACAACAAAATTACAATAGTAGATATAATAATAAAGATGATGATAATAATAATAATAATAATAACAATAATAATAATAATATTAACAATAATAATAATAATAATAATAATAATAATAATAATAATAATAATAATAATATTAATCAGTTGTGGATGATTTTTATAATAAATCAACAATTAAACAGCCATCAGCAACTGTTATGTCTCAGTTTAAACTTGTACAGTTCTGATGCAAGTAGGTTTAACATTGATGAATGAATATAGCCGTTAGACTGTGATCTTCACCAAAGTAAACCGGCAAGGTGTATCCATTAGTGTCTTTGTACCTGAATTGTGTGGAATCTTGATTTGATGGGTCACATAATGTTGAGATCTTTCGTACAAACACTTCTTCTACCTATAATGAAATTTATTAAAATACAAGATACAACAAGAGTTGTCACACAAGTGACGAATGTCCCCGAAAAAGTTTCTTAAGCATGCAGGTGTTATGAAAAGAAAATATAATGAAATAAACTAATTGCTTAATATTGTTCTTGTGAAATGAAGTGCCATTTATAGCAAACTTAACACCTTGGAACAAGGGACTTGGATGCGACACAACATCTTGACGTGGTATTAATGCCTAGTTATTTTAAAATCCTTCAATGCATGACAATGTTACAGTCGACATATTCTTCAAAATATAAGTGTGACCTTGACCTTTGAAAAGGGACGTTGTTTTTGGGCGCGACACAAAATTGTCATGTGATAGACATTTGTGCATAGTTATTTCAAAATCCCTCTCAATGCAGGACAAAGTTACAGTCTGGACATGATTGTTGTGTAAGAGGGGACGACAGACGGACGTGAGTCTTAGCCATAACACATCTTTTTGATGTGATAGACATTTGCGCCAAAGTTTTTTTAAATCCTTCC
This sequence comes from Ruditapes philippinarum, assembly GCF_026571515.1. Classification (NCBI taxonomy): domain Eukaryota; kingdom Metazoa; phylum Mollusca; class Bivalvia; order Venerida; family Veneridae; genus Ruditapes; species Ruditapes philippinarum. Next base: position 225,333 of record NW_026854164.1, read on the forward strand.
ATGCATGACAAAGTTACAGTCCGGGCAAGAATGTGTATCTTCAAACTCTTTTTGAGAGAATGTTTACCTTCAAAACTGTCAAACATTCTTGCATAGTTATTTTAAAATTCTTCAATGCATGTCAAAGTTACAGTCCAGATACCAATGAGTGTATCTATAAACTCTAATTGTGATAAAGTGAAATTCAAAATGGTAGTGTGACCTTGACCTTTGAGGTAGGTAGGTGATTATTAGACGCAGCACATTATGTTGATGTGGTAGACATGTATGCCAAAATATTCTAAAATTCTTCAATGCATGACAAAGTTATAGTCCGGACACAGATGTGTGTACCTATAAAGTCTTATTGAGATTAAGTGAGACTTCAAAATGTTAGTGTGACCTGGACCTTTGAGGAAGGGACGTGATTCTTGGATGCGACACATCGTCTTGATGTGGTTTACATTTATGCCAAGTTTTTGTAAAATCCTTTGATGCATGACAAAGTTACAGTCAGGACACGAATGTGTGTACCTATTAACTCCATTTGTGATAATTTGATACTTCAAAATGCAAATGTGACATTGACCTTTGAGGTATGGATGTGGTTCTTAGACGCGACACATCGTCTTGATGTGGTAGAAATTTGTGGCAAGCTATTTCAAAATCCCTCAATGAATGACAAAGTTACAGTCCGGACACAAATGAAGTAAGGACAAACAGACTGACTGACAGACAGGCAGACATACAGACAGGCTTCAAGACGGCTAGCAATGCCTGTATTGGGTAGACGCTGCCTACAAACAGAGGGTAGGTTTTGTCTTCTTTAGTTGGCGTTGTTACCAATAAAGAGTGACCACATTTGCATTGTTTTCTGCACCGTTATTGTGATTTATATCTTAAATGATGCCTTTTTTGTCGTATTTCATACTATCGTATTAAAACAATACTATTTTGTAAGAGTGTAGGACAAAAGCCCCCCCCCCCCGGATAAAATAGATAAATACAGAATCCCTAAAGAAAGCCCAACACGACAAAACCAAAAATGTTGCAGGCTCGGTTTGATTGAGCCTGTTCATGGACGGTACTGGACAGTGCAAGTTACCGTCCACGCCCCCTAGCACCGGCTTAATAAGCAGAATACAACATTTAAACATGAAATAGTAAAATTTTGAATTTAGAAACATCCGCTGATGTGTTCATAAGGCGGTTATCATGGAACCTTCAATGTGACACTTCCGTGCCATTCCATGAAAAGCGGCGTATGGTCCCAAAGTAATAAAAAAGCGTGTGCCCTAAACGAGAAAACAATGGGCGGAACTAATTAAAATGGAATTTTGAAAGGGGATCAGAGGTTATGAAGCCTGCATATCAAGATAAGACGTCAAAAGACAAATTTAAAAAAAAGCAGGCAACATATGCTAAGGGGGTTTTAAAAATTTTTTTTAATTTGGAAAAGGGGAAAAAACCCAAATAAAAAAACCCAAAAAAAAATCCCAACACAACAAAATGTCGTTGCTAATCTTAAGGAATCGAAAAATATAACATCATTGATTAAATGTACGGGGATACTTTTTACAGCCGCCACACGGCACAAATAACACGGATGTGACCATAAAATAGATAAATACAGAATCCCTAAAGAAAGCCCAACACGACAAAACCGAAAATGTTAGCCCTCCCGTCTAAAAATGAAAAGGAGGACAAAAGCCCTCACGTGCAAATGACAGGGCGGACAACAGCACTCCCGTAAAAGTGACTTGGCGGACAAAAGCCCTCCCGTGAAAATAACAGGTCGGACAAAAGCCCTCCCGCAGCAAATATGTGCTCAGACTCATGCAATCACGCTGATACCAATGGAAAACAAACATATTCATGATTACAAGTTTAATATGTTGAGTTCATTGAAACGAAAATACAAACTATTCAATGTACATATATGTATTTGCTGCGGGAGGGCTTTTGTCCGCCCTGTTATTTTCATGGGAGGGCTTTTGTCCGCCCAGTCCATTTTTACGAGAGGGCGGATGATTCATATATTTAATTGCAAAATAGAATTGATTTAATGGCACCCAGTACCGTCTTAGGTCGCCTTAAATAATCATGGAAACGCTTCAGCGGCGGAGACTCAAAGAACGTGATGTTCGTTGAAATTTATAATACACCAAAGTGCTAGATACAAAAATGGATCTTGATTAAAATGTGCCAGAACTTTGTGTAAAAGCCGGAAAAGTGTATGCTAAAATTTCACGTCATTTAAACAGATGATTTTTGTGCAATCAAGTTTCCAAATTTGTAGTTGCGACGTTTATTTATTCGAAAACGTCGTAATTAAAGTGTTGAATCGCATAATCCTAAAATAATTTTAATATTTATCATATTTCTCCAAAATTCATTCCTTTTATTGTTATTAAGTAAATCCAAGCCAATGGATGAATTTGCTTTTCTAGTCTAGAAATTGCAAGCGAGAGTAAACGAAAGCTAAAACATTTGATTTATTTTCTTACATTATTTGTTAATTGTTTTAACATCTAATTTGGTCATGCACATTTTTATTAAATTAAATGATATAAAGAATTAAAACATATGCTTTGCCTTCAACTTTAACATATGTATGATTTACACCCCCGCACACACACACATACAAACACACGCACGAACGCACACACACACAACACACGCGCGCGCACACGTACACTCACACACACGCACACGCGCACACACACACACGCAATAAAATCATACAACATTTCAGAATTCATACGTTTGAGCTGTTACACTTACGGTGAATGGCATCTAGGATTTTTCGACACAATTACTCCTTTTGGGATAAGTAATTATTCCCCAATGGGTTATAAACAACGCTCTTACTACGGCCTTAAAAAGGTAAAAAAAAAATGACCAAAACAATATTCTGTGTACAATTTTCATCGCCGGCCATATAGGTTATATGTCATCACAATTCATGAAAATGTCACCTCCCACCTCTTAAAATCATTATATAAATGACAAATAAACAGTAACAATCCTCCGTTTGCAGAACCGAGAATATCAACGAGTTCCTAAGATTGGCCCATTATACTGTATGGTATTCACAATGGTACTCCATAATTGCCACCATGCCTTGCAACACAGCTCAAACCTTCGTCCATCATAAGTCCATCAATATCATTCACTATCAATGTAGACATTTTGTTTTGAATGAAAGTCGTCCCTGGCAGGATTCGAACCCAAAGTTGCCACGGAAATGAGTTTCAGTAACTTTAATGTATGGTGGACAAGAATAAGAAAATAACTCACATCTACTACTCGCTATATTTTACTTTAAATTTTTTCCAAGTAACTTGCCATGTTCAAGTGCAACAACTAGGCAGTGTTAAAAACATTTACATTTTGAAAATATTTGGAAATATTTGACCTACCCTAAAACCTTGGACTAGACAGTTTTCTTTAAGATAACATTTGCCAAAGAATTGACTTAGTAAGTGAAACGCCATATCTGTAAATTCGGAAATTCTGCCAAGATCAATATTAATGGACCTTTGCAAACCAGGTCAACCAGTGACTATGTAATATCTCAGTGTAGCAATAGGATAACAAGTTAGCCAATTTACATAAAATTGTAAACACTGGAAAGGTCCATTCAATTCTTTTCAAATATTTGGGCAAAACTAAGTTATTGTAAATATGTATGCATTTTTATGAAACATTGGCTAGGTAGTTAATACAGGTAAGAAATTCAAAGGGTTGAGGACAAGTACACTGGTTGATATTCTAACCGTCTATCCTTTTAAACAGGTTAATATGAGATCATATTTAGAGATATTTGGTATTGAGACATCCATGTATAAAATGTTCACCTTTGCGTCATTTGCTTGAATGCTTTTAAATGTATCTATATCAAGTTTGAAATAATAAGTAGCTGATACAATCCGGTTTAAAGTAGATGCCTCCAGATTTATGCTCATTTTGATGAAAATGTATTTAAAAGTTAAATATTGTGAAGTGAACAAAATAATTTACACTTTGCAAAGGGCATTTTAAATTCAAGTTTATTACCTAAAAGAGGTAAACATAAGCACAAAAATAACTCTTACTTTGTAAGTCACGCCGTAAAATAAGAAAATAAATACTCCAAAATCAGTTATAAATTACACATGACATGTAAATCATTACTTACAAATTTAATTTCTTTAAACATTTTTACTGCCGTTTAAGATCCCCCACACGAACGTACTAATTATCATATCATATTACACTATTAATTTATCTAGATACATGTTACTATTTCATCTTATATTTATTTTATTTTGTTCCAATGTCTCTCAATAAAAAAGTTATGGTACTGTATATTTTGCACCAACATGCATAACTTACGATACCCGAGACTTAATGCATATATGCAGATACATGTAATAGAAGAACGGGATCATCCGATGTATTAAAGGGATAATATAATTGCCTTCGTAACACTTGTAATAATAATGTAACAACTATGTAACAACCTTGTAACATCTATGTAACCTTATTAATTCCGTTTTCTGACCATTTTTAAGGCTTGTGCTGTAACACTTGTAACAACCTGTAACATTTGTAACAATTATCTGTGAAATTTTCATTTTATTCTCAACCTTCGTAACATTTGTAACAATACTGAAACAACTACGTAACAACCTTGTAACATCTATTTAACCTTATTAATTCCGTTTTCTGACCATTTTTAAGGCTTGTGCTGTAACACTTGTAACAACCTGTAACATTTGTAACAATAACGTGTGAAATTTTCATTTCATTCTCAACCTTCGTAACATTTGTAACAATCCTGTAACAACTATGTAACAACATTGTAACATCTATGTAACCTTATTAATTCGATTTCTGACCATTTTCAAGGCTTGTGCTGTAACACTTGTAACAACCTGTAACATTTGTAAACAATAATGTGTGAAATTTTTCATTTTATTCTCAACCTTCGTAACATTTGTAACAATACTGTAACAACTATGTAACAACCTTGTAACATCTATGTAACCTTATAAATTCCGTTTTCTGATCATTTTTAACTCTTGTGCTGTAACACTTGTAACAAACTGTAACATTTGTAACAATTACCTGTGAATTTTTCATTTCACTCCAAAGTCTCGTAACACTTGTAACAATGCTGTAACAACTATGTAACAACCTTGTAACATCTATGTAACCCTATTAATTCCGTTTTTTGACCATTTTTAAGGCTTGTGCTGTAACACTTGTAACAACCTGTAACATTTGTAACAATTATCTGTGAATTTTTCATTTCACTCCAAACTCTCGTAACATTTGTAACAATGCTGTAACAACTATGTAACAACCTTGTAACATCTATGTAACCCTACTAATTCCGTTTTCTGACCATTTTCAAGGCTTGTTCTGTAACACTTGTAACAACCTGTAACATTTGTAACAATTACCTGTGAATTTTTCATTTCACTCCAAAGTCTCGTAACACTTGTAACAATACTGTAACAACTATGTAAGACTTGTGCGGTAACACTTGTAACAACCTGGAACATTTGTAACAATAATGTGTCAAATTTTCATTTCATTCTCAACCTTCGTAACATTTGTAACATACTGTAACAACTATGTAACAACCTTGTAACATCTATGTAACCTTATAAATTCCGTTTTCTGGCCATTTTTAAGGCTTGTGCTGTAACACTTGTAACAACCTGTAACATTTGTAACAATTACCTGTGAATTTTTCGTTTCACTCCAAAGTCTCGTAACACTTGTAACAATACTGTAACAACTATGTAACAACCTTGTAACATCTATGTAACCTTATTAATTCCGTTTTCTGACCATTTTGAAGGCTTGTGCTGTAACACTTTGTAAACAACCTGTAAACATTTGTAACAATAATGTGTGAAATTTTCATTTCATTCTCAACCTTCGTAACATTTGTAACAATGCTGTAACAATGCTGTAACAACATTGTAACATCTATGTAACCCTATTAATTCCGATATTTTGGCTATTTTCAAGGCTTGTTTCTGTAACACTTGTAACAACCTGTAACATTTGTAACAATTATCTGTGAATTTTTCATTTCATTTCTCAACCTTTCGTAACATTTGTAACAATGCTGTTACAATGCTGTAACATCCTTGTAACATCCTTGTAACATCCTTGTAACATCTATGTAACCTTATTAATTCCGTTTTCTGACCATTTTTAAGGCTTGTGCTGTAACACTTGTAACAACCTGTATCCTTATTAATTCCGATTTTTGGTCATTTTCAAGGCTTGTTCTGTAATACTTGTTACAACCTGTAACATTTGTAACAATTATCTGTGAAATTTTCATTTCACTCCAAATTCTTGTAACATTTGTAACAGCGCTGTAACAATGCTGTAACAACCTTGTAACATCTATGTAACCTCATTTATTCCGTTTTCTGACATTTTAAGGCTTGTGCTGTAACACTTGTAACAACCTGTAACATTTGTAACAATTATCTGTGAAATTTTTATTTCATTCTCAACTCTCGTAACATTTGTAACAATGCTGTAACAATGCTGTGACAACCCTGTAACATCTATGTAACCTTATTAATTCCGATTTCTGTCCATTTTTAAGGCTTACGCTGTAACACTTGTAACAACCTGTAACATTTGTAACAATTTTCTGTGAAATTTCCATTTCATTCTGAACTCTCGTAACTAGCACCGGATAAGGCTATCGTAGAAACTTTACAATTGACATACTAATATATTCACGCCCATTACAGCTAGGAATCTTACAGAGAAAAACCTCCCTGATGACGTTATTTCAGTAAGCCTGAACGCAAACAGATGGGAATAGAAGTCGAGACTTGTTGTAAAAAAAACTTGTCAATACTGTTTTTCTGCTTTATGAATAATGATAGTACCAAGTTCATACTGATAGTGTTATGGGCAGAATTGAAAACATAGAAGTTCAAATATTTTTAAATCATTTCCATAGATCTTGCAAGCATTTAAAAATGTATGAAATATGTAACTTGTGTTCTGTTTGTCTGATCGACACGGTATCATATCATAACATTAAATGTAGATAATGCGTAACTTCATTAATAAATAAAGTGTCTGTAACCACGCCCGTTTAACTCACAACGAGTGAAAAATGTCCATCGGTTAAAATGTTGTGAGCAACTTCCGTTCCTCGTTGTGAGCACCCGTCTAGGACGTTTCACACGATAAACAAGGTGAGTTTTTCATATTTTTTGAAGATTACAGACATTTATGTAAAAATATTAGTCGACAATTTGATGGAAATACCGTGCGACGCAGTCACTCGGGGTCGCTGTAAAACTGGAGACAACTTCTCTCCGGACCAAATTTAACATTGAAAACGTCGATTTTGGTGAAGTTTTTATGCTCATTATCAGTATATACGTTGTTACATTTTTACATTATATCGTAACCAATATTGCATTACTTGAATATCCTCTACTAGAATACGTTTATACAAAATCAGAGGATGTTAAAAGTCAAGATTGATGAAACAGTTTCTATATATTTTGAATGATTTTTGTACCAGCAAGAGTTACCTCTCTTTATATTCTGCTTTCGTGAAATTGGCTCGGCCTATTAATTTTCGTCTATTTCCGTGATAATTCCATATATGGAAGTTGCAAAATCGTTTACAAATGTTAATCGCGTTAGAATGTAAAAGGAAAGTGTGGTGTTGTAAACCTGAGTGTGTCAAGTTGATGCAGTTACATTCTCAACGTCATGATGCACAGCATTAAACGTATTGTGAACGTTCTATCGTTTACATTTCAACATGTCGCAAATTTGAAGTTATACATTTATAAATACAGTTTGCTATTTATCTAAGTTGCATGTTAACAGCTTTCATTTTATCAAATCGAGATAATCTAAATGCTTAATACCAGTGCAGTATGTAACTCTCGGATCGACAATTAGATTTTTACTAATCTGTTTAGTAGAACCGAAGTATGCATTGTCAAGTTTCAAAGGCTGGATTTTTGGCAACGAATAGCCTCTATACTGATGCCACCAGTACTTTAATTAATTTATTGCATCATCATCATCATCATCATCATAATCATCATCATCATCATCAAAATCCCAATCACGTCCATCATCATCATCGTCGTCATCACATCATCATTATAGCCGTCATCATATAACAATCTTTGGCCGAATTAAAATCAGCTATCATCGTGATCATTAACATTATTCAAACATACTCTAATCATCATCAGATTCTCATCTATCATCATCTTCAGAGTCATTATCATTAAATTCATTATCATGCCCATTATTATCAAAATCATCATCTCCGGCATTATTATTATTATTATTATTATTATTATTATTATTATTATTATTATTATTATTATTATCATCATCATCATCATCATCATCATCATCATAAAAATCATATTAACCTGTATCATTGTTATCAAAATCATTATAAAAATCACATCACTTCCATCATAAAAATATCATTATATTCACCACCTCTTTCATCATCATCATCATCATCATCATTATCGCGAAATTTAGTGTAGTCTGATGTCTGCTAATGTGTGTTGGTTTCAAACAGTTTCACTTCTACTTTACTTACATTTTGCAGTATTTCATTGAAAAATATCAGATAAAAACTATAAACATGACTGCTTGAATATGACTCCGTCTTTTATAATGAAAGAATGCTGTTTCATATTTCCAATTGAATACGAACATAATCATGAAGATGATGATGAACTGATGATGATTTAAAATGATGATGGTATTGATGATGATAATTATGAAGTTCAAACAAATTTCAACAAATAAACGAAAGATTATTAGCGATTTCTTTTCTTGCTGAACTGAACGAGGTACTGCACAATATAATCAAAAACAGCAATACGCCGGTTGACACCGTTGGTTTATAACTGTACATCTTGTGGTGTGCATTATTTGGAAGTTGACAGCGTATGCAGCTTACGTAATGCACATCTACTTTCCAAAAGGTATTATGTCCATATGTATATAGCACACACCTAGTGACAAAATTTAAATCATAATCATTAGTGTTTCGTTTTGTTAGGGATATAAATCATCATCAAAAAATGGGCCCATGGTCAAGGACAAACATTGTTCGATCGATAACTAGTGAACTCTTGTGCTTAATGATGATAAGAAAATAATACATGTTTTTTTTATGTTTTTTTTTTTTTGCTGTTGTTGTTGTCGACGAGAATGAGACAATTATACCTTATTGTTTCTTTGTGATTACATTACTAAAAATCCAGATTTTGCGTATCAAGAACAAGATATTTCTTTATTATTCTATAAAGAACGTTATTATAGGAGTCTTAATGAAGATAGTACAATAATAAATATTTAACATTACAATATTGTGGAAAAGTTCCTATCAAATATGAATTGTATGAGTCTTTACATAGTTAGATTATAATCTATAAGAACTGTCGTAATTAAAAAAAAAACTATCCATAAATCTAAATCAAGAAGCAGTCATCAAAAAACCGTGAATTTACATCTGGCTGTGATCATTGTTGCGTAATTATTGTTTTATCTGAAAAGTCTTAATTATGTATTTGTTGAAGTTCTACTTTACGTGATAAAAGAACATATAACAATATTGATAAAAATTGATATTAACCATATATTATGTTTACATTTAAGCTAAAATCTTACAGCCACTATAAAACTTTCAAATTAATGTTTCTTTCAAGTAAACTATTGTGGCCTTTGAAGATAATTTCAATATTTAATTTATTTTTTTGTTGCAGACATCTTTTACATGTTTTAGAGAACAGAGATCAAATGCTTAAATACATGTTTATAAATACATGTATATACAGGAAAAGGTAGCAATTTATTCGTATCATCTTCAACAGATTTAGGTCAAAAACAACATGGACATCAATATTATCATAGCTGCCTGTCTCTATTCTTGGTTGTGTTACGTTCTGCAAATAATGAAGATATAAGATTTTGTATGTTCGTAATTCATTGCCACCAATTCCTCTTAATGTAGTACCTATCTCTAATGTTAACTTCTACTAACATGTATTTATTTCAGGCAACAAATGAGACGCTTAATAAAAGTCATTTTCTGTTTAAAATTTTGAAGAAAATCGTTTTCATATACTTTTTATTGGTCAGACGTATGCATCATGCAGCTTTTTGTATCATGCGTTCGTATTGACACAGGGTAATAAGCGCCTGGGTGATACGGAGGTGATAGCTTCGAGGCAACGTCTGTCGATGACCGAATTTTATGACGGGAAACGCCACGCATAGGATTCAAGGTCCAATTAGCAATAATTAAGTGTGCAACATATGACAATGGCAAATAAGGCTGCGATAAAAGAATGAATTTCTGAAAGATAATAATATAGCGTAGTGTTTAGGAAAAATATAGTTTTTATGTTATTCTATTTTTGTCTTGCCTTCTATATGCACGAACTGTACAATAATTGCTTTATTCGATTGTGTAATACACCAATTCCAGATAATTTGTTCATTGATTAATAAAGATGAATATAGAACACTACACTCTGTACGTAACATGAATACATTGTGCATGGTATGTGATGCATGTATAAAGGAATGTGTCTACATGCATATTTATTAATAAACAGTAACTAGTGAACTGCGGAATGTTTGGCTGTTAGTAGTTAAAACTAACACGAATTATTATTTCATTTAAAAATTTATTTACTTTAAGACGTGTTATAATCACTTCCGAACCTTTCTTCTTCTTTTTTCATCTCACATAACTATCATTTTAAGGTAGTAGTCTTTTTGAATTAGAATTCCTGTGAATCACAAATTCATGAAATATAGATATCTTTAACACTATTTAAAATCCTTAATTGAAGGGAGTATTTTGTGTTACTGTATATATCTTTTGAATATAATTCTTATAATATATTTTGTGTTACTGTATATATCTTTTGAATATAATTCTTTGTAATATATCGCGGCTTTGTGACATGTTTTAAAACAATAATAATAATAATAATAATAATAATAATAATAATAATAATAAACCGAAAAATACTACAAGACAAATTTTACGAAATAATTACCATATGTCTGTATTTTTTCATTAATAGAATTAATCTAACTTAATTCATTTTGTAAATCTCATTAACTAGATTTTTTTTTCTGTGAGTTTCAGATTTGTAAGAACTTGCATGTCAAATCATTATTTTTTCAAAGATCTTTGAACTCTGTATACAGGCTTACACTATTTTAAAATATCTTATAAAAGTTTAAAAAATACGTTTGAATTATAAGCTATATATTTGTAATCATGATATCACGGAGATAATGCATATTTCCGCACTGTTACATGTATAAATGACCCCGCCCACAATCACACGTTATGATAAGGTGCAAAGTAGGGCCATACATTCTATTGGCTAAAACTAATTAAAGGCGGTATATTACACATGACACTCAGCGGTTGGAAGACAATTGGTCGAATGAAAGATACGACAGATTTTTTTGTTTTAATGTCAATGTAAAATATTTAAAAAAAAATCATGAATATAATATAATAAAACAAAATCTACTAATAAAAAACGAATAAATAAATGCATGAATGATGTTGGCCTTTCCAAAAAAAGTAATAAAACTAGAGGATGCTTTTGTAAAAAAGCGCATGTCTCCCCCACTGCTGAGAATAACTGTGAATGGAAACAGGAATGGAAATGGAGATAAGATAATGTAAATACCCGGTAGTCACTTCAATGAAGGCTGTCTATGGATGGTTTCTATTGTTAAGGTTGTATGAGAAGATGCTTCCTAAACTGTTTGTTTTTAACCAGGTATTCAATTTTGAAAATCCTGGTTATTCAATCAGCGTATGGCAGGCGGGCGTCAAACGAAATTGCACTTGATGGTCATATCATATATAGTTTCACAAATGAAATTAAATGAAATTGTGTCTGCTCCATAATTCTTCAAACCTTTAAAGGATTTTGATGATACTTGAAACAAACGTTTCATATTGTCAGATTTTTTTACACTATTGAAAGACAACTCAAATTACAATGTATGTAAAATCATGATAACTGTAGTGTGTTGGGATGACTCCACTCGTTTTCACAATGAAGCCTCTCTGGTAGATACTTGAAACAAAAATTCACCACATCCAGAGAACGTGTAGAGTACATGTTTCGTATGGCTGGTTCCAAGGTCAAGGTCTACTTAACACTTGAATGTCATATCATATATATAGTTTCACAAACGAAATTAAAGGAAATTGTGTCTGCTCCATAACTCTTCAACCCTTTGAAGGATTTTGATGATACTTGAAACAAACGTTCATATTGTCAGATTTTTTACACTATTGAAAGACAACTCAAATTTCAATGTATGTCAAATCATGATAACTGTAGTGTGTTGGGATGACTCCACTTGTTTTCACAATCAAATATGATAAACAAGCCTCTCTGGTAGATATGGTCAATAAGTGTGTTGTGTGCTGTAGTAGCCTTGTTTATTATTTGTTTAAAGCGATGTCGTAACATAGTGTGGGTCAATGGATGTTCTAAATATTGAATGAGGTCAATGTTGAAGTCTCCTAGAACTATGCAGTTTTCTGTTGGTGAATTTTCCAAGACAAGGGTAAGCTTTTGAAGGAACAAGTTAATCGGCAATGACGGAGGTTTATATACAGAGTAGACAGACAGTTGTTTAGCTAAAAGTTTTACAGCAACACACTCGATTCCACATGCATCCGTGGGTATTCGTTCATAAGCAAAGTCTTGATAAATGAAGAGGGCTACACCACCTTTAACAGTTGACTGATTAGTGTCCAATGTATTCAGATGATTATTATTATAATCTCGACACTGTAATTCTACATTATAGGTCTGGAGGGGATTTCTGAATGTAGAATTCTGGTTCATCCAGGTTTCTTGCAGGGCAATGATATCCATATGTTGAAGGAACAGATTGGAGGTAAATTCTTGAAGATGTGGTAGTAAGCCTTCGCAGTTGTGACTTGCAATATACATATGGTTGGTATGATCAAAACCTTGATCTGGTTCAAGAGAATTCCATCCTGGTAATGTGTTAGCCTCTGGCATATGAGACAATTTGTTTTGTATTGATGGGTCACAATATATTGCGTCAAGGTTGAAGTGGTCCTCTAAAAGGTGCAGACCAAAAGAAGATGTGACACGACTGAGATGATGATGAAGTTTGAGGGCTGTAGGTCAAAAGGAACTCTAGTTATCATCCGGAAACGAGAAATTGACCAACGGTCACTGTGACCTTGACCTTTGAACTACTGACCCCAAAAACAATAGGGATCATCTGCTCAATAAGACCAATCATCCTATGAAGTTTGAGGTCTGTAGGTCTAAAGGAACTCTAGTTATCATCCGGAAACGAGAAATTGACCAACGGTCAGTGTGACCTTGACCTTTGACCTACTGACCCCAAAAACAATAGGGATCATCAGCTCTATAAGACCAATCATCCTATGAAGTTTGAGGGCTGTAGGTCAAAAGGAACTCTAGGTATCGTCCGGAAACGAAGAATGGACGGACGGACTGACGGACTGACGGACGGACGGACTGACGGACGGACAGGGCAAAAACAATATGTCTCCCCCCGAGGTGGGGGAGACATAATAATAAATAGATAGATACATGAACTTAATATATAAAACCACTTTAGAAATAAAAGCCGTGATAAAACAAAATAAATGAAATAAAACGAAAAAGATAAATCGAAATAAATCGAAATGAATGAATGAATGAATGAATGAATGAATGAATGAATGAATGAATGAATGAATGAATGAATGAATGAATGAATGCTTAATTCAAGCTATTGATAAAAGCCGGTTATACGTTTTCCTGAATAATACGTGTGTATAATAATATAAAGTAATGACTAATGATCAATATGTATTATTTATATCGTCTAAAACAATCGTTATTAGAAATAAATTATTTTAAAGCCCAATGGAACAAGAGATTCATACATTTAGGATAAATATATACATGTACACCGGTATAGATGGATACCGAAAATAAGTTATTTTCGCGAAAATAAGATCGCGGCTACGAAAATAAGATTTATTTTTTAAATAGTGCATTTATCTGTTGAAATAATTATATAAAATATATATTTATGCATTCATTGAATGATTTTACTACTACATGTACGAAAATAAGATCCAATTGATGATCTATACGAAAATTAGATCTGCAAACAATTAAAATCCGTATATATGAATTGATATTTGTACGAAAATAAGATCCAATTGAAAATATGATCTATGCCAAAATAAGATATATAATTATAATCTGTATGAAAATTATGTTTTCGACTAAGATTTTTACAAATATTTTTATAAGATCTGTGAAAATGAAATTTGCATGAAAATAAAATCCTTACAAAAATAAGATCTATACGAAAATAATACAAATGTATTAGTATGAACATAATATCTGTTTGAGAATGATACGAAAAAGAAATCAAAATCTGTAAACAATAAGATATTTATATGAAAATAAGATATCAATATGGAAATGATTTTTATCAAATTATTATAAATCATAATTGAAAATACGTGTAGATTCTAATATGAAAATAATAAATATATTAAGTAAAAGAAAAGTATATAACTTTATTGCTTTAAGTGCTTGAATTAGATAATGCATAAACAAGATATTTCTATTTGAGGGAAGGAAAAAAATGACACAACGTATGACACGTGCACATGACTGTCGGCAGCAATCAATGCGCTAATACGATGATTGGATTATTGAATTTTCGCACTTATCGTAATTGACACACACTTATTAAAGCCCATCATTAAAGGTGTTTATTTGCGATTTATCATAGTCACCAATCATATCAAATTTTCATATATTTTCTTATATTTTTACAGATTTTTTTTACAGATTTTGTTATCAAAAAAATATACTGTATATATATTTTTACACAGATCTTATTTTCGTTAAAGATCTTATTTTATAAAGACATTATTTTCATATACAGATCTTTTTTTTTTCGTAAAAATCTTAGTAGAAAACAGACATTATTTCATACAGATCTTATTTTCATATAAATCTTATATTTGTGCGTATTATTTTCTTACAGATCTTATTTTTTTCGTATGGATCGCATTTTTATAGGATCTTATTTATATATATATAGTATTTTCATACAGCTAAAAATTTTTTACATATATTATTTTCAAATGTATCTTATTCTCGTAAGGATATTATTTTCATGCAACTTTCATTTTCACAGATCTTACATTTGTAAAAATCTAGTCGAATACAGACAATATTTTCATACAGATCTTATTTTTGCGTTTAAATGGTTGGCTGTAGAATATGGATGCTTTTACTATATTTCTTAGAGTTTTATTACTTAGACAAATAATTGCCAGTCCAAAAAGCGACAATTTTATGCGGGTCTCTTGCTAGCAGTTTCCTTGCAGTAGCTAATTCTTGAGCCTTCTACTACTGTGAAAAAAGACCCTTTAGACCATCACCATCATTTGATCATTCCACTTTTTTTTCGTATATTTTGAATTGGATCTTTTTTTTTGTACATATAGTATTTCCATACAGATCATATTCTCAATTACCATTACTTTTGTACAAATATCAATTCATACAGGTTTTGACTTTTAATATTTTACAGATCTTATTTTCGTACAGTCATGTAGTATTTTCATAAATATATAATATTTTCATACATGTATTAACTATTAACAGAAAGATCTTTAATTTTGGTACGTATGAACATTTTTTCATACAGCTTTTATTTCCTAACATATTTTATTTTCGTAGAGTACTGTTATGATTTTATTTTCGTACGGTACATATTCTTATATAGATCTAGATTTTATTTTCGTAGTCGTTATTTCAGGTTATTTTTGCAATAGTTCGTTTTTATTTGGATACTTTTCACCACAAACATTTCTTGTCTTATAAGAGAACATTTCATTCTTAAAATTTATTTGCAAAATCAGTGAAGTAAATACTATTTTAATATAAGTTATGAACCATGTAAATCATATATATATATATATATATATATATATATATATATATATATATATATATATATATATATATATATATATATATATTCGTAGATGCCGTCTTGTTCATGCGTTCTTACAATACCAAATTTGGAATATTAACCATTTTTGCCGCACAAACGTCTAATATTTCATTACAAAACATGCTATTCTTTATTATTTCATTCAAACAAATCATTTAATAACAGCAAAAATAGTTTCTGATACATTATATTCAAAAATTAAATCTTATTTTCGTAGACCCGATCGTATTTTCGATTTACATGGCAATTCAAGCTATTTTCATACGATAGTATTTTCGGTTCAAACTTCACTTTTTTAAATATATTTTTAGTTCTGAAATTTATTATTTCATGCATGCAAATCAATTATTTAGAAACAAAAAATACGTTTTTAATACATTATATCAAAAAGAAATCTTATTGTCGTATACCCAATCTTATTTTCGCTTTACGCGGCAATTTGAGTTATTTTCGTTCGATATATAGTATTTTCGCCTCAAACTTCACTTTTTTAAATATTTTTTTATTCTGAAATTTTAATTTGCTGTAAAATCATTCAATGAATGCATTAATATATATTTTACATAATTATTTCAACAGATAAATGCACTATTTAAAAAATAAATCTTATTTTCGTAGCCGCGATCTTATTTTCGCTAAAATAGCTTATTTTCGGTATCCATCTATACCCCATGTACACCTATCAACCAAATATACAAAGAAAAGTTTCTCTTATAGTGTGTGTGTTGGTGCGTGCGTGCGTGCATGTGTGCGTGTGGTTTTTCTTTTATGCATACATTGATTATGTGAACTATGTGCGATATACATGTATCTTTATTTCACAAAGCCAGTAGACCAGACTGGTCCATGAGGCAACATATTTACAATATATACAATTACATAGGTCACATGACATCAATTGTTAACTATTGCATACAAAATAAACATACTCAATACAAATAAGCCTTGAAACAGACTATACATTTTAAAAGATATACTTATTTGCATAATAACAATTGAAAAGGACTATACATTTTTAAAACTATACTGTTTACAAAAGAGGATAAACACACAGGGACTTGAAAACTACTGCAAAATATATGTCTGTATATATCGTAATGTATTGGGAGAAGACATACGATTAATTTTGATACAAAGCTTCATTTCTGATTTTGAATGCTTTATAAATATATAGTCCTAAATTAAATATAACATGTTCATTTTGGCATTTCAACAATTCTATGAATTTGAACATACTGGGTTTAATTACATAATATTGTGGTATTAACCTTTTTCTCAGAAAATTATATTTAGAGCAACATATTACAAAATGATATTCATCTTCAAGCACATTACATTGTCTACACAATCTATTATTTATATCAACTCTATGTCTAGACCATCTACCAGTTTCTATTTCAAGTCTATGAGAAGACAAACGTAATCTAGTAAGTGCATGTCGCACATGTTTGGTTTTTATAAAATTAAGATAAGGATGGAAACTAAAATCTGAGATATTTTTATAAAATAATGCTCTAGATGACTCTTCTAATCTTGAATTCCATTCTTGTACATAAACATCAGACAGGCGTTGTTTAAACAATTCTAAAAACACATTTACATTTGCAACTCCTTGAAATAACCATACATGATAAAAACCATAGCGACTTAATAAACATTTCACCTGGTTTGCCCAATTAAGAGTATTTGGGTGTCTTTCTATTGTATTTAACATATCTTTATAAACTATTTTAACATATTTCCTATCGTTTAAACGTAGAATTTTAAACCAATATTTAACAATTGAAAGTAAACATCTTGTTCTACATGGTAGTCTACCTATTTCACCATAAACAAAATCATTTTGACAGTTCTTTTTAACACCAAGGACCTTCTTACAAAATTGTGTGTGTACACGTTCAATACAGTTTGCAGATGCAAAACCCCAAACTTCACTGCTATATGATAAAATTGGATAAACTAATTTGTCAAATAGATCTAAAACATGCTTCGGCGATATATCAACAAATTTATACAAATACTTTTCTAGCCTATACGTTGCTTTAAGGGCCTGACCAGCTAATAATGTTTGCGTTTCTGTAAATGCACCACCAGTTGTAAAAACAACACCTAAGTATGTAAAACGATTAACTATTTCCAATATATTACCATTATAGTTAAACTCTAAATGACCAGGCAAACGACCGCCTTTTCTAAAAACCATAACTTTTGTCTTTTCTGCGTTAACAACAAGTTTCCACCTTTGACAATATGCATATAAAACATCAAGCCCTTTCTGTAAATCACTTGGGCTGTTAGAAAAAATAACAATGTCATCTGCATAAAGCATAAGAAATAACTTTATATAACCAAAATCAATACCGTTTAAACCATTTATAATAAATTCATTTTCAATATCATTTAAAAACATAGAAAATAAAAAAGGGGATAAGCATTCCCCTTGTCGTACACCTAAGATACATGTAAATTCATTACTTATCTCATTATTAAGCTTTACATGAGATTTTATATCATTATACATAGATTTAATTATATTAAGCAAACGTCCTCGTATTCCGTATTGTATTAATTTATACCACAAGTTATCTCGTACTACATAGTCAAACGCCTTCCTGAAATCTATAAAAGCACAATACAATTTGTTACCTGACTCTAAAGTTTTATTTATTAACACATGTAAAACAAAAATGTTGTCTACCGTAGACATATCTTTTCTAAAACCAGCCTGCGCTTCTATGTAAACATTATAATTCTCTGCCCACTTATTTAATCTGTTATTAATGATTCTAGTAAACAATTTTCCCAAAGTGCTTAGCAATGTTATACCTCTATAATTTTCAACATCATTCAAACTACCCTTTTTATGTAATGGTATAATGTAACCAGTAGCCCATACCTTTGGAAAATACTCTAAGTCTAATATCTTATTAAATATACATTTAATTGACGAATGCAACTGTGGACTACCATATTTAAAAATTTCATTGATATAAAAATCAGGGCCACAACTTTTTCCATTTTTTAATTGTTTGATCGCTACTTCTAACTCAGTATTTGTTATATCATTGTCTAACTCTTGAAACATTACAGTCAATTCACTATTAAGGTATCTTTCATTAAATTCTAAAACATCTTCATCAGGGATAAAAAATCTATCATCTGGGTTATTTATTGCTTTAAAATAATCTTCAAAACAATTCAAATTAATGTTTCCAGTTTTAGGTGTACATAACCCCTTAAGCATATTCCAATATGATTTGGCATTCTTATATTTAGCATTTAACAACCGACCAGTCTGTTCTTGTCTATAAATATACTTTGCTTTACGTATTTCAGCCTTATACTCACATCTGGCCTTTACCATTTCTTGTCGATTTACATCGTTTTTATCTAATCTATATGCATTTAATTTTTCATAAAATATATATTTTAGATCACAACACCGTTCAGTATACCAACTTTTGTTTTCACATCCTTGATAACTAAATATAGGTTCATTTATATTATCATTATTGAAATATTTTTTTAATTCAGGAGAGCAGACATCATCTAAAATATTAGAAAACTCTTCTATACATTCATCAATATCATTCGAATTCGAACAATTGTTTACATTATGTTGTAAAGTTTCAAACTTTGAAACAGTAACATTTGAATCTAACTTAGTATTAAAAGCATGAATAGTATCCGATTTCCATACGTATTTAAATGGTATTTTGCAAAAATCATCAGCCACATTATTTTCTACAGTTTCATTTGCATTAAAAATAAAACTACTAGTTAATATACAGTGATCCGAAAGAATATTTGGATCGTCCACATAAAAATCAAAACAAAAATCAAATAAATTTTCTGAAATAAGAATATAATCAATAACACTGCGACCTCTATTACATACATATGTAAATTTGCCAACATTTTTATCTTGACCACAGCGACCATTCATCATTCTAAGACCTGTTTGTTTACAGAAATCTAGGAACTGTATACCGTTACTATTTGGTCTAACTTTATCTTGAGAACACCGTGTATATTGTACATCAGGAATATAATCATCTGGAAATAAATGATTATTTGTTAAGTTGGTAGGTTCATGAGCAACAAAATCAAGTTCACTAGCAGTTCTGGCATTGAAATCACCGCATAAAATGATATTACTATTTTGAACCAAGTCATTTTCAAAATTTAAGATAGAGTCAACAAGCCTGTCGAATGTACCAACTTCCACCATATTTTGCCTGCTTGTTCCCTCAGGCAGCACGTAGCATACACCTATATATAGATTACTGTCTAACTGTAATATTTTACCATTTATCTGTACCCAAATTATATCATCACATGATGTAGAGACCAAAGTATGCTCGTCAACGAACTTATCTTTAATAAAGATTGCTACACCACCAGAGGAACGTTTTGTATTAGTTTTTATTTCAACTCTATTTACGAAGAAACATTCAAAACCATTAAATTTAAAGTCAAGTAGATTATTTCCCCAAGTTTCAGTCAAACACACTATATCAGATTTGTCAAAAACGCTTTTTAATTCTGTAGATTCAAGTTTGTTACAGTTTTTAGTGATCAATCCCTGTATATTTAATAGTGTAACATTTAAAAAAGTCTTCTCCCCGTTATCCTAACTCGAAACACGGCCCTGTGGAGTTTGCGACGATTCGCTTGTAGACTGTGTGTCACTAGTTGAATCACGGTTTGCACGAAAGTCACGCTGATGGCGTGAAGTAGATCTATTTGTACTACGTAGTGTGTTATTTGTTTTACTAATTTGTCGTGACTCCCGTGCGTTGCCTGTAGCAACCGAAGATGTGTTAGTACGCCCAGGAGTGTTCACTGGTGCATTAGAAACATATATGGACTGTTGTGTAAATGGACGTACATGTGGATTAACATTCCTGGAGAGAGTATCTGGATTTGAAGTTGAGGCTATCACAGGTCCATTTCCTGAAACATTCTGTGTTGCAGACAAATTGACAGGCTTTACAGCTTTTGGATGTACTGCAGTTTGCGAGGAGGGCAGAGGACCCAAAACATGAGCATTGGACGTTGTTACAGCATCAGCGTATGTATGTGCATGCGTTGTGTGTAAAGATTGTATTGTACTGGGATCGGATGTTGAAATATTTTCACCAGCACGTACACTTTGAGAGGAGTCACTATACGTATCATGTACTGGAAAATTATTTACAACAACGTTATTTCTTGGACGTATGTGTTCAAAAGACAGGTTCCGTTTCATGTGCACTATATCATTCCACTGTGGGAACTCATCAGCCACCACTTGACCATTCACAATCAGCTTTGCCGGATATACAATGGAAGCACGAGTTTGAGGGGTTTTCAGAGCGTCTTTATAACTTTTCCATAATCGTTTACGGGCTTCAACAATTTCTAATGGGAAGTCTCTGTGAATCGCGTGTGGTGAATTTTTACATTTGTAAACATTGTTCATAACATACTGAACATCAGCATAGCTTCCAAAACATACAATAATAGATCGACGACCATTACGACCCTGTGGTGTGCCTAACCAATGCGAACGTTCAATTGGGAGCATCGTAGATGTGTCTAGTTCGAGTTGCTCTTCCAGGAATCTACAGACTATATCAGAACAACTATCACGACTTCCAGAGCAAAACCCGGTGAATATTAGATTGTTACGACGGGAACGAGCCTCTAGATCTATCTGTTTGTAAGTAAGGATTTTCAAAGAATCAATATACTGATCTGTAATTTCAGCCATTCGTTCAATCTTGTTGTTGGTAGTTCGCAGAATATTTTCAATTTTGGCTATACCATTATCTTGATTTGATTTCAATGATTTAATTTCACTAAACAATAAAGTCATCTTACTTTCCATATATTTCATAATTGTATTGTTTGTTTCATCAGGTAAACTAGCGTCACTAGGGCCCCTCTTCCTCTTTCCATATCTATCAACTGTACAAAAACCTTCGCAATCGTCCGTTTCAATAACATCTCCATCTTCTAGATCGTTTGCAAGTTGGCTAAACATATTCTGAGTGTCAACATTGGCCGCCATTTTCACAATTCGACGAACAAAAGAACAAAGGGTTTCGCACGAAAACTAGTGATTTTACTATTTTCTCACCATATTACGCCAAATTTATTAATTATATCCGCCTACAACAGCACAAATCATAGTCTCTCTTAATTACAAAACTGAATTGCTCAATTTGAATCTCAAATTTACTTTAAATATCAAAAATATTCTCAACAATTTTTTACAACTTTTCACCACCATGTCACGTGACCTTATATATCCATATATACATACATATAATACATGTATTTACAAACGAGACATATTCGTCTAGAATTGAATCCAACGAGTTTGCCACGTACGTTGTAATGAGATATAAAATGGCACGAAACGTTTTTTTTTGTTTTGTTTGTTTTTCTTCTCAAGATCAACTGTTAACTTATTCAGAATTAAGAATATCCGAATCTATCCCCACCCCCTAAGAAAACACACTGTAATAATTAACCATATTGTTTACATAAAAAATATTGTGCAAAATAATGTATGTTTACTGCTAAAAAACTAATGTATTATACTCATTATATTAGAAAATCCTCATATTGTACGTGCAAATGTGCTTGAGTGAATAAAGATTTCTGTCTGTCTGTCTGTCTGTCTGTCTGTCAATAAAATCAAACAAAAACCTTCAAATAATATGTTTGTAACATGCACGAACACACTTATTCATTTTGAATGTTTTTTCTACCGAGTTTTTCGTCTGTCATAGAAAGAAACAAGGAACGTCAAAACTATAGCTACCAAATATATATTCTAACATTTTTGTAAAGGAGTGTAAAAAGAATAGAAATGTAGACCAGACATCGACTTCTTTCACGCCAGGAAATGTGTGACGAATGAAAAAAAATACACAGGTCTAATGCTAGAAAAATGTCAGTGTTATCATTTGCACATTATTACATAATAAAATACGAATTAAAACTGCTGCATCTGCAGAAAATGCTTCTTACGCATATAGATTTTAGTGTTAATTTAATTAAAGTACTGAAATAATACTGTTACCAAAATGCACATATCACACATTGAAAAAATTTAGACGTATCCTAAAGAACGCGAAAACGCGTCACTCATTTCTTATGCATATTATTTAACGGACAACAACAACATCATTTCCATATTCAATATCTCATGCAGAATGACTGAAATGGTCATGTACACACATGAAACAGAAGTAAGCAAGTGTTTTCTGAAAACCATGAAAGTATTTGATATATATAAAAAAAAAAAATAACATAACCTTAGTGTAAGAATAATTTTTAAAAATCATTACTAGACTCTCGTAGAAATATTGTATAAACGTATCTGTGTTACTGGGTATCTTTTACAAAAAAAGAAAATAACCAAAAAACTAACTGGCCCAATGTGCTATTAATCACTTGATTAATTTTTAATATATATAATACTGAAGGACTTGGGTCATAGGCTTAAAAGAAATTACACGTGATCTATTCCTACTCAAACAGTTGAAATATGTCATACTAGATAAAAGATCGATACATATTACTTTTTAAAAATATCTCAGGATGTGATTTTTGGTACAAAGATGACGTCAGTAACGAGGGATTTCGACTGTTGAAAATGACATGCTTCACTTTCCTTCTAAACTACGAAATTTCTGCTGCTTTGCTAATACTGCTGTAATAATGATGATGATGATGATGATGATTATTATTATTATTTTGATCACTATTTATTTATTTATTTATTTATTTATTCAGTCAGTCAGTCAGTCAGTCAGTCAGTCGTTTATTTATTTACTAAAACCTCTTTCGCAGTAATATAAGTCGAACACGATAACGTATAATTGGTTGTGCAAGTCATTCAATTATTACATTTTGCATTTTATTTATAACATAGAAGAATAAAAGTGTGTATGAAAAGGTACACCCTAGTAGCGTAGTGGTGTAAGAGTTCTGGTTTTTCCAGTTCAAATCTGCAATTGTGCGCTGTTTTTTTCCATTTGTTTTTTGTTTGTTTGTCACATAAGTTTTGCTTTTCCCTTTTTGAACCTGTAATTAAATAACTGTTTTACACAACTGAAACTTATAACGGTTAAGCAAATTGAATGAATTTGATTGTTTAACAGTCATTGGATACATTGAACAGTATTATTAATTTTATTATTTTTGAAATTTTGAATTTCATTCGTCACAACTTTAACAATTTTGGCTCATTTGTATATATCTTTTTTCTTCCTTTGGTCTGTTTGGTCCGTCTGTTGAATGCGAATCCATGTAAAACTAAATGTTCTACGATAACCTTGTGTGTACGAAATTCACGAGGAAGTGAAATCCTGTTAGTAATTAAATACATAAAAAAATGAAAGGAAACCAAAAGAATGCCCTTTCAAGGATTTGTACCAGGGTCTCTACACTGACGGATCGACACCTTGCCACTACGCTATTATGCTGAACGGATGACAAATGAGTATTTGTTTAGTTGGTAATAATACGGACAGACGGACGGCGGGGAAACCGGAAGTTCCCCTCCGGTTAAACCGGTAGGGAACTAATAAATGTCATTTAAATTCCGTATAATACATACAAAACGAGACAAAGTGTGTACATGTTTGCAAGAAATCGATCATTTCCATTAAAAAAAACAAAAACAAAAAAAAAAAAAACAAAAAAAAACAAATACCATAGACTTCTCTAATATCATAGGTAAACATTAAACCAACTCTGCTATGCGGATTTGATGATTGTACACTTTAAGCTTTTGCGATTTTTTTTCAATATTAAGTATACAAATGTATATTTAATATTAATTGATGTATTTAAATAACATAAAACTATAATGGTCGCAATACATCCAGCCAATCAGTACTTCTATCTCTTTTGTGTATTATCTTTTATAATTGATTAATGATCCTTTCATGTCCTCTACGTATACATTCTCTTACAACTTATTTGATGAATATGTCGGGAAATATAAATTTCATTCTAAGACCAGCGATTTCTGTTTTACATTGGAAAATGCTAATTAATTTCAAGAAATTCCGACTCAATTAATTTCAAGAAATTCCGACTCAATATCAGAATTCACTGTACATTTTACATTTTCATATATTTTGTTATATAAATAATTGTACTTAATCTGTGAAACCAGCATATTGAATTAATTTTGTTTGTACAGTAGTCACGCCTTTCTCAATGAATGGCGCCATTGCCATATACATTGTATTAATATTCCAAAATTTCCGACGATAGTATGACGATGACAGGTATGACAATATGTGATGATAATACGATAGTAAATAACGACGGTAAAGAGTGAACAGTAAAACGGATATATCGTGACTGTACGCCAGCGCCATGCTAAAGTAATTAGTAGGATAATTACAGTACTACAGTACGATCCTGATAGCACTTAAGAACAATGATGACGGTTTAACATGACGATGATATCAGTATAATGATGAAAGTATTGTGATGATAGTTCGACTGTACTACATTACGATAATGCGACAGTGCTGTAATAAGATTATGACAGTGCTATAGTAAGATTATTATAGTGATATAGTAAGATAATGACAGTGCTATAGTAAGATTATGATAGTGCTATAGTAAGATTATGACAGTGTTATATTAAGATTATGATAGTGCTATAGTAAGATTTTGACAGTGGTATAGAAAGATTATGACAGTGCTATAGTAAGATTATGATAGAGCTATAGTAAGATTATGACAGTGCTATAGTAAGATTATGACAGTGCTATAGTAAGATTATGATAGTGCTATAGTAAGATTATGACAGTGATATAGTAAGATAATGACAGTGCTATAGAAAGATTATGACAGTGCTATAGTAAGATTATGACAGTGATATAGTAAGATGATGACAGTGCTATAGTAAGATTATCACAGTGCTATAGTAAGATTATGACAGTGCTATATTAAGATTATGATAGTGCTATAGTAAGATTTTGACAGTGGTATAGAAAGATTATGACAGTGCTATAGTAAGATTATGATAGAGCTATAGTAAGATTATGACAGTGCTATAGTAAGATTATGACAGTGCTATAGTAAGATTATGATAGTGCTATAGTAAGATTATGACAGTGATATAGTAAGATGATGACAGTGCTATAGTAAGATTATCACTGTGCTATAGTAAGATTATGACAGTGCTATATTAAGATTATGATAGTGCTATGGTAAGATTTTGACAGTGGTATAGAAAGATTATGACAGTGTCATAGTAAGATTATGATAGTGCTATAGTAAGATTATGACAGTGCTATAGTAAGATTATGATAGTGCTATAGTAAGATTTTGACAGTGCTATAGTAAGATTATGACAGTGCTATACAATGTAGTAAGATTATGACAGTGTTATAGTAGAATGATGACAGTGTCATAGAAAGATTATGATAGTGCTATAGAAATATTATGACAGTGCTATAGAAAGATTATGACAGTGCTATAGTAAGATTATGACAGTGCTATAGTAAGATTATGATAGTGCTATAGAAAGATTATGATAGAGCTATAGTAAGATTATGACAGTGCTATAGTAAGATTATGACAGTGCTATAGTAAGATTATGACAGTGCTATAGTAAGATTATGACAGTGCTATAGTAAGATTATGACAGTGCTATAGTAAGATTATGATAGTGCTATAGAAAGATTATGATAGAGCTATAGTAAGATTATGACAGTGCTATAGTAAGATTATGACAGTGCTTTATTAAGATTATGACAGTGCTATAGTAAGATTATGACAGTGGTATAGAAAGATTATGACAGGTTAAACTAAGATTATGATAGTGCTATAGTAAGATTATGATAGTGCTATAGTAAGATAATGACTGTGGTATAGTAAGATTATGACAGTGCTATAGTAAGATTATGACAGTGCTATAGTACAGCACAAGCCTTGAAAATGGTCGAAAAACGGAATTAATAAGGTTACATAGATGTTACAAGGATGTTACAGCATTGTTACAGCATTGTTACAAATGTTACGAGAGTTGAGAATGAAATGAAAATTTCACAGATAATTGTTACAAATGTTACAGGTTGTTACAAGTGTTACAGAACAAGCCTTGAAAATGGCCAAAAAACGGAATTAATAAGGTTACATAGATGTTACAAGGATGTTACAGCATTGTTACAGCATTGTTACAAATGTTACGAGAGTTGAGAATGAAATGAAAATTTCACACATAATTGTTACAAATGTTACAGGTTGTTACAAGTGTTACAGCACAAGCCTTAAAAATGGTCGAAAAACGGAATTAATAAGGTTACATAGATGTTACAAGGTTGTTACATAGTTGTTACAGCATTGTTACAAATGTTACGAAGGTTGAGAATGAAATGAAAATTTCACAGATAATTGTTACAAATGTTACAGGTTGTTACAAGTGTTACAGAACAAGCCTTGAAAATGGCCAAAAAACGGAATTAATAAGGTTACATAGATGTTACAAGGATGTTACAAGGATGTTACAGCATTGTTACAGCATTGTTACAAATGTTACGAGAGTTGAGAATGAAATGAAAATTTCACACATAATTGTTACAAATGTTACAGGTTGTTACAAGTGTTACAGCACAAGCCTTAAAAATGGTCAGAAAACGGAATTAATAAGGTTACATAGATGTTACAAGGTTGTTACATAGTTGTTACAGCATTGTTACAAATGTTACGAAGGTTGAGAATGAAATGAAAATTTCACAGATAATTGTTACAAATGTTACAGGTTGTTACAAGTGTTACAGCACAAGCCTTAAAAATGGTCAGAAAACGGAATTAATAAGGTTACATAGATGTTACAAGGTTGTTACATAGTTGTTACAGCATTGTTACAAGTGTTACGGGAGTTTGGAGTGAAATGAAAAAATCACAGGTAATTGTTACAAATGTTACAGGTTGTTACAAGTGTTACAGCACAAGCCTTAAAAATGGTCAGAAATCGGAATAAATAAGGTTACATAGATGTTACAAGGTTGTTACAGCATTGTTACAGCATTGTTACAAATGTTACGAGAGTTTGGAGTGAAATGAAAATTTCACAGATAATTGTTACAAATGTTACAGGTTGTTACAAGTGTTACAGAACAAGCCTTGAAAATGGTCAGAAATCGGAATTAATAAGGTTACATAGATGTTACAAGGTTGTTACATAGTTGTTACAGCATTGTTACAAATGTTACAAAGGTTGAGAATGAAATGAAAATTTCACAGATAATTGTTACAAATGTTACAGGTTGTTACAAGTGTTACAGCACAAGCCTTAATAATGGTCAGAAAACGGAATTATTAAGGTTACATAGATGTTACAAGGATGTTACATAGTTGTTACAGCATTGTTACGAGTGTTACGAGAGTTTGGAGTGAAATGAAAATTTCACTGATAATTGTTACAAAAGTTACAGGTTGTTACAAGTGTTACAGCACAAGCCTTCAAATTGGTCAGAAATCGGAATTAATAAGGTTACATAGATGTTACAAAGTTGTTACAAAGTTGTTACAGCATTGTTACAAATGTTACGAAGGTTGAGAATGAAATGAAAATTTCACACATTTTTGTTACAATTGTTACAGGTTGTTACAAGTGTTACAGAACAAGCCTTGAAAATGGCCAGAAATCGGAATTAATAAGGTAACATAGATGTTACAAGGTTGTTACATAGTTGTTACAGCATTGTTACAAGTGTTACGAAAGTTTGGATTGAAATGAAAAAATCACAGGTTATTGTTACAAAGGTTACAGATTGTTACAAGTGTTACAGCACAAGCCTTAAAAATGGTCAGAAAACGGAATTAATAAAGTTACATAGATGTTACAAGGTTGTTACAGCATAGGTACAGCATTATTACAAATGTTACCAAGGTTGAGAATGAAATGAAAATTTCACAGATAATTGTTACAAATGTTACAGGTTGTTACAAGTGTTACAGCAGAAGCCTTGAAAATGGCCAGAAATCGGAATTAATAAGGTTACATAGATGTTACAAGGTTGTTACATAGTTGTTACAGCATTGTTACAAGTGTTACGAGAGTTGAGAATGAAATGAAAATTTCACAGATAATTGTTACAAATGTTACAGGTTGTTACAAGTGTTACAGCACAAGCCTTAAAAATGGTCAGAAATCGGAATAAATAAGGTTACATAGATGTTACAAGGTTGTTACTGCATTGTTACAGCATTGTTACAAATGTTTCGAGAATTGAGAATGAAATGAAAATTTCACAGATAATTGTTACAAATGTTACAGGTTGTTACAAGTGTTACAGCACAAGCCTTAAAAATGGTCAGAAATCGGAATAAATAAGGTTACATAGATGTTACAAGGATGTTACAGCATTGTTACAGCATTGTTACAAATGTTACGAGAGTTGAGAATGAAATGAAAATTTCACACATAATTGTTACAAATGTTACAGGTTGTTACAAGTGTTACAGCACAAGCCTTAAAAATGGTCGAAAAACGGAATTAATAAGGTTACATAGATGTTACAAGGTTGTTACATAGTTGTTACAGCATTGTTACAAGTGTTACGAGAGTTGAGATTGAAATGAAAATTTCACAGATAATTGTTACAAATGTTACAGGTTGTTACAAGTGTTACAGCACAAGCCTTCAAATTGGTCAGAAATCGGAATAAATAAGGTTACATAGATGTTACAAGGTTGTTACATAGTTGTTACAACATTGTTACAAATGTTACGAAGGTTGAGAATGAAATGAAAATTTCACAGATAATTGTTACAAATGTTACAGGTTGTTACAAGTGTTACAGCAAAAACACTAAAATGACCAGAAAACGGAGTTAATATGGTTACATAGATGTTACTAGGTTGTTACATAGTTGTTACAGCATTGTTACAAATGTTACAAGAGTTTTGAGTGAAATGAAAATTTCACAGATAAGAAGTTTAAGAAACAAACTTGTTACAAATGCTACTGAATTTACATGCGTTACGTAGGTGTTACTTAGTGTTACGCTTGTAACAAATGGCAAGTGTTTCATTAAATTGCGCCCATTTTGTGCCCTTGACATGCTCTTAATGCATTTGTAAATTATCTTCACCATCATCATCACCATCATTATTACTATTATTATTATTATTATTATTATTATACTATTATTATTAAGCACATAAAACTGTAAACACTGGAAAGGTCCATTCAATTCTTTTTAAATATTTTGGCAAAACTAAGTTATTGTAAATATGTATGCACTAAAGAAAACAGCATTTTTATGACACATTGGCTAGGTAATTTATTATTATTATGAAACACGTTTCACATTTCTAACAATTTTTAAAAATATGGCAATAATCTGAGGCATAATGTGCCTTCGTAGGTTAAAGTTAATACATCAAAGTTTTTTTCTGATTCTACGAGACCATTCCTTCTATTACTTATACACGAACAGTCTAAACTTGAACACTGTCTTGTATTTTATTGCTCATAATGATTATTTTCTCTGATCTTGGGAAATGCCCTTATAGGTGTACTTTTTTATTTACAAAAGGTTTTACTATTAACTTTATGTTATTACATATTTGTTTATACTATGTAGAAAATGGAAAATATGGTATGCATTAAGTTTGTATACCTCAATTTTGAAATATAATTGTATCTAACCGTAAGAGAAAAAGAGATGTTATTTAAAAAGAGATATTTTCCGCCGCAAGTTTTAAACATATGCACGTTTCGTTATAATGAACACTAACCTCTACTTACAGATAAAAGTACGCGTTAAGTTTATTTTCGGAAAATACTATATTGAGTTTATATAACATAACTAGATCTTTACATTTACGGAAATTGCACTGACATGAATATATCTTAAATTTTGGAATTTATTACTGGACGTAAGTGGTACTTGTTGTTCATAGATTTACAGTTAGTCAAACATAATTTCGCAATCAATCTAATACATGTAATTAACTTTAGAATATACTTCACCTTTTATTTGCAGTAATTGGAGTTTTACCGAATCACTGATATATTTGTGCAGTTTCATTAATTAATTAATAGAATTATTTTTAATTTTTCTTTTTTGCTTTCTCAGTCAAATTTTGTAAGCGACTATGTGAATAAGCGAGGTATTGTATTAAATCATTTATTTAACCTTTTACCCCATGAGCACATTGCGAAAAATGGCCGTTTTCATTGAAAAGCCTCCTGTAACAAGTTCAAAATGCTATAAAACTTTGAAAAATACTTCAATACTGATGAAACTTGGCACAAATAATGACTAGACCATAGCCTTTGTAACAGCATGCTCAATCGTAAATTTCCTGTTACCATGGCAACGGGGAGACGTCTCAAGATTGCCAAATATCACTATTTGGCATTGTTTTATTTTTCATCAAAACTGATTTCAAAGTGCTGCAACTTCTAAATGAATTGAGACAGAGTGAAAGACTTTTCAGCGTCGGTTACTAGTTACCCTAATTTCGACCTGAGGGCATTTTAGCCTGTCACATGTCCAAAAGTTTCTTGGCTTCCGTCCCCCTTCAAACCTCCGAAACAGAAGGGGGCACATCCCCCTTCTGGCAACACCCTGATGTAACATTTTGATGGGGGACGGCGCCGAAAAAGTGGTCACGTTTTTAAGCAACATTTCTTAAACGAAAAACATAGTTTTGGGCCTAAATAGGGCATTTTTCACTATTTGAGGCCTCAAATAAAGGAGGGGGGACAAAAAATCGTCAAAAACGTCTTTATGGGGGAAAAGGTTAAATAATTTTACAAAATAAAAAAAAAGAAAATTAGATACCCATTAAAATGCAAGGCCACAGTATATACACTGTATAACTTTGATCGATATATTTGAGCAGATATTGATAGATCTATCTGCAAAAAAATTACAAACCGATAGATATACAATTTACATAACTATTGATCATGACATTTTAAATGTTTTAAAAAAGGACTTGTGCTGATATCAGAAAACGATTTTCGGAAAATTGAGTCTTTTTTCCGTAACTGTAAAAGATTACACTCGACGTTCAGTACTTTTTGTTAGAAGCTCAATTATCACGCGATGATAACGTGTGTGACATGAATGTTATATTTAATTTCAAGTCGTCTGTCTGAGATGTGAGATACAGAAGCTTTGGAGCGGAGACGACGATGGGTAAGTAGTTTATCATATATCTTAGTTTTGATACTTTTGCTGTCCTTTCCTTTTATGTTACGAGTATTAATATGGTTTTATTTTTATGTGTTAGTTTATTATACAATTGCTGTTGTTTGTGCTGCTGGTAATTACCTAAGGTTATGCGCAATTACATTTTGTTGATCATAGTCATAAAAAGTTTTTTTTTACCCCAGCAAAACATATAACGAGGGTCAAGTGCTTTAAATCTATTCCAATTTTATATACTAGTTACTATATATAGTGACAAAAATTGCCTATAATTTCAAATGATTATGAGTGTCACGTGACCGAATAAGAGCTGGCGGCCGGGGCCGTTAACTCATATTAGAAAAACAACACCAATTAACACTTAGATAAACAAGCAAATCTTACTGTGTGTCTGTGTGACGGCTACTATTTCTTGAACTCATAAACGTTTATACTAGATTTACAGGAAAGGGCATGCTCCATCATGTAATTCTTGTTGTGCAGACCTCCCATTATGACAGGTGACAGATTTCCCGTTTATCCCCTGACAATTAAGGCCAAATGTAAACAAAGTAGTTAAATTAAGAAAAAGGGTGTTGAGAATTTTTTCGGGAGCCTTAAAGTTGTAGTGAAAAGTTCAAATCCAAAATTACTCAGATAATGAGTATAAATTTAAAGTAGTTTTTCTTTTAAATGGAGGAATTTCCATTATTATTCATTAATGAAATATAATTCCCCACCTTAATACCACAATGCAGAACAGGCTTTAAGGTGCTCTGATTTTCCATACATTTCAGGACATGCTCCCCCCATATCCACGTCTGAACCTTTTTGTCTACCTAAATTTGCAAATACATGAATAGATTGGCTTAATAAATAAATAGATTTAAAAGGAAGAGCGTCTTAATGAATAGACGGGCTTAATAAATCGAGAGATTTAATAGATATATGTGCTTAATGAATAGATGGGCTTAATAAATAGAGATATTTTGTAGAATAGAATAATTAGACGGGGTAATTAAATAGACGGGCTTTATAAATGAATACCGGATAGTATATACACAGGCGTACAAACATTGCTATTTCTGTTGATATTGCAAAAGTCTGATAAGCACTTTAATCTTAAATTCATATCCATATTTTAGATCTGCTTGTATATATACGTTTTCATTTAAAACTTTGCGAGTTATACGCCCATTAAAGGTGTACTTTCTACCTAGCGAAATTTGGTTATTCGTGTATAGACAAACAGTGTAGCATTCAGATAATCGTTATCTTACAATGCTTTCAAGTGTATTTGCAAATAATGATAAACCCGAATAAGAAAAAACTTGCATGTCAAGTCACATGATATTATTTATTAAAGTCGAAGATCAGGTTTAACATGTAGATATCTGTTCTTACAATGTTAAATCGAAGTTTCTCCTTTTGTTGGTGAATGAAAAAGTTGATAAAAGGAGAATGTAAAAACGCCTTGTATTTTACACTTGCGATTGTGTTCGGTATAATATAATATTAATAAACATATACAATATCTCTTACGCAATGGCCCAGTTATAATTACTTTACAACTTGCATGAAGTCATTGCCAACAAAATAAATAATACCGATCAAATAAGCATTTTGAAACGCTCTGTTTGAATATGTACTAACCCATTATTATCTTATTTGTCTGCAAGGAATAACAGACTGCAACGAAATTAGACCGGAAAGCTTCGTTGCCGGCAGTTAATCGTAACTTACTTCCATTCACCTTTCGCGCCATTTTTGGTTCAAGTTCAGAGAACAGAAATAAAGTGAGCCCTTTAGAAATACGAATCCCGGCAATCAGTATTCTTCCTATTGAAATAGCGACAGTTTTTTTTATAAAATACTAGCTCCTGCTGCAGCATAATGCCCTTTGTAAAATCTTGATTAGATTTTATGCATTAATGATGCCTATCTATAAAAGTATGGCGCTAGTAACCTTCATCCTCTTTACCTGTCCATTTTTGATCACTGGCCATAAGTCAATAGGACAAATAATCAAATATTTTATAGAAATTGTACTGACATAAATAAAATTATGATCAATCTCTTAAAACATTTTAATTTTTCCACTGAGTTATCCAAAATCGCATTTCTATTATTTTATTAGCCCAATTTTAGTTAAAAGTGTTCACACGCGTTATAAATTTGAGTCATTTTTAGCAGGATTTTTCCTTCAAGGTCAATTACGGAAATTTTGAACTTTGATATAAGCTGAGTTATATAGTTTGAGGAAGTGACCTACTTTCTTTACCTTGTCGTACAGCAATGAATTTGGAACATGTGCACAGTTTCAGCTACCTAGATTATGATGATGTTACCTTCTATCTTGGCTATTATATTTGGACCATGTATGTAAAATTGAACTTTGATATCAGCTGGCCCAGAAAATTTGATAAAGTGACCTATGTTCATGTCCTTTGATTATTAAGTATCTCCACGGAGTGATCGAAATTTGTATTTCTATAATTTTATAAGCCCGATTATAGTTAAAAGTGTTAACACACTTTTAATTTAGCAAGACTATTATAATAGATTATGATGATGTGATCTTCTTTCTTGTTCTTTTATGTACAGCTATGAAATTTGACCATCAAGTGTGACTAGACCAACATATTAAAATTTTGAAATAACAGCAACACAATTGATGCGTTACTTTAATCTACATTCTCTTCATTTAAAAGTAATCATTTTTTGTGTTGCGTCGTTTTTAATTGTTTGGGTCGTCAGACCAAACAAATAATGGTAGCGAAATTTCAGACCCTGATGTTCTTATAGTAGTCCAAACTCCTCGAAGCAGTTACTTCCCTTCATATGTACATTCACGCCGAGGAATTAAGGGGAGAACACTTCGTAAAGATTGTCAAATGACAGGCGCATTTATTTTCGTAACGAAAAAATAGTTCCCGATTGGTCGAAGATTTCTAATATTGTGTTATTATGCTTATATTCAGCTCCATGATTATTTACTTCAGTGGTAAACAACAGGTTTACCGTGAACAAAATATATCGAAATTAATAAGTTACAAACTCTAATTAAGAATAATATGGTATTCTTTAGGCTGTTATCTTATAATTCCCCGTGGTCGAGTGGTTTACACGCTCGCCTTAG
The DNA here is from genome assembly GCF_026571515.1 of Ruditapes philippinarum. NCBI lineage: Eukaryota > Metazoa > Mollusca > Bivalvia > Venerida > Veneridae > Ruditapes > Ruditapes philippinarum. The sequence continues at coordinate 260,742 of NW_026854164.1, forward strand.
AGGCGAAAGGTTTGGAGTTCAAATCCCAGTTCAGACAACTTATGTTTTCTTTTCTTTTTTGTTTGTCTTTTTTTTAAATTGATTAAGCCAAATAAACATTAAATTGAATATCAGTGTTGCAATTAGCCTTATAGCCAATTAACTATATTTATAACACTGGAAACAGAATTTGGTGACACTTTACAAACAAATTGGTTTATAATCTCACAACCTTCACATTTCCGACATTCTGAGACCCAAACAAATTCAGCGCATTCTGTGCGTTGCTTATCTTGCGTCGCCTAACATTATAGCAACTCAGTTGTTGCGTTGTTTTCGTATTTATTACAGCATATGATGATTATATGTTGAATTGCGACCCACCTTTCAATAAATAAAAAAATGTTTAAATCGAACTATCGCCATGGTTGATTCTCTCCTTTTTTTTTCTTTTTTCTTCACTCAAATTGATTGTGTTCCTATTTGCATTAATACGACACGGCACGTTGTTGTTAGGGTCATTATTTACATAAAATACGGTAAACGTGTTGGGCTGACAGGTTTATATAGAGATAACGAATGTATTGTTGATCACAAAATATATAGACTATAGATATTTCAAGATTTTCGAAAAATAGTAGACCTCTTCTATTAAGTACAGGCAAACATCCAAGTGTTATTTTCACAAAATCTCTTGACCTTTCTGATAAAAAAAGTAGATACTCTCTTTTGTGTAATATTATATCTTCACAAACGTGGCAAATATGATTTTTATAACTTTCAGTGAATTTTAGATACATAGCTCTTGAAGAAAATATTAATAATGTTATTGGCGAATGTCGAACTTTTTGGGAAATAGAAACAAACATCCAAAATAAAAATAAAACTGTATTTTCAAATTAGAAATGAAAGCAAACGTGAAATAATCGGTAATTAAAGCACGAAGGGACGACAAATGTGCTTCCGCTTTTTCGGATTTTTGAGGCTTTGAAGCGAAAATACGACAGAAGAGGGCGAAAATACGACACATAAAATCTGTCGTTTATTCGCATTCCTCCTGTCACATTTGCGATTTTTGGCATTGTTACATTTTCGCATTGTTGCAAATGGATACATCAATCTGAAAATACCTAAAGGTTACAGCTAATGACATTTTTGTAACATTAGTTTTTTGTTTCCCTTCTTGTTTCAAAGCGTTAAGTACCGTGAACTAAGAGAGGCACAGTATAATACAATATGATCTTAATACAATAATGTAATACTTTTCGAAAAAAGGGTATGAATTAGAATTGATTTCCTTGCAATATGGGGAAGATGGCAGACAGAATGACCGTCAAGAGAGCTTTGTTTTAAAGATCTGGAAACGCCTGATCATGACAAGATGACATAATGTGGTAATGAATAAAAATAATTTTAAATATTATTATATAAATTTTAAAATGCAATAAAACGACTGAAAAAGGCTGAATGACCGGGAACTAGGGTGAACAATTTTTTCATATGTGTGGTGTTTTCTTTTATTTTCAAACTTAATCCAACATGCACTCTACGTAATCAAATAAAGTATGTCTTACAAACTCTTATACTAGAATTAACAGACATTATATTTAATGTTTTCCAGTGAAAATACACCACATTCTCAGAGTAAATATCTATTTTAAGATGTGTGCGGGCAGTGCCTTTATCGTTAATTCTCATGTCACACCCGTCAGCGGTAAAATATTAAATCAAAGCACAGAAGGTGCTGAATTTGTTTGGGTCTCAGAATGTAAGAAAGGTGCAGGCTGTGAGATTATAAACCAATTTGTTTTTGTATAGTGCCACCAATGCTTTCCAGCGTTTTAATTGTAGTAAATTGGCTATAAGACTAATTGCAACACTGATATTCAATCCAATGTTTATTTGATTTAAACAACTGGGATTAGAACTCCAGACCTCTCGCTTCCTAAGCGAGCGCGCAACCCCTCGGCCACGGTTTATTTATATATTAAATGCCTGAAGAAAACCATATTATTCTAATTTAGGGTTTGTAACGACGCTAACTGTTGTTTAACACAGATGTAAATAATCATGGAGCTTACTATAAAGAATAAAATAATATTATGAATCTTCGACCATTCGGGAATTATTTTGCTTGAAAATTAATGCGCCTGTCATTTGACCATCTTTACGCAGTGATCTCCCCTGAATTTTTCGGCGTTAGTGTACATATAAAGGGAAGTAACCGCTTCAAAAAAGCGGACTACTTTCGGCATTTGCAATTAACAGCATTAAAGTCTGAAATTCCGCTACCATTATTTGTTTGGTCTGAAGACCCAAACAAATAAAAACGGAAAGTGAGAATCTGAAGATGGAAGGAACACATTAATGTTTTTATTATGAACAGTCTGAAAGCCCTGCCGTTATATTATTTAATTATTTTACATATGTAAGGATCGGGTTATTTAAAATTTTAACTTTATGTGAATCAAACATATCTTGTATATGACTATCTATTTAATAATATATCATTGTGATCAGACATTACAACTACGAAAATGTAACAATGCGAAAAATCAAAATGCAACTTTTATTTAAAAACCCCAGTGTAGTCCATTTAATTAAGCGGTATTCTACCTCAACACTGGGAAAAGGGTTACAACTCGTCTTTATTCATAACATAAGGAACATGTATAAATATCTGGAAGAAGAGTGTTCACTCGGGAGCATTAAAATAACATGCAGACCCTCTTTGATTAAGTCTGTACATGAGGGATAGTAAAAAAGTGCAACAACCCTCACGTCCCAAAGCACTGGCTTGAGCGGTACTCAATTTTCGACACTTAATGTGCTGCAATCAATAATCCAGAAGGACCAGAAAAAATAACAACACTGAAGTGAAGTACAATGCAACATTTTACTACGAAAGACCGGTGGGGGCATTTCAACTTCACGAATTCCCGATTTCAGCCTCATGAATTCTCGATTTCAACTTCAAGAATTCACAATTACAACTTCATGAATTCACGATTTCAACTTCACGAATTCAGGATTTCAACTTCATGAAGTTGAAATCGTGAATTCAGGAAATTGTAATCGTGAATTCGTAAAATTGAATTCGTGAATTCACGAAGTTGAAATCTTTAATTCACGAAGTTGAATTCGTGAAGTTGAAATCGTGAATTCACGAATTCAACTTTACGAATTCACGATTACAACTTCATGAAATCGTGAATTCATGAAGTTGAAATCGTAAATTCATGAAGTTGAAATCGTGAATTCGTGAAGTTGAAATCGTGAATTCACGAAGTTGAATTCGTGAAGTTGAAATCGTGAATTCATGAAGTTGAAATCGTAAATTCATGAAGTTGAAATCATGAATTCGTGAATTTGAAATCGTGAATTCACGAAGTTGAATTCGTGAAGTTGAAATCGTGAATTCATGAAGTTGAAATCGTGAATTCCTGAAGTTGAAATCGTGAATTCGTGAAGTTGAAGTTGTGAAATCATGAAGCTGAATCATGAATTCGTGAATTCCGTATTTTGAAAACGGGATTTCACAAAGTTTAAAGTGTGAATTCATGAAGATGAAATCGGGAATTCATGAAGTTTAAATGGCCCAAACTGGACTTTCGTATTTTACAGCTACTACTAGGCACTACACATCTGCTGTTGTGAAGTATAAAAATCTAAAAGACGAGCGATCCCTTGGAAGCATTAAAAACAACAAAATTACATAAGAATTGCAGAATCGATATAATTGAGTCTGTACAAGAGGGCTAATAAAAATGTGCAACATCCCTCACACCCCTAGCACTGGCTTGAGCGGTACACAATTTTAAACACTAATTGTGATGCAACCAATGATCCCGAAAGGACCTAAAAAATATAACAAAACTGCAGTAAAGTACGGGACAATTTTTACAGCTGCCACACGGCACTTGACACTGCTTTCTGGAATAAGAGTGATCCTTCGGAATACAGACTTTACTTGAATTAAAGAATTAATCTTTAACTGAACACGTCAAAAAGAATATTAAAAGTTATTGATTGCATAACATTTTTGCATCCAAACAACATTGTACTAAATAATAAACTTTCGAACAATTAGCTAGCAGATCATAAATGAGCATGTATGAGATCAAAATTTAGTAACTGAAAGACACGGGTATCCCCGCTAGGTATGTTAAGACACCGAATATAATGTATAAGGATGTTATGATAGGAAAACATATGTACCTTAAATTTAGGACAAGAGCACATATTTCCCACATTAATCTGTAATAGGGGATTAAAAAGCTGGATGGATAAAAGTTCAATTTGTTTTTACAAGTTTCTAAGTACAACCTTCACTTTGGAGCAATTTATCCTGCAGATTTGTTCCATGTTATTTTTTATGCATGATAAATTTATGGGCCGGACAAGAACTTTGACCTCCAAGTGTGACATTGACCTAAGAGTTAGGGGCCTTGGTCTTCCACATGACATACCGTCTCACCATGCTAAACATTTGTGCTAAAAGGTTTCAAAATTCCTGGATGCATGACAGTTATGGACAGGGCAAGGGTTTCGAATAAACGTACGTACGCAACAACTTCTTGTTGGTCAGTGTCCGTGTATAAGGTAGAAAAAAAAGCAATAAGTGGTTGGACTTGAAAAATGACATCCCCCGTTCAAACAATGTCTCAATGTCTTTTTGGCAAGTCTAATTAGCTTGACTAGGTATCTAATCGCTGCCACAAGTTAAACATTTTGTTTATAAGTGTTGCCACTGGCTTTGCAAACTCAATGAGTGATTTACTACCGCTGTAACTATTCTTACATATTTTACGCAGGATATGTTAGTATTCACAAAGTCAGTTTAAAAAAATCAAAAGGTAAGGTAAGCAGTATTCTAATACGCGGAAAGGTATTTAACCGTTATCATTAACATTAAAGATTATTGGCATAGGATCCATTCGTTGTAGCTTGTGTTGTAAACTCCTGGCTGGGTAGTTTACATCTTTCACAAGTTAAGGTTTTGACAATCAAATCACAAGTCCTCTATAGTAGTCCACAACTTTACAAAAACTTATAAAATCGACAGTTTTTTCAAAATAATACAAGTTGATTAAAAAAATGTAGTAAATATGTAGTGTTAACCTCCAAACCAGCTTTCAAATCAAATCTGTATTTAAGGTACTTGTATTAGATGCATACTTGACAATGTTTCAAAGGTCATCTAAAACTAAGCAGCATTTATAATAATCTTGACAAAATTACAAAAACAAAATAACAAATGATTGTCATATTGTTTATTTGAAAAATATTGATGATGTAAGTTGAAATTATGTATCAGCATTTCGAACAAATATTCGCAAAACTATGCAAGGATAGCATAAATTATCTGGTCTAATGATTTTAAGAAAATTTATAGTTAGAACAGGCTCACCAAACTATATTCTGAGCACCCAGAATTGTCCAATAAAGTTTAGTACTAAAAAGCAAGAGCTTACAACTTCGTTTTTGAAAAACATATAATAAACAAATGTTTAGAAAGGAAAATTCTTTACGGAGTGTCCCATATTATTCTGCTATAACAATAAAAAATCTTGCATGTACTGTAACAGTACTTGTACTTGATTTCGGTTGAAAACATATTTTGTAAATTTTGTGATATTTGCAGACCTAATGAACATTCATACAGCATGTTTTGAAAATATTATCCTACATGCATCATCATTTGATAAACAATTGTACTTCATATTTATGATATTGTTATTTCTGCAATAAACACATACCGCAAAAATATTGAAAACATTGGTACATGATAGTCACTACGTTAGGGACAGAGATTTAAATGATAATACAGTAAACCTATTTTCAAATTTCAATGACAGTTTTAAACTACGTAAATATGAAAGACATGTATTTAAAAGGAATACAAATGCGTGTATCTAGGTTCACACCAAATAAAACCATTTAAAACAAGTTTGATTTTCGGATAATACACGTGGTTGTAAAAAATATTAAACGTATCAATTCGTGCAGCTCTATTTAGTTACAAAATAAACAAAAGTTAAAGATAAAATATTTTAAGTTCATTTTATAAAAGTAAGTACTTACATACAATATAAAGTTAAATTTCAAATAGAAAATGTTTAAACGAAAGTAAAAACGAAAGAGGCAGGTTTACATATGAATTATTAAAAAAATGAGAAAAGGGATATCCCTTAGGAGCACTGAATTCAAAGGGAAATTTCAAAAAAAGAGTTGGAATTGCAGATCGAGTCCGTTTATGATAGACAATGTAAGATGCAGCCTCCCTAACGCCTTTTAAAATTCACAAAACAAACTTCAACCTTGGCTCAAATGTATATCCCACCAAGGAAATGTGCAGAATTCATGCTGGCATCGGCTTGCTCAAGGTCAAGTTTATACTCCAGTTAATTGTGTGTCTGTCTTATTAATATTTCACTGACTTTTTTAAGCATTTATTTCAAACTTGTGTTCAACATTTACATCCTGTTGTGCTTCAAGGTCACGGTCAGTCACAAACGTCCCATATCTAATAATTTATGTTTGCACATAAACTTCAATACTTTTCGGAGGGCTTTTCTAAACGAAGCTTATATGTTGACATTCGAAATGATTATAAATTGATGAACATAAAATACTGTGGAATAGATGTTATAGGGATTTCCATCAGTCTTGTAGCTTCATTAGTTTGTATTGTAGACAACAAATTAATATCATGTATTTTGATTGATGAACATACTCAGTTTCCTCTCGTTTGGAATATGCAACACATTTGTAACAATTAGTTGATACATAAAGATTTTTAAATTGTAGATTCCGACACAGAAAATATTGAGGAGTTCTCAGGAATCGAGCAACCGCCTCTGCTGGAGCAGATCAAACGCATCCTTGATGAGTACAGAAATGATGTACAAATCATTAAGGTAAATGTTTTGGTATAAAGTAATTAGATTGAATGAAGATAATTATGCTTATTAGATCTATACTATTGACAAAATTACAGTCTGTACAACCACTGCAAAACGGCCTATTTTAATAACCTATTTATGATAACAGTATCAGTTATTTCTAAAGTTCAAATTTCACCTCTCGGCGAAAAATTTAAACCTTTGCCTATGAAATGAATTACATGAACATTCAAAATGACGGTTTAAGCATGATTCCTGATACAAAATCAATACTTGGTGGACATAAAATGGACTCCAAACATCGAAAATAGTATGAATTCCATTAGGAATAAAACTAAATTTGTGTCTAGATTGTGGATAATTATTTACATATGATTTTAGAATCTTACTAATTTAAAAAACATTCAGATTGGATAAAGTCAATTTACAGAGATATATGCTTAATGGTTCAATAGCCCAACCTTTAATATTTGCCTCTCACATTTACCTATAATCACCTAAAATTAAGTAGTTCAAATGCTTTATATTAATTTATCAAATTGTTAGGAGCTTATTCAAAATGCCGACGATGCAAATGCAACAGAAATGCGCATACTGTATGAAGGAAGAATAATTAACCCAGAGCGTGAAGATGAGTCAGAATATTGTCGATTCCTCAGAGTAAGTACATGCATACACAAGTGTCTGAATGAAACCATTAGCAAATATTTAAACAAGTCGTATGTATATTTTCAGCTAACATCATAAACCATTACGGTTGATTATTCAGAACCACCTTAGTTTTACCAAGTAACTTGGTTCATGGATAAACTCTAATTCCATGGACATTTCAAATTATTAACGTAAAGATGCTACTGCAAAAGAAGAACATAATTATAAACCTTCGTACCAACACTTTGCAAGCAAATAAAAGTCAACTTCCTAGATCAATTCCCTGACACGGTTGTGAGAGGTTTATTTAAAGTAAACGATGCACTAGTCCTAAAAAGGAGTTTACTATACAATGTAAGAAATAAAAGCGAAATTAAAACTTTTGGTTATCATGCGTTTAGCGTTTATTGAATTTGTTTTTTTATACATTTTTACAACCAGGCACCTGCTTTGGTTTTTTACAACAACAAAACTTTTACCAAAGATGATTGGAGAGGAATTCGCTCGATTTATACAAGTGTCAAAAGAGACGATCCCCTTAAGATTGGCCGCTTTGGCCTTGGCTTTAAGTCTGTCTTCCACTTAACAGGTATACTAAAGCAAATTTTACAATCATTAAAATTAAAATATATCAGGTAATATATGTACAAACATTTTTGTTTTCGTTTTAATGACATTGAAAACTCCTTTATAACGTTTTTTATAACGTGTTTTCTTCACTTGTATATATATACTAAATAGAAATTAGTGTTATTTTTAAAACTTCATTACCTGTTTAAAATAAAGGTTATTTGCAGGATAGATGAATAATCTATTCTGCAGCATGAAACAACAGCTCAGTAAACTTTTCTTGCAGATTATCCTTGCATCATAAGCGGACAATGTGCCCTTTTCATAAATCCACATGCTAAAGAATTTGGGAAGATCTGTGTGATGGTGAAATTGAAAGACCTAACCAAATGGCACCGACTTAATGAAAATGACTACAGAAACAGCTTAATCAATACCTTTGGGTTTGACGACGACACTTTGACATCTGGTTTTTACAATGGTACCATGTTTTGGTTTCCGTTGCGACAGCATTTTTCATCACTTTCGGAAAACACATATCCGGAGGAAAATGTATACAACTTACTGCATGCATTTATATCAGAGTCGGATAGAAGTTTGTTGTTTCTAAAGACACTATGTAGCATCACGCTGTATGTTGACATGCAAGATTCTGATAATGGGCAACAAAATCATTCTCAACTATCCTTCAAAGAACTGAATTCAATGAACTTGGGAAAAGAAAAACCTTACTTTATCGTATCAGTAAATAATAAATCCAACGACATAGAGAAGGAAAGAGCACTTTTTCTTAAAGAGCTCCAAGATATTGAAAACGAAGTACCTGATGTTTCAAAGCAATGGGTGTTCGATATCACAGTGCAAACATTAGCAAATACTTTTGAAGAAGACAGCAAGATTGCAAAATCTCGTTGGTTAATTGTTAATTATCTGAAAGGAGGAGACATATCTGACAAGCTGGGACTACTGATGAAAGACAAAGAGCTTGGCTATCCACATATTGTTGGTGTAGCAGCATCAATAGATGAGCAAAACAACTTTACAAGCACTTCAGGTCATGTATTTTGTTACCAGCCATTACCGCAAGAAAATGTATCCATGACAGGATTACCTGTTCATATAAATGGATTTTTTTCATTAAGTCAGAACAGAAGACACGTAAGATGGCCTGATCAAGGGGACATGACTATGGGTCAAGGTGATAAGAAAATCGAGTGGAATCTTGAGCTTTTGACACAAGTATTACCAGAGGCCTATGAAATATTGTTGAAAGAACTTGCAAATTTGTGTCAGAAAGAGAGTAATCCAGATTACCTTTTGAAGGCATTGTACAATGCAGTGCCTGACCTTTGGGTTGTTAATGAACATTGGCGTACATTAGCTGAAATTGTTCTAGAACTTTGTAATGACAAATCCATTTTCTACACTAAACAGGATGGTGGAAGATGGATTCAGATCCGTGACGCAGTGTTCACAAAGTCAAGGCAATGTGCGGAACAAACTAACCTAACTGATGAATACATGGACACCGTTTTTGATCTTCTTATTTTAGACAAAGTCAATGCCGTTGTGGTCCCCGACCATGTATCGGAATCTTTCAAAAAGAAAGGTTGTAAAGTAACATATGCGAAACCAGCGTATCTTAAATCGCACATGGCATTGACACACAACAGCAATTACAAAGGTCTGAATTTAGACAAAAAACAAGATCTCTTTGAATTTGTAATGTTGGATTCTTCTACAGAGGGACTCGAAGATCTGGAACTGTTGCCTCTTGCAGACGGAACGTTCACGACATTTTCTACAGGGAAAAAAGTTATCTTGGAGACAAATGATATTGTTGAAATTTTTCCCGGTCAAGAAAGCAATTTTGTCCATGTGAATCTTAGAAAGAAAACAACAACACACCTGACGGAACTTGTTGACAAAGGTAAAGTAGTGGTTTTGTTATATTTTTGTTATCCCCCACAATCATTTAATATACATGTATTCTAAAGTAGTCATTTTAATAAGTGTAACATATACAATTTTGATGATGTCACAATGCAATGTCTCTTAGTAAATATTTATGATTGTTTAAATGTAATAAATATATTATGTGGTTAAAGAGTAAATTATCTCATGATTTCAGGAGGGTACTGTCTGGCAGCACTGAGTGACGATGCTACTGTTACTATGGTGAGCAACGTTCTCCAGAACAACTTTGGAGAAAAAGACACTATTCATGTAAAAGAATCTGAAGCTAAGAAATGGAAAAAATGGGTAAGAGACATTTGGAATTTGGTTCAAAAAAGGTTTCGGGACTCTATAAAGAAGTTTATTGATTGTCCAATTTTCCCAATTATAAGTGTGGACAACGGGGAAAATTTGTCTGACTTCTTATTGATAAAACTTAGTACGAACATTCTATATTTACCATTGCTGAACCAAATCGAGGATAGAGTATTGATAAAACGTTCATTCGACTTGTTATCAGTGTCAGTTACTGAGAACATCCCCTTTGATATTGACGTTGGTCTTATAAGTAACTTTTTATTTGACGAAACGAGTGAACGAATAACATCTCTATTCGAGCATCTATCATCCCAGCAAGTGTGCAAATTCAACAACGACACCTGTGATGAGAGTAGTGCCGCTCTGCTGAGGTTTTTGGCCGAGCGAATACACACCAATATTCGTAAAACTGGTAAGCAAACCATACGGAAACTTAGACTTTTCAGAGGATATAAAATTCAAACACAAAGCGATCTTGTTTCATTGAATGAAATAGATGACGTTTACGATGGTAAAGAATATCCAGTCCATTTTCCATCTACAATGATTACGTTGAATTCGAATGAAGAAAAGATCTTAGCGGAACGTCTAGACGCAAATGTTATATCAGAACTAGAACTGGTAAGAAAAACGATTCGCAGTATAAATGAATATACATCAAATGAGAAGGAAAAGTTTGTTTTTTGGATAATATTGAAAGGAGAACATTTCAAATATCATGATGTTCAAGAAAAATTAAAACATATAGCTTTTCTTAAATCCAGTAACGAGTCGTTCTACATGCCAAGCGATTTGTTCGATCCATCCGAAAAATTGATATGTGATCTGTTCAAGGGGGAAGCTTTGTTTCCAGAATTAGTCAAGAATGAGCATAGACTCTTTATACTTCATGCCTTAAAACATTTCGGTCTCAAAACAATAAAAGATCTTACCGTACATGATGTTAATCGTGTAAGTGATGCAGTAAATCATATGGCTGATGGAAATTTAGAACTGGACTTAACAAAATGCAAAGCATTACTACATGTTATGAATGAACACAGCCATCTTGTTCAAAACGATTATATAAACACCAGAAGATGTATATTCATCGAGGACACAATGGAAGATATTTATTCTAAAAATATTCCATTAAAAAACAGACAGAAAAATAATGCTGACACTTCACCCTTGATTTGCACGCCAATGGATATTCACTCAGCCAAACATGTTAATCTAATTGGATCAGTAATGTTTATAATTGACAGCAAACGTTTACCACATTTGTCTGATGTATTTCATTGGAATTCACAGCCGAAAGTATGCATGGTCCTAGAACACTTACAAATTATTGTAAAAGAATATCAGCCAAACCTTAAAGCGTCATATCTGCCTATTGTTACCTGTATTTATGAATGGCTTTCAAAACAGGATGAAGTCAGAAAAGACGATCTGAAAATAATGATCGAAAACCGGTTTCTTAAACCCCACAATTCATTTGTTTGGGATGGAAGCATATTCCAGCCAATCGAAACGATGTACATTGAAAAATCAAAAGGGGAAATAAACCTTATGCCATTTATGCATCCTCTTCCTGCAGAACTTCAGTCTTTAGCAGACTTTTTCTTGCAACTTGGATGTCTAAAGTCGATTGGATATGATACATATGTCGACACTTTGCAGCAAATAAAAAATTTAGAGCAACAGACAATAGATAACGAAGACGTTGCAGAGAGATTTACAGAAATGGCTATAGCAATTTTAAACAGAATAAAAAAGAACTTTCTTGATGACTTTGTCAGAAGTGATAGAAAGCTCTTTTTTCCAACAATAGGAGAAAATGGTGGCATCCATATGATGCCAACTGAGTCCTGCACTTATTGTGATGAACAATGGCTGAAAAATATGGACTTTCAATTTGATGGTGATATTTATTACATTCACCCAGACCTACCAATATCAACAGCTGATGCTCTAGGTGTTCCGTCCTTACGCCAACATATGATGAGCGACACAGAGGCATTTGCTGAATGGGGCCAAGAAGAACCTTTAACAAGACGGCTAAGAAATCTTTTAAAGGAAGGTTATGTTGATGGATTTTCTGTGGCTAAAGAGTTGTTTCAAAATGCTGATGATGCTGGGGCAAAGACACTGTGTATTTTGTTTGATGAGCGAGAAAATAACGAAGCAAAAACAGGACTCATTAATGAAAGCATGGCTGAATGTCAAGGACCAGCTATCTGGGCTTACAACGACGCACAATTTACTGAGTCTGACTTTGAAAATATAACAAAACTTAGTGGTGCTACAAAAGAAGATGATTCTACTAAAATAGGGAAATTTGGTTTAGGCTTTTGTGCCGTTTACAACATAACCGATGTACCTAGTTTTGTGTCAGGGGAAAACATGGTGATTTTTGACCCTGATATGTCACATCTTGGGAATGTTCTACCTGGACGAAGCCCAGGACTCCGTGTCAACTTTAGAAAGATGAGCAACTCAAATTGTTTTAAATGTCTCCGAAATCTATTCCTGCCATTCGAAGGTATTTTTGATTGCAGAATTCTTGACACTGCATCGCCTTTTTTCAACGGAACATTATTTCGGTTACCATTACGAAATAGAGCAAGTGATATAAGTGATGTAGTTTACACGACTACAGAGGTTAAGCAGCTATTCGAAAAGATAATGTCTATGGCAGCAAACATGCTTCTTTTCAATCAAAATGTTGTGAATTTCAAACTTCTGCACATACCGAAAACGGAACGTGATCCGAAGAAGGCAACATTATTATTTGAGGTGCGCAAGAACGCCGTCAGGTTGTGTGCAACAGATAATGCAGGATTAAATGCTTTATCTATGCTAGTCGAAGCTTCGGAACGAAAAGAATCCAAGACACTATTTTACTTTCCACTTCAAGTCATAGACAAGGTTTCCATTCAAATCAATGCCTACTTCCATTCGAAATTTAATGTACATACAGAAGATAATGGGACAAAAGAGGACTGGTTTGTAAGCTGGTCAACAGGGATAGAGGAAAACACAATCAGTATGTCGTATGAAGAAAAGGGAACATTACCACTAGGTGCTGTAGCAATACCAGTGAAATATACGAAAGAAGGAAAAGTTGATGTTTCATCACTCAATAAACTTCCGGATCGGTTTTATCAAACAGGACACCTTTTCTTCCTTTTGCCATTATCTATAGAGCATAAATTTCCGTTCCATATAAACAGTCAGTTTACAGAAACATCAGACAGGAGACAACTTAAAACAGCGGCGGAAGATAACAAAAATGTTAAGATGAAAGAGTGGAACAGATATCTACTTCAGGATTCGGTTACCCAAGCATTACTCTTTTTGCTGACACAATTACATTCACATGTTTCTCTAGGCGAATATCACTTTTCCCAACTTTGGCCAAAGCACGACACAGCAGAAGTTTTAGAATTTTTGCCGGCTGCATTCTATCAAAACGTTGTCAGGCCAGGTGTTTACGATGTGTTCGAAAAAAATGGACAATGGTTTAATATTTCGAAGTGTGTCTTTATTGAAAGACAAATCCGCTCTTTAGATATTGGTGAAATAGTCTTTGATGAACTGTCAAAGTTAACCGAGTATGTAATAGATGTTTCTGACAACATTTATGATATGCTTAAACAGGCAGATCAGGTCTTGATAGATCGACTGACTATTTCGATGGAAACATTTTTCTTAGAATATTTGTTCCCAAGTCTTCAAACGTTTTCATCTCGACAGCAAATGGAGGAGAATGTTAAACATCTCATATGCTATGCTATAGATTTACAGAATGAAAAAATAGATAACTGGTTGAAACAAAACAAATGCATACCGTCACAACCAAACGGTATTCTAAAATGTCCCAAGGACTTAATTAACACTAACTCATTTTTAGCTGAAATGTTTGTCGCGGCAGATGGCTTTTTTCCTGAAATTCCCTTCACTGAAGAACATGTTTCAATGAAATTGCAGAAACTCGGACTTATGTTTAATGTCCTGACAGATGAAATCGTTATCAACAGGGCTAATTCAATCGAAATCTTAAGCAAAAAGTGTTTAAATTGTGCTGTTAAACGTTCCGCATATTTGCAATGCTATCTTAGTAGAAATAAGGATATGCATGAAAGTATCTTCTGTGATCTTGGAAATTTGAAATTTATTCCCGTTCTAGCAAAACCAAAGGACTGGGTTTTCGAGTGGCACGCTGACATGTTTTTAAGCAGCAAAAATACAAAAAAATGCAAATTACACAAAGCAAGCCATGAAAAATGCAAAACGTCATTTTTTGATCGTCCGGCAAACATGTACTTCAGCACTTGTAAGAATATCGTCGGATGTGTTGCATTTATAATGGACGACATTTCTTATAGTATGTTGAATTCGGAGACGAAAATTTTCAAAGATATGCTTGAAAAACTTAGAATGAAAGGACGTGTGAAGACTACTATTGAACCAAAATTCGCATCAGAGAACTTGATAAGTATTTCTACTTCTTTCCAAGAGTTAGCACCTGACAAAATTACCTATGTTTCATCGATTGTACAAGACATTTACCAGTACTTTGAACAAGTTTGCAAAACGAAAGATAAACCAAACGATTTGGCTATATCACTAAGAGATGAACCTATTGTTTATGTAGCAAAGCAGTTTGTTAAAACTAGTTTTGTATCGGAGTGCTCACTTTTTGACTGTAAACCATACATTTATTGCTTGGATGATTCGCCTCTAAAAAATTGTCCTCTCTTTTGTAAATGTCTGAAAATAGCTGATTATTTTGATCCATATTTTCTTTTATTGATTATCCAAGGTATCAAAAATGAAAAGAAAGAAAATTTCCTTTCAAAACAAGACATAAGGACAATTATAGATATTCTGTACTGTTTTAAAAACAGTATAACAGTTTTCTACGGACAGTCGTTTGATGTTCAAAGTATTGTGAAAGATGAGACAGAGGCGATCTACGGACCAGATGAAAACGGAGTGTTACAAAATTGCCAAAAAATGTGTTTCAACGACTATGACGAAGTTGCGAAAAGCGATTCTATGATTTATGCTCATAAAAGTTTCCCTGCAGATTTAGCTAAATTCGTAGGAGTGAAACCAAAGTTGTATCACTGTCTTCAAGAAAATCCGGAAGACATTGAAGATTTTTGTCATGATGAACCGCTAATAACGCATTTGAAAAATCTTCTTGAAGGATATCCTGTCGATTCAGGTATACTTAAAGAACTTATTCAAAATGCTGATGATGCAAAGGCTACGGAAATACATTTTGTCAAAGACTATAAGACACACCCACAGCATAATATAATCGATCAAATGTTTCAACCTCTGCAGGGCCCTGCGCTGGTCGTTTGTAACGACAGTGCATTTTCAAATGATGACATAAAAGGAATACAAAGGCTTGGGAGAGGCAATAAATCAGATGATCCTTCCAAAACAGGTCGGTATGGCATCGGATTCAGTGCAGTTTACAATTTAACAGATGCTCCATCATTCTTGACTAAAGGCGGAAATATTGAGAATGGAGAAACACTGTGCTTTTTTGATCCATTGGCTAAGTTTGTACCAAATGTTACCAAACGAAAGCCTGGAATACGCTACAAAGATGTACAGATAATAAGAAAAAGACACGCAGATATGATGAGTGGATATCACGAAAAGACTTTAATAACCGGACAACAAGGAACAGTGTTTAGATTCCCATTAAGAACAGATGAAATGGCGAAAACGTCACGCATAAAAGATGAATCAGTAAGCATGGATATGGTATCTGATATTTTGAAAGAGCTCTCCAAAGATTTAAGCAATGTCTTAATTTTCTTAAAAAATCTAAAGACAGTGAAAATTTCGTCATATAAAGATGATCGCTTCATACTAGAGTTACAAATCAGTCTTGAAATGAGTGAAAGGGACAGTGAGAAACGTAAAGAGTACGTGCAAAAGCAACACCAAATGTGTGCAGAATTCAAAAAGTCAAAGGAAGCAATATTTAACTTTGATCAGTTCTGTACAATATATGAACTAACAATAAATGTGAGAAAGAGGCAAATACAACAAGCTTTACACTACATTGTTGTACAGATACTAGGATTTACCCAAAACTCCAAAATAGACCCAGTTATTGTAGAAAAAATTGTCACTGGCAAGTTAGGACTTCTGCCACATGGAGGGATCGCTTTACAAGCAAAAATGAGAACAGATACTTGCGATAGGCTTGTGTGGGAGACAAAAAAAAAATGTAAGGCGTTTTGTTTCTTGCCTCTACCTATTAAAACAGGTCTTCCTGTACATGTTCATGGATATTTTGCCTTAGATCACGAAACAAGGAGGTCTCTTTGGAAATCAGAGGTGGAGAAAATATGTCACAGAACTTTATAAAATAACATATTGATAGAACATGTCATATCGATGGCATATGTACATCTATTAGAATATTCAAAAAGTGTTCAATTTTGGCATATGACAGGACAAAACCAAATTTATCCAATGTCATGTGTGCTCTAACAAACTACCAATCTCTGTTTCCATTAAAAGATACAGTGTCTGATGAGTACTGGAAACTTCTAATGGAATCTGTTTACAGGAAACTTGTCAATGATAATGTTGAATTTCTTCCAGTTACAAATACAATTCAAGATGAATACTTAACTGACCAGTATGCTGTGCACTTAACATGGACTTCATTAAATGTCACTGGTTTACGATATCCTGCATACATTCGAGAAGAAGAAAAACACATGCCTAATCTGAACAATATTTTGCGAAGAGTAGGTATGCGTCTTGTGTATGTATCAAAAGACATCCAGGATGCAATGCACACTTCTGGTGTTAGTATAGAAAACCTTAGACCCTTGCATGTTATTGACTTCCTGTGTATATCAGCTGCAAATGACAAAGACTGCAATATAGAAACGGAAAGACACGTTATGCACACATCACTGCAAACTGTACAGGATGCTGCAACAATTCTGTCGTACTGTCTCAATGACGAAGAGAAACTCATTTTGAAAATTGAGAATATACCTTTTATGGTTACTGGAGATAGTATTGTAAGGACATTGCCAGCAAGCGGATACTTTTATTTAGAGCCCCGGCCAGAATTTTGTGGTTTCTTCCCAACAAAACAAAACAAATTTTTACACAGCACAATTGCAAAAGAATTAGACAAACTCTTTTGTAAAAATGAAGAAAAATTTCAATGTAAACTGAAACGCTTTAAGTTAATCCAATTTGTAGCACTTGTGAAAGAAACAAAACAAATAGAAGATGACTGTACTTCTTTCAAATCATGGAACAGACAAGATCCTACAGAAGTGTGGATTCAAACTTTTTGGGAATATTTCATTTACCAACTTGAAAACGAATCTGGGGTATACGTCGGACAGCAACTTCAGGTTATGTGGACTATACCACTAATACCAGTGACAAAGTCAGAAACAGATGCTGTATATCTTGCACCTCCATGTAAGATGAACCAAATGTTAAATATTGAAAGTTTCAAAACTAATCGAAACTTGTACAAAACATTTCAGAAAATGTTAATACCTCATATATGTGAATCTATATTCTGTAAGAATAAAAATTCTGAATTAGACAGAGCTTTCATAATATTGTCAAAGGATGTTCCAAATTATGGAAAACCAAGATAAGTATTAGAGAGTCTCCATTTAAATGTAGATGATACAACAGTTGCAAGTATTTCAGACAATGATTTAATGAATATCCTTCAGTACTTCAATAATTGCATAAATGATTGTACACGGTCATAACATTTAGCAACTTTGGAAAAAATGCCCATTTTTCTTTCTCATTTTGGAAAAAGAGTGATGTTGAAAACATACGAGAGGAAATACGTTGTGCCATTCAATTTACCAAAGGAAGGACTTAACGATATAGCAGAAAAGGCAGGGGTTATATTCCTTCGCAATACAGGACATGATAAAATTTTCAAACACTTGAATGTACCGAAATTATCGTTGGTGCAAGTTTATACACAATTCATTGTACCAAAACATGACTTGCTTCAAAGAGAATGCTTTTATGATCACTTAGAATTTCTAAGCCGAAATCTAAACCACTGGTCTATTGATCAATCTAATCGTGATGAAAAAACTTCTCTATTGTCGCTTTTGAAAAGGACTGCATTTGTAAAAACGCAGGGCGAACTTTTTGTAAAAGTTTGTGACCTATTTGATCCAGTTAATCCCATTTTTCGGAAAATGTGTAAAGTGGCCGAGTTAGCCCCAATAATATTTTCTGATATAAACAAACAGTCTAACATATTACAGCTATTTCGACAAATTGGCTTAAAATCAACAATGACAGTTGCACTGTTTGAGCGGTTCGCAAAAGAAGTGGCTTTATCACAAGTTGACACTGAGCCAATATCGGTCAAAGTATCAGAACTATCAAAACTGATAACAACAAATTTAATTTCTATGGGAAAGATTTTTTTCCAAAATGGATCTTTTGAAAACCTTGCAAAAATTAATTTTGTTACACCACATGTAGTTCCACAGGCATTATCTTCTCTCAAAGAACAGTTCAACAGTACAAAACTCATTTGTTTCAAAGGATCAGTTGTAACCAGCAAAGAAAATATTGCATGGACAGTCTTAAATATTCTTCCACAGCATGCATCACCGTTAGAAAAAGAAGTGATAGAAAAGTTACAAATATGTAAAACACCTAGTATAGCAGATCTGGTATCGCACTGCATGCTTATTGGCGACAATATTAACACAGTTATGGCAGGGATTAAATGCATTAAGTCGCTCAAGATTAAAAGCTGTTATGGACGAGATATACTATGCATTGAAAAATGCTCCTGACAACGATATAACGAATCAATATTTGACTAGACTGTCAAACATTCCGACAGTATATTTTCCTGATATGAAGCTCGTTGTTCCTGCGAAACGAGTAGTAATATCTTGCAAAGAAGAAGAGGAAATACATCCATATCTACTAAAATGTCCTGATTCGTTTTCTCAATATACAAATGTGTTTATAAGATTAGGTGCCTCAAAGGAACTGTCATGTGATTCTTTTGCCTGTGCCCTCAGGTGTTTAAAGGAAAAAACTTTGAAAGCAGGCGGACCTGAGCTAACCCCTCAAGAGTACTCTGATGCTATTAAAGCTATGCAATATTTCTTTCGATATCTAGCATTTGAAACAAAAACCATAACTATTTCAGGGGAAAGTCTTTACTTTTTATCTGAGGCCGAAACAATCGAAAATTCAAATATGCTAGTTGTGTCAAATAACATGTACTTCAAAAGTGCTTTAGATAGAAGTAACACGGAAAGGCGTATGTTTCTCATAGGTTTTGGTACGTTGTTTGAGAAAAACATGAGGATTGACAATTGTGTTGAAAACTTGCAATATTTGCCTGAGACACAGAAACCATACTTGCTCACAGAAGTGGTCGTGGAAAGGGTAGTACTTGATAATATTAAAAAGATGACAAGAAACGAAGCGTTAAAACTTGAAGAATTCATACACGGGACAGACTTTTTGTACGGATTTCTGAGATTGTATAGACATACACTGGAACTGCAAGGCATCAAATGGAACATAGAGATAGAAACTAAGTTTGCCAACCATATGAAAAAAGTAACATTTGAGCAATGCTCTGGAATAGAAACGGTGCTGTATATGAAAAACATTGAAAGTGGGAGGAAACTAGGGAAAGAAGTATTAATTGAAAATACAAACGAGAAAAGATTTGTTCACACTGAAATATCGGAAAAAGCAGTTTGTGTATATTTTGACACATCTGATTCAAATTGGAAGCAAAACGTAAAAAAAGAAATAACAGTTTACCTAAATGGGTTAACTTGTGAAAAAAGTTTTGATGCCCAAACATCTTTAAACCTCTCGGAAATAATAGGAATGTTTGATACGCCACGTGAGATAGAAATGTATCTTAGTCAGGCAAGAATAAAAGAATACACATTTGAGACAGACATTTTAGACGAAAGTTATTCTTACCCTATTCCTGGAGATATTGTTGAAGAAAGGTTCCATAGATACTTGGATAACGATTTTGGATTGATTTATGAATTTGATTTTAAATTCGTAGCATTAGAAGTAGACGATCCATCTTTTGATGCAGAGCTGGAAGAAGATGGTGAAGATGATGAGCAGCAAAACGGAAAATACACGCCAACATATATGTATGTTCATATTATCAGACAACTTGAGCCAGAAAATGAACTTCCTCTTTTTCAAGAGTATGAAATTGATTGCGGGTCCGGAACTACACAAACTGTGAAGGGATTTCAACTTTACAAATTTGTTAGAGAGAGAAAGCATAGCACTGAAAAAGGGACAGATATTGTAGTATTTTCAGGAGATACCAACACGGCTCATAAGTCGCCAAATTGCCAAAGTGCTTTCCTCAAACATTTCAAGAAGCTTGTAAGGAAGTTAGAAAAATTCTCACTGAAGCTTGGAAGAAACATGAAAACGACAGGAAGCGTATTGTTAAACGCCTGATGCTCAAATGGCATCCTGACAAGAATCCAGATAATGTTAATTTTTGTACAAAGGTATTTCAGTATATACAACAATGCTTAAATCGGCTTGATAACGGTTTAGATCTACAGGAAGAAGATGACGATTCCGATAGCCATACGACAGGGCGTAATTTTAGCTCGAACACTTCTGGAACTTATTGGTCATCCTCCGGGTCCTATGGCAATACTAGATATGATAGGTACTGGAGAAGGTACGATAGAGGAAGACGATATAATGAAAGTCGATATAGCAATACTTCTTACAATAATACTTCCAGCGGAAATAATAGTTCCCGCGGAACAAGTGGATATTACCGTAATTTTCATTCTTATTGGAGGTCGAGTCGAAGATATACGCATACATCCTACGAGCCCTATCATTGGTACAGCATGGCGCGCATTTGGCATAAGCAGGCTGAATTAGATTTAAGACAAGCTAGAGAATCGATAGAATTACAAGAACATCCACAGTATAATTGGTCATGCTACAATGCACACCAGGTATAAAATGTTCACCTTCTTAAAAATAATACATGTTAAGCACTAATACTAGTTAAACTTCGTGCTATACATTATTAAAGCCTTTTAAAGTTATTAATTAGTTTATGTTCAAATAAATTTTCAACTGGTGAGATTTATGTTTGGTTTGAATTTAAAGTAATTAATGAACCAAGTATTTGCTAAAATAATATGGTAATACAAGTTAAAACAGAAATATTATACTTCCAATGAAGTGTTTTCAGCACGCTTTGGCTGTCTCTTTTTTGTGTGGTAAATTAATAGTCTTTTTGGCAGCTGTCAATGTTACACAGGCTTCATAGGTTCAGGTCCGCTTTCAAAAATTCATTTGTCTTAGTTGTGATCGTTGTGTTCGTTTTAAGGCACACATATTCATTTTCTGTCGGAACACATGCCGCAAAAGTGTCACATTGAAAGTTTTATGATAACACATTTTTCAAGATTCATGTATAAATATGGACTTTTGCTTCAGTCGATGTAACGGTCGTAGAACGTAGCTTTTACATACCGCTGCTGTCAATAAAAGGGCTAAATCAAGCTATGCCTGCAACAATTTTAAACTTCCCGTTTAGAACTTTTGTTCTTTATGGTTTCCAATGTATATGTTTTCAAATGAAATTATTGTCATAAGTACTTCATGTGATTCATGTTGTGTGATATTTTATGTCAATGATATATATAAGTTTCTATATCTAGGCAGCAGAAAAAGCTTTGAAGGCAGCTTGGTATTCCAAAGACGCTAAAAAAATTGGGATTTCAGTTTCAGGTCATGATTTAGAGGCCTTAGCTAGAGGTAAGAACTGCGGGTTTATGCAGTTGACATATATGTATGAACGTCATCAAAGTATTATTTTACAAATTAGGGTTGAATACTACTAGTCGGTGCTATGGATATGGAATATATTGCGTTTCCCGCTAAGTTTTGTAACAAACTTCACTGCTCTTGAACGCTTTCCATTCTCCAGAATGTTAAACATGCATCAAGTTTTTTTAAGTATACATTTTTTAGCATATTGTATTGGATAACCATAATATGCATGTGAACTGTGAAACGTATTAGTTCATAAAATTTAATGTTCTTACATGAAGTGTTATTTTTAAGAAAATAATTTAACATAAAAAATATATCTTTTACAAGTTTACTCTTTATATAATTGTATTGTTAAACATTTTGTT
Source organism: Ruditapes philippinarum (assembly GCF_026571515.1). NCBI lineage: Eukaryota > Metazoa > Mollusca > Bivalvia > Venerida > Veneridae > Ruditapes > Ruditapes philippinarum. The sequence goes on from NW_026854164.1 coordinate 283,339, forward strand.
TTGCAGACCTCGACCCATCGTTAAGGGTGGTTGCCCGAGAAATGTCTAATTTGACTGGCGATTACAGTGCTATGCGATATCCAAGAACTCACACAGCACAAGTTCCTTCTGAGATATATACCAGAACAAAAGCTACAGGCATGATAGAGTTAGCGCAAAAAATTATAACGCTTGTTCAAAATAGTTATATCAGATAGATTTAAAGTAGTCGTGTGATGATGTCATAAACAGTGCTGATAGAATTTATAATATTTTCCAACGTCATAAAAGTGATACTTGTATATAAGCTTTGTGTTATGTATATATGTTACATATGGACTTTCTGTATTTTATTTATGTGTAAAAATGAATATAGTTATCTTACGTTTGCTATCTGTAAAAAAGGCATTTGCAATTATGAATATGCCGATTTAATGTTGTAGATATTTTTATATCTAATTAGTTGTTTATGTTAAAAAATGAAAACAAAACCATATGATCAATAATATACCAATACATATACATTTGATCTATTTTGTTTGTATATAGTTTTCTACATTTGCATTAAAGTTTGCTGTATTTAGATACAATATGGCGTACGGATTGTGACAATTGTTTAAGTTAATACACATATTTTATTCTTGTTTCATTTTTGTGTAAGAAGCTATAAGCATATACACCCACTTCCGAATCCATTTCTGGAACAGCAATTAGTGTATTTAGTTTGTTTTTGCTCAAGGAAACGACTTTCCCTTGATGATTTGCGATTTTTCTGAAATAAATGAAAGATTATGTCTCATTTTATTGGATATTGTCATACTATCTATTGCATAGCAGTTCATCATTGTATATATAATATGAGATTTACCTGTGTAACATACATGTACATACTGGCTAATTGTTAACCTAGGAAAAGCTCAAACGATTGAGTAAATGTGTTTGTAAAAGGCTAAATAATTTGTATATTCATTTAATTCTGCACATATCGATTCTAACATATCCTGTAAATATATTTTTATTATCAAGACATATTAAGAATTCCCGCGTAAAGGTCAGGTGTTATTGTTGAATTATAAATTGGTTTAAATTACAAGTAAATTCACTATTTTTCTCTTCAGAAACTAACTTTGTAAAAAAACACCTTTTTTGTCATTGAGTCTATAAAAGTAGTATTTTTGTTACGTTTTGCTATTAGATGACAATACTTACAATTTTACACTTCTCATTATGATTGTTAAAATGATTGTCTTTTGTTTACATGTATATTTCTAGATAATAAGCAGTATCACTGATTGTATACTTTCCATGTAAATATGATAGGATCCATTAATACACATGGTATACCATGGGCACCTGCCTAAATCCATGTTTAGAATATGCAATATAGCTGTTGTAATTGAGCACAATGTCAAGTTAATATCAAAGCATATTCTATTTACATTGATATAATTAAGTATTGTTTTGTATAAAATATCACTATTATTCTGTGTATTATTGTTATAGATTTACAAAAGAAAATGTCATTTTATACCCAATCTAAATGTACATCTACATCAAACTTTATACTGACAAAACGATTAGGTTTGTTTGGTTATATGCTACATTTACAGTTCCTTTTTATAATTTGCATTTTTTTCCATTATACATTCTCATGATTGGCATTGATTACCACACCTTATTTTATTTTGCATTGTTTCCTATACTTAAGTTTGCAATGTTTTGGATATCTTATAATATTGCAAAATTTTGGATACCATATTTTTTTTTCAATGTTTGGAATACCTTATAATATTGCAATATTTTGGATACTATATATTTTTTCAATGTTTTGAATACCTTATAATATTGCAATATTTTGGATACCATATATTTTTTCAATGTTTTGAATACCTTATAATATAGCAATATTTTGGATACCATATATTTTTTTTCAATGTTTTGAATACCTTATAATATTGCAATATTTTGGATACCATATATTTTTTTCAATGTTTTGAATACCTTATAATATTGCAATATTTTGAATACCATATATTTTTTCAATGTTTTGCATACCTTACATTTTTGTAAAATATTTTTGCTTGTAGTATTTTCAGAAAATTTATGTTTATAGCAAAAATGTATGTATGTATGTATGTATGTATGTATGTATGTATGTATGCGTGTGTGTGTGTGCATGTGTGTGTGTGTGTGTGTGTGCGTGTATGTGTATTGGTGTTTGTGTGTGTGTATGAAATAGCATTTTTGGATGCAAGTATACAGCAAATATAAATTGTTTTATTATTGATATATGTTTACTATTGACATTATTTTGTTAACTTATGACATTTGTTTACTATTGAAAAAAATTGTGTTTACTACTAACATATGAGTACTATTGACATATGACACATGCTAACTATTGACATAATTATGCTAGTTATTACATATATAAACCATTGACATATTGCCATATATAGGCTTCCTTTTGATATATGTGAAGCATTGACACTATTATATTTACCTTTGATATTATTATGCTTACTTTTGACATTATTATGCTAAATTTTGACATAAATATGCTTACTTTTGACATATTTTGAAACTTATATTGACATAGGTTTACAATTGACGTTCTGTAATACAGTAATAATTTGAAAGAATATTGAACCAGTTTTTAATGACAATGGCTTAATGAACAATTTTAGTTTAAATTAAAATACAGTATTCATATTAATCACATTTTTATGAATAATCTTTGTGATATTAAGCCCACCCAAGTGTACATGTCAAAATCATTTTACCTAATTGTTTTCAAGTATGTAGACTAGTTCAATGTTGTATAATCAATATCCCAAATGAGAGTTCTATGAATATCCTTTGGACTGGATCATAAGTTTTTAATAGATAATAATATGGAGCAGTCTTTTTATACTTGAAGCAGTTATATATATATTATCTTCAAAATTTTTCATTATCATACAGCACAAATCTACAATGAAAAAAATGCAGAGTGTCACTTTAAAATATTATATCATACATATATATGATAATATATATACATGTATATACACATACATACATGCTTGATAAATTAATTGACTTGAGTTACCAATTAACCTTTATAAGCCATATTTTGGTATGTTCATGTCAGATGTTACATATCAAATATGATGATTGCAATTATTTGGTAAAGTTTGAATAAAGATAGATTACTTTGATGATATACAAATGAGTTGTTTTTCATACACATTGTTGATATTGTTTGGTAAAAACCACACAGACACTGAAAAGTGCCAGCTTTACTGGTAGAGGAATATCTCATGAGACCTTCCAATGACATGCATTAATTCAGGCACAATCAGGCAACTTAAAAGAACCACAGAGATTTTGTATGCTAACAGGATAGATACTAAATGTAGAGCTGGAAGTTGAAGTTTATGTTCTTGTACATCAGATGTGCATGCATGAGTGCCAGAAACTTGTCATTTTATATTATCTATGTACCATGGTGTACCATGAGTCATTCCAGTGTTTTAATGAAACAATTGAGTGCTTAAGATGATATCTAGTCAAGATATTCTGACGTGCCAAACGTAAATTCTGAGATGTGTCTTTTCGTATTGGGTCAGAATCTTGCTTCTAGAGTTGGACTAGGACTTGAAATAAAATTATTAATTTTTGAACAAAAGAATAAATTTGTAGTCATGAAAAAAATGAAATAAAAAGAATCAAAGACTGGTTGTCACCACACACCTTTACATCGAACAGCACTTGAAATAAAATTATTAATTTTTGAACAAAAATAATCAATTTGTAACAATGAAGAAAATGAAAAAAAAAAGAATCAAAGGCTGGTTGTCACTAAAAGACCTTCATATTTAAAAAAATCTCTGAAGTACCAGCAAGGAGAAAGTTTTTATATATGCAAAAGTAAAGATTTAGCAGTCTCCTACCGAACCAGCAAATATAAAATTATTATATAATGCGACCAGTAAACACTTAACAGCCTGTTACCATTTTATACTTTAATAGCTTAATCCCCAAAACTTCATGAACTGCAAGGGTTGTTCATTGCACAATCAGAATAGAACAGATACATGATAAATAGCGTGACAACTTCTTTACAAATTTGTTATTAGTAATATGCACTTCTAGTTCAAGTCTAGTGCACACCATGTGCACAAGGGTGGGAACTTAAGTTTGAAATCAACTGTATGTATTGCTATATGGTTACTGTATATCAAATTTCATCTACAAACGTTAAACATTCCTGCGTTTCTTTCTTCTTTTGTTTTTGTCAATCAGTTTATTTCCAAATATAGAGAAGACCTCGGCACTGAGGGGTTTGACATTATTAGGAGATAATCCTTATTGGTAATAAACTGTGGTTGGCATTGTTACAGAATATAGATATGTACAGTACTTAAGTAACTGCCCAAATTAAGAACTGCGAATCCAGAAAAGGGGTGAACCCTCGGGAGCTATGAAAACAACAAAATTACAAGAGGTGTTATTGTAATATTATTATTTAACACTTGTGGAGGATTTTTATAATAAATACTGAACAGAAAATCAACTATTAAACAGCCATCAGCAACTGTTATGTCTCAGTTTAAACTTGTACAGTTCTGGTGCAAGTAGGTTTAACATTGATGAATGAATATAGCCGTTAGACCCCAGATCCTGTGATCTTCACCGAAGTAAACCGGCAAGGTGTATCCATTAGTGTCTTTGTACCTGAATTGTGTGGAACCTTGATTTGATGGGTCACATAATGTTGAGATCTTTCGTACAAACACTTCTTCTACCTACAATGAAATATGCTAAAATACAAGATACAAAAAACTTTGTATCAAATTAGAATATAATTATAGAACACAGACCGGAGATACTACATGTACATTTATTATACCTCAGTTTAAACTTTTTACTATATAGCCTAATATGACGTCACATGGTGTTCTTTCGCTCTATCATCCTGTCATTTGGTCAATATTATTTTGCAACATTCTCCAGGAGTGAATAATCTATTCAGACAAAAAAACCATAATCTTCTAGTTCTCTCCCCTGATAAAAATCAATGGTGAATGGCTCTTTGAAAGTGAGAAATAACATTAAAATGTTGGTTTGTTATAAAGTAATAAAAATAATAGATTTCAGAGTTACACACAACACAATTGAAAATTGCAAATTTTTTAACTAAGTCAAGGGCAATAACTCTATAAATACTGAAATATCCATAATCATACCCCCACATGCATACTACATGCTGACCAACATGCTGACCAACATTCCCGTGAAGTTTGTTGACTCTAGCTCAAGCACTTTTAGAGGTACATTACTTTTAACTAAGTCAATGCAAGAAATCTACAAATACTGAACAAGATATGTTTGTAAAACATGTATGCCCCCTATCGGCAGCCAATTAGTCATGTGACAAGGTTATTGTGACTGACTTTCGACCTAGTGGAAAAAAAATCAATAGGGATTATCTACTGGTGAAGAGGAGTCACTAGGTCATTGTGAGCAAAAAGGTTGTGTGCAGCAATTTTATGACAAAGTTATCACAAATCTTACCAAATATTATATGCATAAATTCTATGAATCATGTTTAACAAGCCTCCCTAATGACAGCCATTTTATTATATTACATTAGACCTTAAAATGTGTATACCAAAAGCATCTTTAATTTAATCAAATAATATCAAACAAGGCAACTTGAGTTGTTGAGTTATAAGTCGGAAACTGTTTTCCATACAAGGTCAATGTGACTTTGACCTATGACCCTTAAATCAATAGCGATAATCTACTGGCCAAGACCAAAGCACCTGTAAAGTTTGAAGGTAAAGGGCCCATGAGTTGTTGAGATATTGATCAGAAACTGTTTTTACCTATAAGGTCAATGTGATCTTGACCTCTGACCCCTTGACCCCAAAAATCCATTGAGGTAATCTTCTGACCAAAAGCAATGCATTTGTGAAGTTTGAAGGTCAAAGGTCAATAGGTTGTCAAGTTAATGATAGGAAACTGTTTTGACATACAAGGTCAATGCGACCTTAAGCTTTGACCTGATCCCCCAAAATCAATAAGGGTCATCTACTGGCCAAGACTAATCTTTGACGCATTGACCCCAAAACCAATAGGGGTCGTCTACTTGCCAAGACAAATGCACCTACAAAGTTTCGAGGATGAACAGCCCATGGGTTGTCAAGTTATTGATCAGAAACCTTCTTGACCTGCACGGTCAAGGTAACCTTGACCTTTGACCCAAAATCAAAAGGGGTCATCTACTGGCCAAGATTAATGCACCTATGAAGTTTGAGGCTCCAGGGACCTATGGGTTGTCAAGTTATTGATAGGAAACCGTGTTCACATACAAGGTCAATTTGACCTCTGACCCCTTGACCCCAAAATCAATAGGGGTCATCTACTTGCCAAGACCAATGCACCTATAAAGTTTGAGGGCCAACAGCCCATGGGTTGTCAAGTTATTGATCAGAAACCGTTTTTACCTATAATGTCAACATGACCTTGACCTTTGACCACAAAATCATTATGAGACATCTATTTGCCAAGACCATAGTATTGAAAGCTTTTTCATCTCATTAGTGTTTCTTGTTTGTTTGTTGTCTTTAAAATTCTTTGGCACTGCAAAGGTCATTAGATGACTTTCCAGCTTTACTGGTGGAGGGAGCCATCGCTGAAATAATTAACTTAAAGGACATAAAAAAAAATTGCCGAGACCAATTAACCTTCGATGTTTGAGTAGTGCCAACAGCCCATGGGTTGTCAAGATATTGATCTGAAACCGTTTTCAACTTTACCTATGCATACATGCCATAAGGTCCCGGATATTTGTGAGACCGGTGTGTATACAATGGACATTTTTTTGTCTTTTGTTTATGTTGTCATTAAATTTGCAACTTGTAAATGCGGGTAATATAGGTTGTATGCCACTATGTAAATTTAAAAAAAATATGTTTGCTGATCAGGCCTGGACATTAGCGGTGGTCCGTTGGTCCGAGACCACTTGATTTTGGCAAGGACCACCTAATTTTTAAAACCCACTGGTCCGACGGACCACTTGAATTTTCTGGTTGATGCAAGGCTCATTTGGGAGAATGGCGATTTGGTCAAAAACATGTTATATAATTTTGTTTAAAATCTATATGGTTCATTAATCTCTGATTAGTTCAAGAAGTCCTAAGTCATCAATAACTTTCATTTTAAGTCGCTAAAATTTTGTTTATGCAAGTTAAAAGATTTAAGAATTTGTGATATAAATTAAGGTACAAAATCCATTCAAATGGTGCTAGTAATTATGCATCGTCTGATAACCACGGCGGAACCATTAACATTTATGTTATGTTACATAATCAACCGTGAGTATCCGATGATGGTAATTATATGATATAGGATAAACTTAAATTTCAGATACTTGAATAACGGCAGCAAACTAAAGGTACTGGAAAAAATACATCTAGTCATTCTATGCTATTTATCTTTATTTTAACTGTTTAAAGATAAGAGATCTGTTTCTTCTCGAGTGAAAATTATTTTAAAAGGTTAAAAATACCCAATGTCAAAAATGAATATCAACCAACAAGGAACAGGGAGGTAACATTCTGTATCATAAATCTGTGAGAAAAATAAGATAACTTATAGTAAATAATAACATACGTTGTCATTATTTTAATAATTGAGTTATTGCCTTGTTTTCAAAAACAAGGATAAGATAATTTATTAGTTCCATAAAAAAATGATAATCTATAAAAGATGCTATGTTATTATTATGATTATAAGACGCACCACGTATCAGCAATGAATATTTGAATAACAGTAAGAAAACAACAGACACAAATGGCTTCACTATTCCCTAACTTGAGTTGCGGGAGAAATCACTTTAATATAAAAGTTAACATAAATAAGAGCTCTGTTGTGTATTTTTGACTGGAACAAATAACTCTACGATAAAATGCATACTGACTTGCTCTCCCTTTTCTGATTAGATGAAAAATTTATATCTAAAAATATCTGTTTTCTTTAAAGGTTAATAATACATCTTTGTCATAAAGTTTAAACATTTTTTTCTACATTTGCAGTAAAATGACATAATAAAGATTACTGACCACCTGACTTCTGGAAGGACCACCTGACTTTCAAATCTAGTGGTCCGGCGTACCACCTGCTAAAAAAGTTAGTGTCGAGGCCTGCTGATCAATGTCCAACCTCCAAATGAAAAGTGTCCCGGAAATGAATCTAAAAATTATGCCATGTATGCCTATGACCTTGACCTTTGACTTCTTGTCCCATAATCAATACGGGTCATCTACTGGACAAGACCAATGCACCTATGCAGTTTCAGCGCCAAAGTCCCAAGGGTTGTCAAGTTATTGATCAAGTTATTGATAGGAAACCCCTTTTTACCTACAACGTTATAAGATGTTGACCCCTAAATCAATAGGAGTTATCTACTTGCCAAGACCAATGCACCTATGCAGTTTGAGGGCCAAGGACCCATGGGTTGTCAAATTATTTACTAGAAACTGTTTTTACCTATAAGGTTAATATGACCTTGATCTTTGACCCCTGTACCCCAAATAAATAGGGGTCATCTATTGGCCAAGACCAATGCACCTATGCAGTTTGAGGGCCAAAGGTCTATGAGTTGTCAAGTTGTTATTTGGAAACAGCTTTTACCTACAGGTTCAATTTTACCTTGACCTTTGACCCCTTGACCCAAAAATCAATGGGGTTCATCTACTTGCCAAGACCAAGAAGATACGAAATTTGAGGGCCCATGGGTTGTCAAGTTATTAATCAGAAACTGTTTTTAACTACAAGGTCAATGTGACCTTAATCCTTGACCCCTTGACCCCAAAATCAATAGGAGTCATCTTCTGGTCATGAACAATCCCCATTCCCTATACCAAGTTTAAAATTCCTAGGCATAAGCGTTCTTTAATTATTGATCAGAAACCATTTGGTCTACGAACCGACAGACATACTGCCTGACGGACAGACAAATGCAAAGCAATATACACCCACTTCTTTGAAGGGGGTCATAATAAATATACAAGCAAAACCACTACGCATGTTGACCTTTCTGTAAAGCTTCAAAACTTGTCAAATGCATTTTGCAAGTTAAAAATAACAAATTTTTACTAAATAAAGGGCACTAACTCTACAAATACTGAATAAATCAACAAACAAAACCCAAGGTGCATAACTTCACATGTTGACCAACATTCCTATAATGTTTCATGACTCCAAGTCAAATACTTTTGAGCTTCACACTACACAAATTGAATATTGAATTTTTTTTCTAAATCAAGGGAAATAACTCTAACAAAAATGAATAAATCTATATGTGAAAACCCAGGTGCACAACTTCACATGCTAATCAATATTCCTTTCAAGTTTGTTGACTCTGGCTCAAGCACTTGAAGAGCTGAAAGTGACACAACATTTTGGAACTGACACCCAAACAGACTTGCAACTGATGGGAAAAAGAGCCATTTCTATTCTTTTGCTTATTAGATTAATAGAGAGTCATTGACCCCTTCCTCTATTGTTACGGAATGAACTCTATCTAATGGCAAATCTAAAGCCCCCACCTAATAGAGTGTGGGCATGTGACAATTGTAAACATTACCTCTGTCTTGTTTAAAGTAAGATCCTCAAGTTTGATATCTTTACAATAACCCAATACTGGTGTCACCCATCCACCGTTCTGAAAATATATAAAATAACACTGGAGTGGTGGATTTTATAGCATCAAAAATAACTTTTATAGTTATTTAAGTTCTCTAATCAGAATGATTAAGCTACAAAGATAAATTATGTGTTAAATATAAATATCTAGAAAAAGCATTACACATTTTGATCAAGTATACTGTTTGAAATTTAAGGCTATACAATAATTTGATGCTTAAAATTATGGTTGGTGCAGTACAATTAAAGACTTGTATATTTTTATATATTGCATAAAGCCTATCTAAATTATTTCAGGAAAATGCATTAAACTTCTCAGAATAATTTAAGAGTGAAGCATGAAGCTTCTCAGAATAATTTAAGACTGAAGCATGAAGCTTCTCAGAATAATTTAGGACTGAAGCATGAAGCCTCTCAGAATAATTTAAGACTGAAGCATGAAGCCTCTCAGAATAATTTAAGACTGAAGCATGAAACTTCTCAGAATAATTCAAGACTGAAGCATGAAGCTTCTCAGAATAATTTAAGACTGAAGCATGAAGCCTCTCAGAATAATTCAAGACTGAAGCATGAAGCCTCCAAGAAATAATTTAGGACTGAAGCATGAAGCCTCTCAGAATAATTTAAGACTGAAGCATGAAGCCTCTCAGAATAAGTTAAGACTGAAGCATGAAACTTCTCAGAATAATTTAGGACTGAAGCATGAAGCTTCTCGGAATAATTTAGGACAAGAGCATGAAGCCTCTCAAAATAATTTAAGACTGAAGCAATGAAGCCTCTCAGAATAATTTAGGACTGAAAGCATGAAGCTTCTCAGAATAATTTAGGAACAAGAGCATGAAGCCTCTCAGAATAATTTAAGACTGAAAGCATGAAGCCTCTCAAGAATAATTTTAGGACTGAAGCATGAAGCTTCTCAGAATAATTTAAGACTGAAGCATGAAGCCTCTCAGAATAATTCAAGACTGAAGCATGAAGCCTCTCAGAATAATTTAAAGACTGAAGCATGAAACTTCTCAGAATAATTTTAAGAACTGAAGCATGAAGCCTCTCAGAATAATTTAGGACTGAAGCATGAAGCTTCTCAGAATAATTCAAGACTGAAGCATGAAAGCTTCTCAGCATAATTTAAGAACTGAAGCATGAAACTTCTCAGAAATAATTTAAGGACTGAAGCATGAAGCCTCTCCAGAATAATTTAAGACTGAAGCATGAAGTTTCTCAGAAATAGTTTTAGGACAGGAGCATGAAGCCTCTCAGAATAATTTAGGACTGAAGCATGAAACTTCTCAGAATAATTTAGGACTGAAGCATGAAGCCCCTCAGAATAATTCAAGACTGAAGCATGAAGCTTCCTTCAGAATAATTTAAGACTGAAGCATGAAGCCTCTCAGAATAATTCAAGACTGAAAAGCATGAAGCTTCTCAGAATAATTCAAGACTGAAGCATGAAGCCTCTCAGAATAATTTAAGACTGAAGCATGAAACTTCTCAGAATAATTTAGGAACTGAAGCATGAAGCCTCTCAGAAAATAATTCAAGACTGAAGCATGAAGCCTCTCAGAAAAATTTAAGACTGAAGCATGAAACTTCTCAGAATAACTTTTTAAGACTGAAGCATGAAACTTATCAGAATAATTTAAGGACTGAAGCATGAAGCCTTCAGAATAAATTCAAGACTGCAAGCATGAAAGCTTCTCAGAATAATTCAAGACTGAAGCATGACACAAGCCTCGCAGAAAAATTTAAGACTGAAGCATGAAACTTCTCAGAATATAATTTAGGACTGAAGCATGAAGCCTCTCAGAAGTAATTCAAGACTGAAGCATGAAGCTTCTCAGAAAATAATTTAAAGACTGAAGCCATGAAGCCTCTCAGAATATCTAAGACTGAAGCATGAAGCCTCTCAGAATAATTCAAGCCACTGAAGCATGAAGCCTCTCAGAATTATTTAAGACTGAAGCATGACGCTTCTCAGAATAATTTAAGACTGAAGCATGACGCTTCTCAGAATAATTTAAAACTGAAGCATGAAACTTCTCAGAATAATTCAAGACTGAAGCATGAAGCCTCTCAGAATAATTTAAGGCTGAAGCATGAAGCCTCTCAGAATAATTCAAGACTGAAGCATGAAGCCTCTCAGATAATTTAAGACTGAAGCATGAAGCTTCTCAGAATAATTTAAGACTGAAGCATGAAGCTTCTCAGAATAATTTAGGACAGGAGCATGAAGCCTCTCAGAATAATTCAAGACTGAAGCATGAAGCCTCTCAGAATAATTTAAGACTGAAGCATGAAACTTCTCAGAATAATTTAGGACAGGAGCATGAAGCTTCTCAGAATAATTTAAGACTGAAGCATGAAACTTCTCAGAATAATTTAAGACTGAAGCATGAAGCCTCTCTCAGAATAATTCAAGACTGAAGCATGAAGCCTCTCAGAATAATTTAAGACTGAAGCATGAAACTTCTCAGAATAATTTAAGACTGAAGCATGAAGCTTCTCAGAATAATTTAAGACTGAAGCATGAAACTTCTCAGAATAATTTAAGACTGAAGCATGAAGCTTCTCAGAGTAATTCAAGACTGAAGCATGAAACTTCTCAGAATAATTCAAGACTGAAGCATGAAGCTTCTCAGAATAATTTAAGACTGAAGCATGAAACTTCTCAGAATAATTTAGGACTGAAGCATGAAGCCTCTCAGAATAATTTAGGACTGAAGCATGAAGCTTCTCAGAATAATTTAAGACTGAAGCATGAAGCTTCTCAGAATAATTCAAGACTGAAGCATGAAGCTTCTCAGAATAATTTAAGACTGAAGCATGAAGCTTCTCAAAATAATTTAAGACTGAAGCATGAAGCTTTCTCAGAATAATTTTAAGACTGAAGCTGAAGCCTCTCAGAATAATTTTAAGACTGAAGCATGAAACTTCTCAGAATAATTTAAGAACTGAAGCATGAAGCTTCTCAGAATAATTTAAGACTGAAGCATGAAACTTCTCAGAATAATTTAAGACTGAAGCATGAAGCTTCTCAGAATAATTTAAGACTGAAGCATGAAGCTTCTCAGAATAATTCAAGACTGAAGCATGAAGCTTCTCAGAATAATTCAAGACTGAAGCATGAAGCCTCTCAGAATAATTCAAGACTGAAGCATGAAGCTTCTCAGAATAATTTAAGACTGAAGCATGAAACTTCTCAGAATAATTTTAAGACTGAAACATGAAGCCTCTCAGAATAATTCAAGACTGAAGCATGAAACTTCTCAGAATAATTTAAGACTGAAGCATGAAACTTCTCAGAATAATTTAAGACTGAAGCATGAAGCCTCTCAGAATAATTTAGACTGAAGCATGAAGCCTCTCAGAATAATTTAGGACTGAAGCATGAAGCCTCTCAGAATAATTTAAGACTAAAGCATGAAGCCTCTCAGAATAATTCAAGACTGAAGCATGAAGCCTCTCAGAATAATTTAGGACTGAAGCATGAAACTTCTCAGAATAATTTTAGGACTGAAGCATGAAGCCTCTCAGAATAATTTAGGACTGAAGCATGAAGCTCTCAGAATAATTTAAGACTGAAGCATGAAACCTCTCAGAATAATTTAAGACTGAAGCATGAAGCTTCTCAGAATAATTTAAGACTGAAGCATGAAACCTCTCAGAATAATTTAGGACTGAAGCATGAAACCTCTCAGAATAATTTAAGACTGAAGCATGAAGCTTCTTAGAATAATTTAGGACTGAAGCATGAAACCTCTCAGAATAATTCAAGACTGAATCATGAAGCCTCTCAGAATAATTTAGGACAGGAGCATGAAGCCTCTCAGAATAATTAAAGACTGAAGCCTCTCAGAATTATTTAAGACTGAAGCATGAAGCCTCTCGGAATAATTTAGGACAAGAGCATGAAGCCTCTCAGAATAATTTAAGACTGAAGCATGAAGCCTCTCAGAATAATTAAAGACTGAAGCATGAAGCCTCTTAGAATAATTTAAGACTGAAGCATCAGAATAATTTAGGACAGGAGCATGAAGCCTCTCAGAATAATTTAAGACTGAAGCATGAAGCCTCTCAGAATAATTTAAGACTGAAGCATGAAGCTTCTCGGAATAGTTTAGGACAGGAGCATGAAACCTCTCAGAATAATTTAAGACTGAAGCATGAAACCTCTCAGAATAATTTAGGACAGGAGCATGAAGCCTCTCAGAATAATCTAAGGTAGAAGCTTGAAACTTCTCAATAATTTAAGGCAGAATCATGAAGCCTTTCATAAGAATTTATGGCAGAAGCTTGAAGCCTCCAAGAATAATTAAAGGCAATTGAAATACACCTCTCTAAATTATTTGTTGCAGAAGCAGTACATCTCTCCAGACTATCATATATGCCAGGCTAAGATTCACTTTCTTTTCCATACAAAATAAGATTTCTTAAAAGAGTATTTGGGAGGATTTGTAACAAGATGTTGATGTTTCTACCAAATTCTTTTATAAAGAAATCTTATTTTGTATGGACAAGAAGTTGAAGCTTAGTCTGCCTTAGTGTAGTCTATACTATTAAAAAACACATTTGAGTACGAAATAGCTCATATATTATGAATAAGCAAAAAATATCAACACCTGAATCCTAGGCTAGTTGAACCTAGCAACTTCAAAGTGTCAGTTAAAAAAAAAAATGGTTCTGGTTAGAGAAATAATGAAGACATAATTTTATGTTCTATGAAAACAGTCTGATTGTAGCAGTGTTCTTTTCTACATGTTATGAATAAACCTATTTGAAAGCAGTGTACTTTTCTACCAAGTTGTACCCTAGAAGGTGAGGCAGGAAGCGTTCCCCAAACATCCACACAATCTTCTGATAGACCAATTTCCTCAAATGTTTCTCTTAATGCTGTATGAATGAGATCTCTATCACCAGGGTCCTTCATACCACCTGGAAAACTGCAATTATAGTAATATATCATAATTGATTAAAGAAAAGAAATGCATAGGGGATATTAAATATATATGTTTAAGATATGACAATTATAGGAGTATTAAAAGAGCACTGAAATTGGTGAATAAATTCTTTTTCAATTCATAAAATGTATTATACATATGTATCTTGTATTCTGTATCAATTGAAATTGTTGACAAAAAATATAATAATTGTTAAACTGTATTAGGCCAGATGGTATTCTTTTAAACATAGGTTAGGTTTGTGATTGTTTGTCAGCAATTAAGAAAATAAATCTGTTTGAATAAATGCTGTTTTAGTATTAACACTGTTTAATATACATATGTACATAAATGTATGTCAATCAAACAATATAATATTGCAATGCCACATACTACAATTTTTACTGGCATTTGTATGTACTTGGCAGTATAGATAAAAATAAATGTTTAACACCAGTCCGCTTTTTCAAATAATGTGTAAATGTGACAGTTCTTTAACAAGTTAATAGTATACCTTATTTCACCCCTGTGATTTTTCAAGTATCTAGACCGCATCATAAACAATAAAGCTGGCTCTCCTTCTATATGACACATAGGTACAAGTATCGCTGCTTCACGACCCTTTTTCATGTCTTTTTCGAATCTTGCAATAGGTTTAGCATTCTTCATTTTAGCAACTACATTTTCTCTATTGCAATCACTAAAAATATTTTCTAAGGTAGTTGGTGCTGAACATGTTCTTGTCCTGGACAAATTTCTCAATGTCAGTGAATAATTCTGCCTCATTATTTGTTTCAATGAGAACGATATCGGTGACGACTGCATTGAACTCGATACTGCCTTTATGCGGGCCCTATAGAAGCAGCAAATATGCTTTTCATTGGTTTAATCCGAATTATTTATTCATCCGAAAAGTATACTATTTTTGTAAAGTTTGGAGGTTAAACGGCAGAAAAATACTGAAATCCTTTAATTTCATTTGATTCTGAATACAAATTACTCCTAATTAGTAACTCCATTGACAGATTAAAAATTATTTAATTCTGATTTTTGAAATCATCAATTTATACAGAGAAATTCACCTCGTCCTCGATTTTAACCTTGGTAAGGGGCGTAACTCGAATTTCATCTGAATCATACAGATGCTTGATCACAATGGAAACTGTGTAAACAACATAAATGATGTACCAGGTAAGATTAATAGATTTTTGTTCTGTATTGCGAAATTTATCTCTTTTTCTTTGTTTACAATTCTCTAGAGTACAGTACAGTAGAGAACACAGGCGCTAGTCACATAATCAAATATTTTACATAATCGGTCTATAGTATATACATGTATATAAAGATATATCTTTATATACATATATAGACCGATTATGTAAAATATTTGATTATGTGACTAGCGCCTGTGGTAGAGAATCAGCAGGCCTCCTATATATGTGAACACTTCTATATCCACCAATGTTTGACAGTGCATGAACAGATGAACATGTATACATACATAGCCTACATGTAACTACACAGGTGTTCGACTAGTCCTATAAATATGACGTTTGTTTGAAATATTTTTACTTTTTGGCTTGACCATTATCAAACTATAACGAGCCCGTAACGTCTACTGTCTTCATTGAACTAGCTTGACACTAGATAGACAACAAATGTTTATTTTCTTCAGAACATCTTCATTAGGATTATTTCTTAAGAAAGTCTTCATTATTCTTCTTTGCAATTTGATCTTCTACTTAGACATTAATCCAGAAATTTAGTTCAAATTCATGCTAAAAAAATTGTTTATCTAGCCTATGCTAACAATGTGTCTTTTTATATTTTGCATAATTGCAATTTTTGCAATGAAATTCAAGCCAGTCATTGCATCTAGTGATATTAAAACTTTGAAGCATTTTGACTGTATTAAAAAATAAAGATTTTACATCTGTGAATTAGCTAGTTTACTTCATAGATGATAAATCAATTAAGTCTACAACTACAAAGTGCAAGTTCCAGATTATTTGTGGGTTGTCAAATTTATTTGTTAATTTTATTATTTTAATTTCATATTGTAAGAATTCATTAGTAAGATAAATATAATTTGTATTTATGTGCATTCATCATGTTTTGTTGTTGTTGTTTTTTTTCACATATAGAAAATGTTCCTGGAATAATTTAACTATATTTCAAATGACTTTTTGTTTAGAATATTATATGTGACTCTGATTTATTCAACAGGCTTGGATGATGTAATGGTCCACCCATTTTTCTGCAATAGGTTACACCAATAAAGGTAGAAAATGAGTGATGCCAGCTACAAAGCAGTGTTACATGGCTGCCTTGACAACCTACCAACACTCAACTCTAGATTAGTAAGGATTTTTATCAGCTCAACTTTCACAGGTAATAATGACTTGAATGTTTGGTGGGAAAAGGTGTTTATAAATATGAAGTAACGGGTTTATAAAAAAGTTAATGATTTGATATAAACAGTAAAGACTGCAAAATTTAATATATTGAGACATTTTTTTTAATAAATTTATAAAGATTAAGAATTAAGTTAATTAAGTTTTGAAGTACTTACTTTCTTATCTGTTTACCCGTCTTTTAATAAAATGTTATGGAACAATAAAGATGAAAATTAATATGCATAAAATTATTATCTCAATAATAAAGACATTTCATTATGTTATATACATGTAACTCTGGTGTAATAAGAAGTGACATTTAAAACTTTATGCCTCCAGCCGAGCCAAAATATTTCAAGAAAATTAAACTTGAGAAAAATGGTCTTATTAAGCTTTGAAGAAAAGTAACAAGATTTAATAGAACTTAAGTAAAAATTTACAATTGATTACTGATTTCACTGTATTTATCACAATATTTCTGCTGCGTTTTACTCCAGCTATTTTTGCTTATTTTGTAAAAATGATAATACAATAACCTGTATTTTAAGGATTTCTGAATCTCTAAAAGTATTACATTTTTTTTATTTGTTTCTTTTTAAATTTAAACCATTGTAAAATAAAAGATGCAAAGAAATTGTTACATTGCACATGGTATTGCAAGGGATGACTTATAAGATATGTGATTTTTTTTTCTTGCAACAAAATTAATCTTGCTATTCCTTTAAGTAACATGTTACTAATTTTAGATACAAGAGAGGAGAGGAATGTTTTGCTAGAGGATGTATACCCAAAGTTGAAATTACACTGTAAGAAAGAGTATGGAATGGACTTTCAGGTAATATATTTATGCTTTACCTTTATTCTTATGCATAAAAAACTGTGTAAGCATTTAGTGTATGTTAGTCTGTGGGCTCAGGCTTTAAATGCGTCCTTGTGCTTCTGCAGAAATTACTGCACGGAAAAGGGTGCATTAACTATCTATTCTAGTCCATAACATTCTGATCGAGTATGCTTTGGGTTAGCATTTTAAAACAAACATAAAGTATGACATAAAGTATGAATTCCTTTATGGGAAATAAACGATGAGAAAAATTATGTTTCTCAAGCTTTACTGTTTTGTGTTGTTGTGTTTGAATTTGGATCTGTCAGATTTTGTTTTTGTAGATTTATAGAATATACTTGCAGTAGTTGTTACTAGATATTATGTGATCAGATGCCTTAAAAGTCGGGGTTTGCCTGTATTTATACTGGAGGCATAGACCTCTGATTAATGATTATACTATCACTGCTGGTAGTTGTAAAATTTTGAAGCCAAAATAATTTTTCTTGACCTTAAAATTCTTCAGACTTCTGCTTTGATTTTGTATATTGGCTAAATTAAGAAGAAAGTAGTGTGACAAGACACCAGTAAAAATAAATTTTTACAGTGAAATACAGAAAATGAAAATACTCATTTTATTTCATCAATATTACATTCATAAAATGGCTATAATAATCATCACCATTGTGCACAAATGGGTTAGCCCATTACTGCACTAAGGTGGTATAATTCACTTGCTTTGTGCCACCAGTTTAATGTCAGGACACCCTGATTGTTTGCACATAATTAAAGGTTTCTTTCATTATTAAAAACCATTAAAACAATAAATGATTGACAGTTCTAAAGTAACTTTGTCTTTACTTCACAGTTGGTGGATATGAGATGGGGAGTTCCGGTAGAGTCAGCAGATGACCACCAAGCTACGGAACTCTGCCTGCAGGAAATACGTAACTGTCAAAGATTGTCAACAGGACCAAATTTTGTGGTATATAATTTTCATGGTATTTTTGCTGTGATTTAATAAACCTCACTTTTTTTTTACTCACTCTGGCATTGGTGTTGGTATCACATTTAGGTTCAGTTTTCGCATACAAGCTAGTATCTCCATAACTACTGAAGGGATAGGGTTGAAACATCACTTCTTCTTTGTGATTATCTAACATGATGCGTACAGGTCCATAACTCTGAGTTATTTTTTATACAGAGTTGTTCCCCATTTTTTGCTATCAAGCACTGAGCATAAGTATAACACACCTTCTTACAGACAGCTCATGGACAAGTGATAATACATTTTATACAATGACAATAGAAGGGAAGTACAAATGTATTCGCATCCTGAAAAATGTCTGGTTCTAGTGTTTAAGTGAAGGTCCTCTTTGCAGGTTTTAGATGTAAATATTAGCTACTTGCTCTCTCCTGAAAATTTTCCTGGGATCTGTTGTTGTTACTTCAGTGTGCAATTTATTGTATGAGTTGATTGTTTAAAATTGCCTACCAGGGTTGTACCTTACACAGGCTTTCTGTTTCCCTGCCGCATGTTTTGTCCAAACTCGCCAACCATTTTAGAATTTCCATTCATTTATTGTAATTTGCTCACTTTTATGTACATAAAATTTGATCTTCTATATAGTTTTAGGCACCTGTCTATTCAAAATGCCCAGTTTACAAGCTCTACAGTTTATCTCTAAGATGACTGACCTTGAAATAGAAGCTATGTAGAATTTATTTCTGTTGCTAAAATTATATTCAGATATGGGACCCCTTCTATGGACTCCCATAAAATGTGCTATCGTATATTTACATTTATTAATTTTCTCTTTTGCAGACATTCCTAAACCAGAAGCATGGATACAGACCACTGCAAGTTACTATTCCAGAGGCTGAGTTTGACAATTTGTACAAAAGCTTAGAGGTCAGAAAAAATATTTCAATAATATATTTAAGATAATTTCAATCTGACTAAGATTAAAATCTTGATTATGTGTTACCTATAAAGATATTTATATGAGATAATTTTAATAAAATTTAATTAATTTTCAGTTTTTATAGAAATGAAAATGTTTCTCGTATTCTCGGGGTTTCTCGTATTCTCGTGGAATAATTAAGACGGATGGAAGCAACGCTCGCGGCTTCCGTCGATATCCGAAAACATGTCTATTTAGCATAGCATTTTCATCTCCATTTAAAAAATTGAAGAAATGCGACAAAAACAGATAAAAAACCAAAATACATGTATATTAAATTTACACTACTATGAGAACATTAAAAATTTTACCAACAAGGAATTCCTATGGTGGCGGTTGCCAAATGATATTTCAAATTTTCTATTCTTTGTATTTACTATTTAGGGAAATTTAGGGAAATTGACCTAAAAATATTCATATTATAAAAGACTGAACATCATATATACAGTCTTATATAGTCAACTCAACATAAAATATATAGAGGATGTTGAATGAGTGTAAGTTCAATTCGGTATTTATTGAACGAGTTGAATAAATTTGTATTATGCGAGCCTCTGGTGAGCATAATATTATTGTATTCAACAAGTTCAATAAATTCAGTAATGAATCTACACAAGTATAATTTTCTGTTTATTATGTACTCAAAATAAATACTGTTTAAAGTGATAAAGAAACATTTTTCATTGACACGCTAATAGTGTAACAGTAACATTTGACGCATCTTTACTCTATGTTTGTATAATGCAAATGACATATGCAAGGCCGTGCAATACAGTTTGAGTTGCAAAAGTGGCACCTGTATGTGATAAAAAATATAGATTTGTCTGTCTCCTAAATATTATAATAAGTGGAGTTAATATTTTAGATTTTTAATTTGTGTTTCAGGAGAATGGTCATGACACAAGTCTTTTTACATTATGGTATAAGAAAGATACAAATCAGCTACCTCCGATATATGTCCTACAGCCTATCAGTTCCATCATACCTGGTTATAAAGACAAGGTACCAAGTAATTTATATATAAATGTGCCACAGAGTGAGAAAAATAGGCAGTAAAATTACTTTGATGCAACCCCCAGACCTTTGGAATACCTTTCTACAGCTCTACAAACCGAATTGTTCACACTTTTTCTTTCCTATCATTATGCTACGCCTTTTGTAACTGGCTTGAAAACATCGAATGCTCGAAATTTTGTCATTAAATTGAGATCGATTTATGAGTCGAAGTCCTGATGTGTGAAAGTTTTTACACAAGTCCTTTCAACTTTGACTTACTGAAGTTCTACTGTATATTAAGTGTGATTGGTCAATTAAAGATTTACACTCTTTAACCTTAAACATACTGTCGGTGACAGATTTGTAACCCATGCTGTGTATGCAACCAATGCAGATCAAGATCAGCCGGCACATCCTTGCTGTTTGATCATGGTCTGCACTTCCCTTTATTCTGTCAGGACATATTTTTTTTTTTTAATGTTGAATGGTTTTGTCCAGATTGAAATATGTATGAGTCCAATTGAGAAATTTTGTGATGATTAAAAGTATAGAAAACATCTTTCAGGATAATAAAGAAGCAAAGGCACAATGGAATGATGTTTATGACAAGCTTAGAGCTGAGTTCAAGTTTGCAAGCGATGCATGTTTCCAGAAGAATCTGATATCAGAGGTGGATAGACACAAATACTACATGTCAGGTAACTTTTCTTTTGTTGGTTACTTTATTATGTGTTTTGATTGTAAAAATTCTTTTAAAGGGAATAGTTTCCTAGAGAATATATAGAGGGTAAATTGCAGACTCAGTTTAATTTTCATTGGTCTGTGTTCATTCTGTGGCAGTTTCTGACCAATCAAATACCAGAGATCTGAGTTTGAGCTTAGATAATTTCTTTATAACCTTGGACCATGTTCTTGCCTAAAATAATACACAGAAGGGTTTTTGAGGTCTTCACCATTGAATGATAAGACTTTACATTGTGGGTGTGACTTGAAAGTTTACAAGCAAGGAAGAAAATGAAAGAAGACTTCAAATTTTGATTGCCAGAATTTTAGAATAGTTTGAAACTTTGTTTCTGTTGAAGATTAAATACAGTTAAGAAATAAACATAGAAATTTACTTGATGAAATTAATATATGTATGATTAATATTAATATTTCTCAGAAAGAAAAGGACTAACATGAGCTACACAGTTTCTGGTTCAATTCTTTGTCTGCATTGTTGTGTACATATTTACATGTATATAATTTAATTAAATACATATAGGTATGTGTAAATCAATATTAATTTTTTATTTCTTCAATTTATACAATAATTATATTACAGTTACAGAAGCAGAAATCTTTAATGGGATATTGAAATTACCAGACAGTGCAGCAGATCACTGTTTGTGTTTTGTACGTATCATTAAAGACATTACCTCTCATCTGGATCACGACAAAGCTTGGCGCTTCATCGATGTACTGTCGAGTGACTCCAAATCCCTCGACACTGAGGCTCAGACCATACTGTCTAAATTGAGGGATGAAAAGATCGTAGAGAAGTTACAAAATACAAATATTAGCAGGTATGTGTAACTTGTGTGTGTAGTCTGTGTTTAATCAGGGTTCATCCTTTCTTGAAGGGCACAAAAGGACCTTTCGCTGTTGAGTAGGGACCCTGGACATGTCACCAGTAATGCCCGTAAAGAGTTAATTTCAAAGCACAAAATGGTGATAATTTACCTCCATGCAATTTCCATGGAAAAGTAGTCAAAGATATGTTTTGTGAGCCAAAAGTAGGTACAGCTGTAATAATAAAAATCTTTCTCTTTGTATGTACCTTTGTAAGATGTACATACAGCTTTCATGAAGATCATGGAATTGTGAGAGATCTTATCTTATATAAGGCATATAATATATTGGGAATGACCCCCAAAATGGTGGCAAGGGTGGTCATCTATACAAATTTCTAAGCATTGTCACATGCTTATACATGTAATTAATGTGGTGAAAAATTTAAGTGCAAGTTCTTGATACTAATACAGAAATACATTTATGTCATAATTGATTCTTTCTTCATAGGGAATTAGTTGTCTTTCAATTGCTGAGAAATTGGTGTCATCAGTAAGTTATCAAGGACAGCAACACAGACGAAAGACATGATGACCAAAAATTTCTTAAAATAAGTGTAAAAATGACGTGAACAAATTTTCACTTGAACAGGAGATTGGGATGCCATATTGCCACCAATTTCCAGATATTTTTACATCATTTTATTATATACATGATGATATATTGATTTTACAGTTATTAATTTATAATAAAAATTCATTCAAGTCTACATCTTTGAAGAAAATAAACTCAATCAAATATGACCTATGTTTATTTAGAAATAAGACAATTATGACTGACAAGTAACAAAAGTGTCAGATTGTGCCTATTTTTTTTAAAAAGCAGAAAAGTATTAATTGTAGTGTAATCTGTAATCCAGGTCCTGCTTTCTAGAAGGGTGATATACCACCAGGAAGTTATGTAACAAATGTTTCAGTGTTCCAGAATTCAGTTTTGTATAAGTACCTGCCTGTTGTTTTTTTCCTGCAAGGAGCAGCCAATTTTTCCCAGTTATTCACTGAAAAATTAATACATTGATGTTATATTTCAGGCACACTGTACAGTGGAGTGAGAAGGACGGAATAAATCGTCAAGACCATGACAGTTATCTCAGCACATTTAAAGATTCATTCTTTAACAGCATGGTAGATAAAATAGACAAAGCAGTAAAGCAACAACGTTCACTAATAATGGATGAACTGTATATTGAGGTGAGTTTTTACTGTTAGATATTTACAGTCTTACACAATATTAGTTATAAAGATTCTTGACAGATTATATGGCCCTATATAAATGGTTGTTTGTATATATAACCCGAGCCGCTAGGTGAAGGTTATATTGTGAACAATCATCTATATACGGCCATATAACGTATCAGGAATCTTTATGACAAATTTATAATACAGCAACTTCTTTTTTTAAGGGAAAAAATGTGATTTCTAAATAAACTGTCTGTGTCAGAAGCCATGTATATAAAGTTACATAAACGTCAAGATTATCCAATAAAAAGCGACCGTTACAAACGTGCAATATTATAACTACAGTTATACACCTATAATGGACTTGGTTTTCTATGATTTAAAACCAAACTTTTTTATTTTAAGGGCCCATTATGCCTCAGAAATAATTTATCATTAGTTACCAAAAACTCTTTATTTTTGGTCTCCTTTTAATAGTTTCTAAAAAGTTACTCACTGGCCAATTAACTGAACAATATTTTCCTGTTGTTGTGTTTTGGTAATTAGTACAGTTATACTCTTTTAGTATTTTGAACTGTATAAATTATTCTTAGACTGTATAGATGCTCTTAAGAAGATTTTGAAAGTGTAACATTAAAATGCAGATGATCAGGAAAATACCCTGCTCTATGTTGGATTCAAACTTAGGACCGCAGTCTTACTATTATTTTAAACAAATTCATACAACACTCTAGACCTTGGAGTCAAAGAACTGTTTTGCCTAACACACAGTTGATAGAGATTGAATTTACTTTAAAGATTTTAAGAGTCAATTTCATAATTGTATTGCAGGCAAGTTGATATATCCAAAACATTTGAAGGGAAAGGGTTGAAACTTCACACACTGATTTTAAAGCATAGTAGGAGATTACTGTCCAATGCACACAAGTCTTACATGGATTTTGTTTGAATTATGGCCCTTTTAGACAATTTTACATGATCCAGACTCTGTTCTACTGACATCTTTTGGTATTTTAAATTGCCATAAAATCTAATACTCCCTAGATTCTAGTGTACTAGTATTTAAATATGACCAGAGTTTTTGTTTTAGATATGAGTCTACATCATTTGTATATACCAGTAATCTTATTCTGAATATAGGTAATGCGTCATTAAATAGAACCTTTCTAAATTATGAAACAATTGAATTTTGCCATGATTCACCTTAAAATTAAGCTTTGCAGTAGTTATATATAGGTTGTGTTTTTATCTTGACTTTAGGTTCTGCAGCATTTAAATATGGCCAGGGAAAGGTGTTCAATGTTTTATGGTAGAGAGAATATTCTCTTGGATATAAAGTGCTACCTGAGTGAACAGTGTGAAGATCCAGTCATTTTATATGGCCAGTCTGGTTGTGGTAAAACCTCCATTATGGCACAAACTGCTCATATGGTATGCTTTTTTCCAATTTTCTTTATAAAGCACAAATAGAAATGATATTTTTTCCTTCTTGTAAATTACAATGTATAAAGAAAGCTTTGAGTTTAAACTAAATGACATTAATGACATTATGCACAATTGAGAAGAAGGGCCTTTTTTTAACAAAGGATTAAAATCGATTAGTATCAAGTGATTCAGAGTTTGTTTTCATTTTTTTTCAAAGAAATTACATTAAACATTTTAAATACTAGTATAAATTTTGAGTCTGATCTTGACAGTCTTTTATATTGATATATGAATATATGGTTCTGGATATTTTTCAAATACATTTAAAGTAATTGGTATTCTTTAAAGTTTAATGGTCAACCATACAATTAAAAGAATTGGTTTGTTGTCCTTTTGACTGTGGGGTTTACACAGTTGAACCCTCTGTTCAAGGGTTTGCATGCATCTTCATATCTCAACAACAACTGCATGCATGATGGTTTACATGTGCAGCATAATTACAGTCATGTTATTACTATTATGATTGCAGTTTATTGCCTAAAACTCATAATTTTTGAGTAGATACTAGATTTTAGTACTTCTTATGTTATCTTTTAAAAAATCCTTAAAAATGACTATTTCCTTAAAAACAGGTTCCTTCATTTCTACAAAATGCAGTGGTTGTGTTAAGATTTCTTGGCACCTCGCCAGATAGCAGTAATTTGAGACGATTACTACACAGTCTGTGCGAACAAATTGTCGTCTGCTATGGAAAGGAGAGGACTTCGGTAAGTCTGCTTGGTGCATATTTGATGATTTTGGCTTTTTTATGACAGATGATAATGATTTCAGTTTTATTGTAAAATATTTCTGAAGACCTTCATGGTCAAGTGTTTGAACTTTGTCCTCAGCTCAAGTGGTAACGGTCACTGACTTTATTCCACTTGCTTCTGACTCTGCTGTGGGTTTGAATTTCATGAGGGTTTTAGAATTATTTCATATGATTAAGCTATCCAGTTAGGTTACGTAAGATGGATGGTTCTACTCTGGTGACCAATTATGCTTAAAATAGGGCACAAGAGGAGTTCAATATGTCTTCTTATGCCAGAGAAGCTGAAAACTAGCAAACTGACAGTATTTAGTATAATTTAAAAGATTTCATTATTTGTCTAGGAGCTCAAGTTTCACCCAGTTTACTTATTATTGAGTATGAATTGTTAACTTTTTTTATCTGTAGGTTCCAGAAGACTTTGAAGAGCTGAAAGACTTTTTCTCAGAATTGCTCAAACTAGGGACAAAAGAAAAACCTCTTGTTATAATTCTGGATTCATTAGATCAGCTAGCAAGGGACCATAATGCTTACAAACTACATTGGTTGCCACGGAAACTACCTCCATTTGTAAAGTTTTTCGTTTCTACATACACAGAAGCTTCAGACTTGTTAGGAACATTGAAGAACATTTATTTGAAACAATCATTTATTCATGTTCCGGTTTTCTCGCAGGAGCTCAGCACTCAGGTTTTGAAAGCATGGCTCAAGAAAAGTAACAGAACTCTGTCTGACGAGCAATTTTCATTGGTTGAAAATGTATTTATTAAGTGTACACTACCTCTGTTTGTGAAACTCACTTTTGATCAGGTTTTAGTATGGCGTTCTTATTATATCTTAGATAAATGTATGCTGATGAACACCGTGCAGGATAGCATTAATACATTGTTTTCACAGTTAGAGAAAAAGCATGGTAATGTTTTAGTGACAAGAGCTTTAGCATATGTCACTGCGTCTATGACGGGAATCAGTGAGACGGAGTTGGAAGACCTTCTCTCATTGGATGATGATGTCCTGACAAATGTCTTTCAGATACACGTCCCTCCATTACGCAGAATTCCGCCATTACTTTGGGTTCGTATACGTCATGATATTTCCCAGTATCTTGTGGACAAAGAAGTTGATGAAGTCCGTTCTTTCTTCTGGTACCATCGGCAGTTCTTCGAAACGGCTGAGAGACGATATTTGTCAGATGAGAAATTAAAGGAGGAAATTCATTCACTTATGGCAGACTACTACCTTGGTAAGTGGGTTGGGGTAGAGAAACCATTTCGGTATACTCCAGAGCAAATGAAGCGAGTTGGTGTAACATCTCCTGAAGGTAAAGCTGATCGTAGGATATCTGCTCAGCCGATGATATATAGTGCTGATTCCGATGGAAAGAATGTTCGGTACAACAAAAGAAAGTTAAATAAGCTTCCATACCATCTGTTTGAAGCAAATCGACACCAAGAGTTGAGGTCCCTTTGTTTGCTTAATTTCGAATGGAATGAGATAAAGCTTAAGGCAATTTCCTTGCAGGAAGTATTGCTAGATTTAGCGCTGTGTGGTGAAAAGGAGGGTATTCTTCATAAGGCTTTGAAAGCATCCCAGCAGACATTGAGAAAGTTTCCAGAAACTCTTGCAATGGAAATTTCTGGAAGACTTCTGGCCCTGCTACCTGGCAATGTTAGAGTTGATGAAATGAAGTTATTGGAGAATTCCTTAACGGCATGTGCACAAAAATGTAGACTTGTTCCTTATCAGCCTTGCTTTGGTATTCCAAGTGAATCTGAAATGTACACCATAGAAAATGCAAAATTACCGATAAATCCCAAAATATCAGAGATATCAAGTGATTCTACACATTTTGCAACTTTATCTGCCGATAATGAAGTTCTGATTTGGGATGTGAACAACGGAGAACTGGATGCAGTTATTGAGTTAAGGAAGAAAGAGGACGGGATCTTAAATGTAATGTCAAAATCCTTTGGCAAAGATGTTTTGATTATTGGAACAATAAACCAAATAAAAACAAACCCAGTTTATATTGTGAACTTCAAGAATTGTGCTCTAGAGGAAAAAATAGAGCTAGAAAAGAAGTATTCAAAAATTGCATTTTTTGATGATCTCAAATTTGATATCACATCCGACCGTCTGCTTGTCACTGTTTTAAAACAATCTGCTGATGTTTTTGATCGACAGTCAGGCAAGCTTCTACATGAGTTTGATGTAAATCCAGATGAAGCGATCCTAATTGCTGAGGATAAAATGATACTTTTCCACCCAAAGCAGACGAACATGTACACAATCTATAGAATGGACACATTTGAATTTGTTTACCAAATTTCATGCAAGGAGACACCAAAAGCAATTTTTATGAATGCACAACGAGACTTTGGTTGCATTGTATTGGAAAAAGCAAATAAGGTTGATCTGGTAAATCTACAACAGGGTCCCAATGTTGGGCAAATTGCTGGGACAATAGACTTAAATAAAGTCAAAGATTTGACAATCCAGCGGGTCCAACTGGTTGATGATCTTTGTTTAATCACTGGAATTTACAGTTTTGTTTTATATGATTTGAAATCAAAAAAGGTTACAAAAGAGGTAAGAATACCGGAATCTTACGACCCTAATTATCGTGTTCTTGAGTTTCACACAGTGCTCACACCAGATTTAGAACATATCATCGCAGGATATGACAAAAACATTATTCTATTTAGTGTTGCGACAGGCAAGATTCTACACTCAATTGAAGCCACAAAAAGCCGTATTTCTCGTTTACACATTTCCCCCGCAGGAGGACTCATTGTAACCACCAATACACGCAACAATCATGTGACTGCTTGGGATATCATGTCACTGAAGAATAAACCAAGAAGTTACCAACCGTTGTCACTAAACAACTCAGTCAGGTACATGTGTGCCGATAGATTAGGTACGACTGCTGTATGTCGTAGTATGAACTCTACCGAGTTTGCTGTGGTAGATGTGTCACTGGGTCAAACGCGTTGTTTTATCTCAAAAGATTATGAAGCCATGACACCATGTATCACAGAGGATGGGAAATATGCAGTTCTGAGAGAGTATCATTCCGACAGATGTCTCAAAGTCTGGGATACTGTGTCCGGCAATCTTGTCACCACTTTTCCAATTTCAAGTTTGAATTTGAAAGCCTTTGTTCTGGGCATGAAGTCTGAAAACATGGTTGTAGTGACAGAGTCAGAAAACACAGGTCAAAATTCTATGGAACTCTATTCACTTCCTTCAGGAAATCAGACAGGAGTGAAAATCCCGCTCGGCAAGTATAACCTAATGCAACTTGTCTTTGCTGAAAATGACAAGTACATCATTGTTGGCATTGAAGAGCAACTTCATCCTGGGGTGAAAATCTATTCAAGGTCTTATTCTACAAAAACGGGTGATGAATTTCAAACCTATGACAATATGCATCCAAAACATATACAACGATTAACAGTTGGAAGTGATTGTTTCCTTGGGCCGCGCATTAATACTGACAAAGCTGGAAATAAATCATGGGAAACAGCTGTTCTAAATATAGAAACTGGTGATACCATGGTAACTTTTAAGGAGTCACCTGTAAGTGTACTAAGCATTGGATGGGAAGGGCATTATGGTATAGATAGAGACAGAAACATTTTTAACATAAAAACTGGCGACAAGCATTGTCAGTTTGATACTCATTTAGGCGAGCAGAAGAAAAGTGTTCCAAGACCACTCCTTACCACAGATGAAAATTTTGCATTTTGGTTAGATGTTGGAGCAGGTGTCGTGAAAGTTGGAAATGTCCAAACTAAGCAAGTGATAGGCATGTCTCCAATACACAGTATTCCAATGAACATAACAGTAACTTCCGAGAAAGTTGTAATAATCGGATGCGAAGATGGCCGTATTATGATGTTACAAATGATCGAAGACAAGAAAGATGCAGATGGTATATTGAAGCGAACTTTAAAACATAGCATGAGGAAAGGGATCAAGGTCAAAAACAGTTCGCTGAAAGCTCTCCAGAGGAATGACACAAATAAAGAACCAGGAAAGACAAAAGCAAATGAAAAGTCTAGCACAGCTTGCTATATTCTTTAACAGTGTGTCGGAGAGATAGATGGTGTTACCTCAGTGGGGGGAAAATAATATTATATTATACATGTATCTCTAATTCACATTCAATTTGTATGAATTGCTGAACAATCATACATTTCGTGATATTTGCTGGGTCTGCTTATATCATGTGATACCTAATATAGCACATGGTTTGACTTGAAATCGCTTAAAGTCAGAATGATACTGGAGGTTTAATCATGACTAAAGTCATTGAAATGCATGTTCCTGTTGAGCTGAGGTGGCCATGTTGAAAAAAATAGCATTTATCTGTCTATTCTTTACTCTGATAATCCTCTGTGCATATTTATTGTACTGAATATACTCCAAATTGCAAGAGCAAAAGAAAAATTCTTAAGAGTGCATTGTTTCCAAAACCCACTTTAAAATCCATCCTTCACAAAAGTGCAAACCAATTAAGGTACCAGGTAGTCACTGATTAGTCAGCGCATCAAAAAAGTATATGTTTGTAAATATTGGCTACATGCACCTTTCAGATGTTTAGTGCTCAATAAATGTTGTTGTTGTTCTGTTGTAGTTGATTAGAATGGAAATATCTGGATTAGAAAAGCTGTATTTATTTAATTATTTATTTATGTTTATTTCTTTTTATACTCTTTTTTTTTTTTACATGCCAATTTTTACATTTTGATATTTTCATTGATGCTTTTGTTTCGAAATTGAGAAATGTTAATTAATTTGTTGTTGTTGTAACTGGGTAACTGAAAGAAATATTGATATTCATGTTCATTTTTATACACACTTGTCACTTTTACAGACTGATATTTATAGTATATTTACAGTTACTGGGTAAAATATAGATAAAAACTTACAATGTCAGTTTGTTGCATTTTTTTTTATACTTTTTGTATTGTATGTTAAGTTAATATCATTTAAACAAAATCATAAAAATATTTTAAATAGTTCATTGCATATAAGAAAATTTTATTAAAATTGTGATCAATATAATTATGTATTTTGAATATTCATGTACTGGTGTGTTAATAATGTGGCCATCTTGCATTTCTAAATTTGTTATCATATATGCAGACAACATGAAGAATAATGGGTACATCTGCTGGTTAACACTTTAATTAATAATGTGAACACATGAGTAAATATTATATGAACAATTTATTAAAGAATATGAATTTTTGAGTAAATAATATATGAATATTTGAGTAAATAATTTATGAACACTAATAAGTAAATAATTTATGAACACTTAAGTAAATAATATTTGACCACTTTACTAAATAATTTATGAACATTTAAGTAAATGTAAATGTGAACACTACTAGCAGATAATCATTGTAGTTCATTAGAATTTGGTGGATGTTTTTTTGCTTGTTATTTTAAATGCTGTAATTGTGCTGTTACAGTTTCAAAAAATTAGTCATTGGCCATATATCTGAGCTTCCTTATGCTACCTTTTGCATTTTGGCGATAAGTACAGTTAAAGTGGATATATGCACTTTGTATGGAAGTCAAACCACTACTATGTTCACATCTTGCTACCCTTTTCAGAAATGTTTTCACATTCAACACTATTTTCTTTAGATGATAATCATTTCACATGTTCTTAATCTATTACTATAATGTTATAAAATACAATTGTTTGAACTTTCTGAAGAAAGAAAAATATATTCATTTCTGATGCATTTCTGTCCCAGAGTGTTGTCCTAGCTGTCAGAATATATTTTATTTTTATTGCCATATGACTGTTCAGTGTATTTACTGTTTTTATCACCACTTTAGAGTTTAGGAATTAACAATTTAACAGAACATTGTACTTTTTCTGGATACTTATCACTTTATACATGTATAGTTACTTTATAGACTCAGTTCATAGATTGTGCCAAAATAGGCATAATTTGATTATCACTAAACATGTATTTAATTAAAATATTATATGAATTGTAAAACCTACAGAAAGAAAAAATAAAGAACAGAAAACATGTTTTTATAAGAATAACAGTTTTAATAACTAAATGAAGGTGGGTTACCATAAAAATGTTATTTCAATTCTCAGTTATTTAATTTAAACAATGAAGAATAAATTTAAAATATGAATTTTTATCTTAATTCCTTTATCTAAATTAGATGATTTTCCATAATATTGATACAGGTTATTGTAACTATGCACTGGATTTTTTGGGTTGTTTGTTGTTGTTTTGTTTTTTTTGTCCAACTTTGTACACTGCTGGCTGGCCCAGTATTATGCAGCTATGTTCACTGTTTGTATTGAGATGGGTTTTAACAGAAAGCAGTTACTGTACTATTACATGTATTTTTAACTTTCAAATTATATTTTCCCCTGATGAAATTTATGTTGTAACTGCCTTCAATATAAAAGAGTGAGAGATAGTCAGTAAAATACTTTATGTACAATCATAAACCATTCTTTGTTATTGTTAATATTTATGTATATACACATTTATCATATACAATTGCATATAAAAAAAAAGTTTCTGGGAAATGCAGAAAATAGAATGATATTATTCACTTTTTTTACGTTGTTAGCGCTTTCAATGCTGTACACATATTCTGCGACTTCAAAATACTACATTGCACAGCAAATAAAATATTCTTGTACTTATATCACAAGTATTGAATTGTATGAAATATGCATATAATAAAACTTTAAAAAGTTTTTGACATTAATGGTGAATCACAGGGGTACGGCTCATTGAATGTTCACAAAATGTGTTTGATAGCAGAAAGCATATATCCTAAGTCAGAAATGAATTCTTAAGGCCATTCCCATTACACTTTATACATGTACTAATTATAGACTATATATATATATATCCACTCCTTGTTTTCGACATTAATTGTGAATGGTAGGAAATTTTCGTAACAGTTTTCTCAGCAACTACTTATCACAGCGTCTTGATATTTGGTATACAGCATTAAAACGTGGTCCCATACTGTGGTCTCCGATTTCAGGTCTGTCACTGAGCCACTTCCTGTTTACCAACTTAGTTGAATTTTCGGCATTAATGGTGAATGGTAGAAAATTTTCATTACATCACAGACTTATGATATTTGGTATACAAATGTAACCCGGCCATTTCTGTCTTTGACCCTTTTTTTTATAAATACAGTATTTATTTTCATCTTGTGGAATGAAAATTATATTTCACTCATGGATACCGCCACTCATGAAATATTTATTTTCATACCACTCAATGAAAATAAATCCTTTATAAAAAAAACTTTAATATCCTCTATATATTTACAATTTTCAACAGTTTGGCATTTAATTCTAGATATGTTGAAGGGCAATAACTATTTTATATTTTTATCTTTATTTTTCTAGTTCTTAAGTATTTATTTATTTTATAACACTATTATCATTATAAGATAGTTTTAAATATTGATAATTACATTGAAATATATACAATGTTACTTTACATGACATATTCATATTCTTACAATATTCACTGTTATTGTTAGTAAAATAAAAAAATTACTGATTAAAGAAATTGTTTTTATATTTGTGCCCCCACTTTAGTGGCGGGCATTTAGATTTACCCTTGTCCGTCCGTCCTTCTGTCTGTTCGTTCTCTTTTGTGTTGCATGTAACTCAAAAAGTATTTGACCTAGAGTCATGAAACTTTACAAGAATGTTGATCACATGTGTAGTTGTGCACCTGGGTATTTTCGTCTGGATTTATTTAGTTTTTAGCTCACCTGTCACAAAGTGACAGGGTGAGCTTTTGTGATCGCTTTTCGTCCGGCGTCCGGCCGTCGTCCGTCCGTAAACTTTTACTTTAAATGACATCTCCTCATAAACCACTGAGCCAATTTCATCCAAACTTCACAGGAATGTTCCTTTGGTGGTCACCTTTAAAAATTGTTCAAAGAATTTAATTCCATGCAGAACTCTGGTTGCCATGGCAACCGAAAGAAAAAACTTTAAATATCTTCTTTTAAAAAACCATAAGAGCTAGAGCTTAGATATTTGGCATGAAACATCTTCTAGTGAGTGTCTACCAAGTTTGTTCAAATAAAAGCCCTGGGGTCAAAATTGGCCCCGCCCCAGGGGGTCATTGATTTTCCCTATATGCATATAGTAAAAACTTAAAAAATCTTCTTTTAAAGAACCCAAAGAGCTAGAGCTAAGATATTTAGCATGAAACATGTTCTACCAAGTTTGTTCAAATAAAAGCCCTGGGGTCAAAATTGGCCCCGCCCCTTGGGGTCATTGATTTTCCCTATAATTTTATGCATATAGTAAAAACTTAAAAATCTTCTTTTAAAGAACTCAAAGAGCTATGGCTAAGACATTGAGCATCAAACATGTTCTAATAGGTGTCTACCAAGTTTGTTCAAATAAAAGACCTGGGGTCAAAATTGGCCCCGCTCCGGGGGTCATTGATTTTCCTTATAAGTGTATAGCAAAAACTTAAAATCTTCTTTGAAAAAACCCAAATAGCTAGAGTTTAGATATTAAGCATGAAACATCTTCTAGTTAGTGTCTACAAAGTTTGTTCAAATAAAAGCCCTGGGGTCAAAACTGGCCCCGCCCCAGGGGTGTCATTGTTTTTAACTATATGTGTATTATAAGTAAAAACTTAAAAAAAAATCTTCTTTTAAAAAGCCCAATGAGCTAGAGCTTAGATGTTTAGCATGAAACATCTTCTTATGGGTGTCTACCAAGTTTGTGCAAATAAAAGCCCTTGGGTTAAAATTGGCCCTGCAAACGTTGGGGGGGGGGGGGGGGGGGGGGCCTATATACAGGTGAGCGACCTCAGGGCCATCATGGCCCTCTTGTTTAGAGTAATTGCCCTTGACTTCGTAAAATTTTGCAATTTTCAAATTGTGTTGCATGTAACTCAAAAAGTATTTGACCTAGAGTCATGAAACTTTACAGGACTGTTATTCAGCATGTGTCGTTGTGCACCTGGGTATTTTCGTCTGGATTTATTTAGTATTTTTAGAGTTATTGCCCTTGACTAAGTAAAATTTTGCAATTTACAACTTGTGTCGCATGTAACTCAAAAAAGATTTGACATAGAGTCATGAAACTTTACAGGAATGTTAATCAGCATGTGTAGTTGTGCACCTGGGTATTTTCGTCTGGATTTATTTAATATTTTTAGAGTTATTGCCCTTGACTTAGAAATCTTTTGCAATTTTCAACTTGTATCGCATGTAACTCAAGAAGGATTTGACATAGAGTCATTAAACCTTACGGGAAGGTTGCTCAGCATATGTAGTTTCGCTTGTGGATTTATTCAGTATTTGTAGAGTGATTTCCCTTGACTTAGTAATGTTATTATGTTGTTATTTGTTCCTTGTGTGCTTGAGTTAGAATCAACCAGCTTTACAGGAATAATGATCAACATCACTAAATTACAGGAATAATGATTCACATCACTGTGAAGCTAATGATGCACCTGGGAATTGCATGTGGGTTTTTTTCAGTTTTGTTAGAGTTATTGCCCTTGACTTACATTAGTATAATTTTTGTTCATGCATAGCTCAAAAAGTATTTCACTTGTAGGCCTGAAAGTTTACAAGAATGTTGGTCAGCATGTGGTACTTATGCACCTTGGGGTTTGCTTGTGGATTTATTCAGTATTTGTAAAGTTCTTGCCATTTACTTAGTAACAGATTTTTAGTTTTCAAAAAATATTTGACCTAGATTCATAAGATTGACAGAACAGTGGCCAGTGGGGGCACCCGTGTCCTATGGATACATTTCTAGTTTTGGATTTTGTAATAGATCTACTGTCATGGTGATTTTTGCTGAACAAGCATGTTTATATTATTATTATACATAGGTCTAACAAACATATTTATGTACCATTTTTATAAAAATATCGATTGTACAGTTCCTGTATTAGTAATTGGTTATAAAGACTTTAAGCATGTTATATGGATTTATATACACAATCATTTGTTATATAACCTTTGCCAAGTAGTTCAGGTGATATATTTTAGCTCACCACTCACATAGGGTTTATACTGGTCCATAACCTTGGAAAAATCCTTATATAAGTAAAAAATCTTTTTAACTAATAATCTTATCATTTGAAAATTGACCATTGTGAATCATTAATACCGATATTAACATTGATCATATTCTAATTATCAATGGACAAATAAACATTTAACTTGAAAATGTCTTCAGTGGAATCTTTCAGTATGAACAAACAAAACCAAGGCAATCATGATTTTAAGTGAAAATTTCAAAATATGTACTGTCTGAACAGTGAACAAGGCAATCAATTTTTCCAGCTGGTATTGGTCTGCACTGGTTGCAATTGGTTGAATTGACTGCCCCTAGTAGACTGAGGGTCGATGCATATTTGTTTGAGGTAAGACTTGTAATTAGTCACGTATTACTTCCAGACACAATGCTAAGATGTACACTGGCATGATAAAGGAGGACCTTGAGTCATGTTGA
Organism: Ruditapes philippinarum; assembly: GCF_026571515.1. Classification (NCBI taxonomy): domain Eukaryota; kingdom Metazoa; phylum Mollusca; class Bivalvia; order Venerida; family Veneridae; genus Ruditapes; species Ruditapes philippinarum. The sequence goes on from NW_026854164.1 coordinate 319,671, forward strand.
TCAATAAAGGAAATCAAAGTCAAAATGTCTGTTTGTTTGATTGGATAAAATTCCAGTTCTTATAATTCATCCTTATACCTTAAGGGCAGTTACCCAAGCATCTGTTCCAGAACCCAGACAAAATTGTTGTGTATCACAAATCTTTCACCCAATGGTCTCTTCATATTTGCCGACTCCAAGACCATAATTTTTTTTTAGTTTTACGGCATACCAACACAATTTAGGTCATATGGCACTGAAACAGGAAAGATGATTTTGGTGAACATCAGGTGTTACAAACTCAAAGCAACACAAGGGGTCAAAACCACCTCTACCCCTGGAGCTAAGAGATGCATAGTCTCCAGTAATTTGAACCTCTCACCTTTAGTCACCTCTTACGATCATGAAAGGGTAGACAATGGCTGCAGTTCTGATGCCTCAAACCTTCAAGCAACCCCTCAGCGACAAGGGTCCCCAAACAAATAGTGTGTATCTGAAATGTTTCACCAAATTGTCCCTTTAATATTTGCGGACTCCAAGACTTTAACTCTCTTACAGAACTAGATGGACATGTAAAGGTTAGAGGTGGCAGAGTGGTTAAGGTATCTGCCACTCAAATCAAGAATTGTCAATTAGAGACCTACTGGGGCCATGTTTCCTTGTGTGGCACAAGTAGCAGTTAGTTGTAAAGAAGAATTGAGAGCAGCTCAAGTATGAAGAACTTACGATGATTTCATTTCATTATTCTATAGACAATCATTTTGTCCAAATTTAAATTGCACTAATACTAAAAAGTTTATATTGCAACTTTCCTGTTTTACTCAGGTGCTCTTCTACGTATTATTTTCTAGAACCACAAAACCTTCATGGTGAGGGCTAAATGTTTAAATTTCGTAACATTAATCATCCAGTTACTGAGATCATAAAGATTGGTCAAATCCTGCTTATAACTGTTATGATACCATTTCTTTTTCAGCATACAATCTTTATTGTCAAGTTTGTACTTTCCACCTAAACTGATTCCGAAAGACCGAGCACACATTTTCCTCTGAACACATTTGCCACACAAACAATTTCATACATGGAGTTTACAAAATAAAAGAATAATAAACACTCAGTTCATCTTGACTGATTTATTTTTTGTGTTTAACCAAATACTACCCATTAAGAAATAAGAAATTGTACACATAATCTGCATAATTATAGAAAATATTCACACATAATTTTTTATAAATACTTTTGCAAACAAAACAAGCTATGTCACACTCTACTACCCCAAAGAAAAAAAAAACACAATGTGTCCACACTAACATGCCTCTATAAATTGCACATCATTAATATACATTTGAGCCGCATCATGACAAAACCAACATAGTGTGTTTGCGACCAGCATGGATCCAGGCCAGCCTGCGTATCCGCACAGTCTGATCAGGATCCATGCTGTCTGCTATTAGTTTCTCTACTTGTTATAGGGTTTGTAAGCGAACAGCATGGATCCTGATCAGGCTGGTCTGGATCCATGCTGATCGCAAATGGACTATGTTGGTTTTGTCATGACGCGGCTCATCTAATAAGACCAGAAAAAATCCAAACAATTCAAGAAGCAGTTATAACAGTATAGCTACAAAAATTAAGAACCAGTCAAAAAAGATCTCATTATTACTTTAAAAGTTTTGAAAAGAATCTTATATTCATTTTTCAACTGCTTGTTGTAAACAGAACTGAACAGAACAGAAACTTTATTTTCAGACTTTAAAGTGAATGACAAAAAAAATCTCTCACTTAGGAATGAAAATATTTTCACATGAATAAATCACTCATGATATAAAATTTATCAAGATGAGACTAAAAGGTCATATTCATAAAATTATCAATCTTATAACAGGTGAGTTTCAAACACGAAAAAATTGATGTTTCAACCGACAGTCTTGCAATATTGTACTATTGTCTCACAAACATAACTGAGCAGAAAAAGATCCCTTTTCTTACTTAGACGTAAACATGAATAAATTTATTCATACAAGTTCTATTTTATACAGTTTTTGAGAAGGTAGATCTACTCTAGCATAGCATTTTTGTGAAGTGTGAAATTGCGCAAATTTTGAATTAATTACTTAAATTAACCAAATCTATAGTGTTTGGCAGTTAAATTTAATATTTTGAAATTTTTAAAATTTCTACTTGACAGTCATGGCATGGCAGCATGTTGATTAGTTGCCTCATGTATTTAATGAAATTCATATAAATAGTAACAAATAAGTAGTCAACTGCAAATTCTTAAAATTCCCTTTAATATACCAACGTATTGGCTGAATAGCCTTCTTCCGGGTACGGTACGTAAAATACTCATAGCTTAGGAACTTATAAGTAGACATAAAAAAACACCCATGAAAAAAACTGTCACAACTTGCATGATAATCAGTGACCTTGTGATACACAGAAAACATTTTTATTAATGAAACACATTGTGCTAATGGTAATGGTAATATCACTTTTTTCTACCATCATTATAATGTATAATGAATTTTAATGGCACAAAACAGAGAGTGTGACAAATATTTGTAACAATATCTAAAGCAATCTATAAATACTTCAAAGAATGAAACAAACATCACTGCTCATCTAAATAGATACAATTACATGTATACACTCACAATTGTCCCGATGTGACACTTCAAACATTATAATTCTGTGCATAGAATAAAAAGAAATATAACACTATTTTTTAAAGTTCAACTGGACCTTATATATCGTATTTTTTCAGACAAATCTTGTGCAACAAAAATGTATGAAGTATAAATCTGAAATACTTGTATGCGTGTAATGCATGTATACATCAAGAATACTATCTATTCACATTTACAATGTGTAAACATCTGACCTCTCACATGAATTTTATTGTTAGGTTTTCTAACCTGAACTGTTAAAAGAAATGCCCTATTTTATAAGTGTCCTTTCCTTTGCACTAGCCAACACCAAAGCAGAACCTCCCAATTTCCAAAAGTCTAGCTTCAGGGCTGCATTTCGTTAAAAATCCTAAGTGTATCCTAAATCCTTGGACCAATTTAAGGTCAAACTTAAGGCTATCTAAAAAAGAATGTTTACCATTAGTCAAAGACATCTGACTGACATTAAATTCATTCTCTTGAGAAAAAAAAATTGACAAATACGTTGGCATGCACTTTGTCCTTAATTTGTGAATATGTAATCTGCATAGCTATTTGGACATTGATGGGAGTCATAATATATGATTCATAAGTTAGAACATTTTTCTCTATAAAATGCTAAATTGTCACAAAGATTGATTTCAGACTTAGGACTTTCTACAAAATGCATCCAGGTTAACTTCCTCAAATCACAGTCTTAAGACTGTGAGAAGTAGTTTGAAGTTAATGACCTTTAACAACTCTTTACAAGATGGCCCTATAATTCAATTTTATGACCATAAAGTGTTTTCTTAATTCCTAGCCATGTCAAAGTTTCTTTAACCTTGTCTGAAAAATTATGTTGATAAATGGTGCACAATCTTCCAGACCTTATGAACGATTTATGTCCTCTTTTATTTCAATACTAAACAGGCAAAAAATGAATAATAAATTCACACTTTTTCACTCAATTAAACCAATTCTTGCATAATATTTTTGTTACAACTTTTACCCTTATGATAATGAACTGGCTAAATTTAAAAACAAAGTGCATACTTGGGTTGAATGAGCTGTGTTATACACAAAAATCAACACAAAAAAGTCATCACAAAAGTATGCATTTATCTAATAGAGATTTGATCACCTTAAACATACATGTACAGATCACATAACTATTTCAGTATCAATATTAATTTCACAATTTTTTCATTTTTTTCCAATAACTAAGTTATAAAACTTCACATTTTTCATTTTTTCCAATAACTAAGTTATAAGATTTCACACATTTTTTTTTTCCAAATAACTAAGTTAAAAAAACTTCACAAATTTTTCATGTTTTCGCCTTTAACTTCAGTTAAATTTCTAGACATTTTCTTCTGAGATACATGGATCAGAAGCTTGAAACACTTGATACAAAATTTGATGTTGATTCAAGCACTAATATTTCTATTTTTGGTCACCTCTGTCCATTACTATTTCTACTATTTATAATTGAATTTGACTTTCAAACTGTGCGCTCTTAATAACTAATATTATACATGTATCATACTTCACACTTACAAATTGCCACTTACCACCTTTAGTATCATAAATGACTGCAAAGTCTTGTTTAAATATCATCTTAGTCTTAGAAACTAACATGGTCAACATGCTTGTTAATCTTACGGGGAATTGGTTCTACATTTTCCCTCCGATAACCTATGTGACTTAACATTAAGTAGTGAAACGTCAGTTAGAATATGATTGTAGAATATGGTTTTAATGAGACTGACATGATAGTGAACATCATGCACAAGCTCTCTGATTCAACCTTAGCCACTATTGACGTTAACTTACAAGTCTACATTCATGATAGCAACACGAGGGTGAAAAGTACCATTGTTGATTGTGACAATAACCTAATAGCGAGCAGTTCAGTTATTCAAGTATGTTATACAATTTGATGGTTTTGAAAAAATCAGCTGGAAGAAGTGTAAGTATTTAATTAGAGGTAGAGGAAAGTGATGTCTGTGGTTAAATATTGTTAGATATAATAAAACCCAAAAAAGTCTCTCATGCAAATAAACTGTGATAGAGTTGAGAAAAATCTGTACAATATTTTCTGAGATACACAATGTTATTAACTTTTGCCTACTTTTTTCATTATAATCTTCCTATAACGTAGAAATACAGTGTCAACATCAGTTCTGTTAGGTCCACATTTCATGAAAGTAGATCTTTTTCCCAAAATGAGATTCCTAGTGAGTTAATGTTCTCTGAAGAGTTTCTTAAATTTGATCAATTACTTCTTATACTGGTGATGTTTAAGTTAATTCTATTATGCAGTTCATTTTGAGGCATTGTCTTACTGTATATAGTGTTGGCAGTGTCATAAAAATAATACCCTGGAGTATGTATATTCCCTGTAACTATGTTTAAAGCAGTATCTATTCTAGGGTTCCAAAAGCAGGGAGGTGGGGGGGAGGGGTTGGCGAAAAGTGAGAATTTTTACATTTGTTGATCTTTTTCCTTCTTTCGCTATGTAAAATTCCCCCTCCTTTCATCAAACCCCCCCCCCCCCCCCCTGCCTCTGAAAAAATGGGGGGAGTTCTCAAAAATATGAGTGAATCCTCCCATCCCCCCTCCTAGAATAGAAACTGCTTAAAGTGGCATGCTGTATTCAACAGTCAAGAATTTATCATGCAATTTAACCTCAAGACGGTCAATCAAAACTGCTGTTCAGAACATTCATGAAAGATGCTATTCTATTGGTTCACAAAATGATTTGAGTTTTTGAAAAGCCAATCAGAGATCAGGTTTCAGAGAACAGTTTGGATTTCAAAATTTGAAAGAATCATTTATATTGAGCCCTGTTTCTATGTGAGCAAAAAAATAAGAATGAAATCAACAAAATATGCTGCAAAAATTATCTAAGCCGAATGGTTCGCGGAAAAAAGAAGAATGTTCGGGGATAAAATAATGGCATGAAAGTGTTTGTTATAACCTTCACAGCCTTGAACTATAGAAAAAGTCATTGAAAGTTTGTACAAGATTGATTATCCACAAAACAATCTGTTGGCAGAATTACAATTTGCGTGGCAAGCTTTCAAGCAAGTCCCATAACTCAAGGTTGAAGGTTCAAAGATTATTTTATAGATTTTAAAGGTCTGAATATTAAATGACAATATACCTTAGAATATTTCACACAATATTTTCAAGAGTTTCATCTTATATGTATGAAGGGGAAAAAAAGAGTAAAAATAAATTTTGTGTTTCTCTCTTATCATCACAGACACTTAGAACAACATTAACAATATAGAGTGCATATGGAAATAATGCCGATGTATACTGCTGGGCCATTTCTCTACTGTGGAACTTTATGATGTTTCTCTTCATCTGTCATAGACTTGCTGTCATCTGTCATCATCATCCATTCAATTCATTACCTGTATATAAATATACAAATATTAAAAAATTATCTTACCCACTTTGTAGTTTTGTTATTTCTATCAAACAGCAAAAACAAATCACTTTTTTATTTTCAGGAAAACTCTAAGATAAATGATGTCAGTATATTAAGCATTGAATGTTAAATATTAGATCTGGCTAAGTTGTGTTACAGGGAATGAGAAATGTTGCATTTTTTATCATTTCTCAATCAAAATAGGTCAGCACTTTTCGTGTAATTTTATTGTTTTCATTGCCTCCAAGGTATCTCTTTTAGGATTCCTTTGGTAGAGCCACCAATTTTCCTCACATGATAAAAGTAAACTCCTCCTTAACATAAGGAGAGAAGGCACTGAGATGTAATGTCATTAGGTTAGGTAAAACATTCATCATAGCCCTGTGAAGATTCAGCATTATTCAAAAATATTTTACAAAATATATGCATCCTAAACCAGATTCAAACAACAGACTGCCTGAATAACATGCCACAGCCCTACTAATAGCTTTAATAGATTGCTCACACACTTTCTCCCCAGTATGTAGTAAGTTCTATACAGGGACAAGATAAAGGTCAAATTTATGTTGACTTTCCAGCTTGATCTGTTGAAGTAAGGCTCTTAACTACCCTTCCATGCCTTGTTTTAGGCACTTAGAACACCAGAGTAGACACACTGACCATCAGTAAGCTAGCTGGATAGCTTCCTCAAATGTCAAAGTCCAAAGTCTCTAAACAAGCAGTGGTGAGCAAATTATTGATGCTATAAACCTGTGACACTTGGCCATGAAGGCCCTTATAAATTCTAGTAAAGGAGTAATTCTGGTTCCAACAAGATTAAAAATCCTTTATAAAAGTCATATAAAAACGATGAAACAAACATTAGGATTGTCCTCTGACTCTAGTTACTGGGAGAACTTTTATTTACACAATCAGGTTTATAATTTCCGACAAGGTCAGCCACATATACATGATGGTCTTTAGTTACAGCCAGTCCACTTGGACGTTTCAACTTATCCTCCCAACTGTCTATGCAAAACATCAATTTTCCACTTGAATTCAATACTTGCACAAAGCCCCGACCTTTTTCAATACGAGTGGCCAATATATAGCCTGAAGAGTCAACAACAATCCCGCCATATTCGCCTTTGGACTGGTTTGGAACTTGGCGGGAAAATTTTCCATCCTTTGTGAACACTTGAATTCTATGATCCGCTACAAGGATTTCATCACATTTTCCGACAGTCACAGCTGAGATATTTCTAAATTGTCCCTCCCTTTCCCCTTTGTTTCCGAAAGTCGTCAACAACTTTCCTGACAGGTCGAATATAAATATCTTACTTGCTCCGATATCAGCAACAATAATCTCATCGCGTGAATTCACCGCAATATCAATTGGTTCTACAAAACAGTCATGCGTAAATTTGTTCATGATTTCTCCTTCCTGGTTTACGAAGGTAACTAGTTTTGTTCGCCAGTTTACAACAGCGACATGATTGTCTTTTGTCAGATCAATGCCCATTCCACTTTGATTTTCAAACCCCTCAGAGCCAATATGCCGAACAAAGTCTCCGTATTCATCTATGACCTTCACCCTACTGTTACCCGTATCAAGAATAAAGACATTCCCATCTGAATCTCCAGAAACCACTCGGAGAGGCTGCATAAAGCCTTCCTCTCTTGTACCTCTTGTACCGTACTTCATCACAGGATTGTTATGGTCAGTTACACTAATTGAAAATGGACTCCCTTTGATTGGTCGATTAAATATACCTACACACATTTTATAATTGCCGGATTTTGGTGCTACATAGTGAATCTCGTAAGTGCCGTCATTTCTATCTTTGATTTTTGTGTCAATCAACTCGCCCTTGTCATTTCTGAGATCCGCAATCACAGGATCAGATCCACTTACTCTTGGGTTTCCATGGTAATCCACTGTTGTTATGGTAACACATGATTTCAGATGCGTAATTGCTTTACCAATCTTTGCTGAACAAAGTGCTGGGAATGTTGTACTGACTTTTACGCGACCTAGATTATTCAAAGCATTTGAAATATCTCTAAAAGCGGAGTTGTGCTTGTATTCATAGCGCATGAAACTATTTTCACGTGGCTCAGACAACGTGCTAGTGGAATCAAGTTTTTCATTTAGGTCACTGATCTTTTTAGTTATGTTACGCACTTCAACCTGATACTGCAATCCATCACACTCACCTTGAACTTTTTGTTTTTCTGACTGGATCAAATCAAGCTGTTCTTTTAATATAGTTTTTTTCTCCTCACGAATTTTTCGCACCATGGCTAAGCAATCTTGTCTCCTTTTATCAACCAAAGCTATCACATCTTGAAAGGAACGGTTAATATTTTCCATGGTTCGTTCCACGGAGTTCTCCAGCTGATGAGCTTCAGTGGAAACATTGTCAAACGCATTGTTCAGATTTTTAATACACAAATGGGCCTTATATAGCAAGATTTCCGACATACGTTTAATCGCTATTGAGAATGGAATGACGGTATGTTCACTGGCTCCCCGTCCATTATGCTCCTCTCCGGTACACTGTACGCAGAAGACCGAATCACAGGACTCACAGAAAAGTAGTTCCTCTGCAGCGTGTACAGAGCATTTGGGGATGACATCACGACGCTGTCGAGACATTAGGTCTAAAAGTTGATTGACTATAAAGCTTGCTGGGAAAGATATGACTCCACCTCTAGGAATACCTGCAACAAATCAATACAAGCATTTATATTGACATGAATTTCTCTCGTCTATAAATGGTCTTTATTAATACAACTACCAAAGCAAATAGAAGCATGTGTCATGTTTCTATTTGCAGGTAAAATCTCACATAATACCTTAATTCAATGGCATGAAAAGTACAAAATTCAATATAACCTTAAACAAATCTAGAATAATTCCGTAATGTGCAAATCTTATTTTTTAACTGAATATTATGATGAAGTTTTTTCATTTACTATATCAAAGTTAAGTATTATTATGATACAACAAACGTTACCCTTTGTTCTTATATGAAAGCCTAAATAAAGGTTATTTTAGATTTTAATGAAAACTTCTTTTCCCAAGTCACACAATCTATCAAATGGTAACAGCTGTGTCTTAATTAATAAAACCTAATAAATATAAAACAACAAACAACTTTCATTATTTGAAAAATGGAGAAAAAAATGACAGATTAAGGACTTTTTGAAAAATTAATTTCATTTACATTTTCTTTTTTAAGTATTGAAAAACGACTACAAAAGATCTATTGCATTTTTCTCAATTATTTCCATCTATGTGATTTCTTTTTTCAATTTAGTTTGATTTAATGTTGAACCAACACAAATAGGTCAGATGACCATTTTGTCTTTACTAACAATAAATTAACTAATATTGAGCTATTGTTATATAACTAGCAGCTGTAATCTACATGTAGCTCAATATCCTATTATCATTATAATAAGTGCATAATTATATTTGTTATCTGATGACCTATATATATTGATATGTGTAATTGTCATGTTGTGTTATTCTCATGCAGTTCTTAAATGATCAAAGACTACAAAGATCACCAATGCAGCTTATTCAATTGACATGTTGTGTTATTCCCATGGAATTATATCTTATTAAGATCTATGAATATCTATATAGTATAACTCCACATGATACCATAGACTGCATAGAGAGCAGTTGAAATCATATCTGTTAAAGCAGCCTCCAGTTTTCTATCAGCTTAAATAAGTTTATTTTCCAGATAATCGTTTCATAAAATTTTCAAATCAAAGATATTAAGGTGGAAAATGAAATTTGTCGATGATTAAATAAATAAACAATAAGGGATTCACTCAATTACCTCTAATTCTACAGGTCCGTTTGAGCTCTCTATATTTAAATTAGTAAAGGGGATGATGCATTTCTTAATCTTCTATTTTTAGAAAAGAAAGTCACCAACGCGTTATAAATAGCTCTTGGGACATTGTTTTGAAGAAGGCTTAACAGTGATATGATGCACTTTTCCAAGATAAAATTACTGAAACACTTAGTTTGAAACTGCACAGAATTGTTTTTCCAACAAAAAATAATATCTGAAGGCCGCTTTAAATGAATTTTTTATAAATTCTTTGCATACACGGTATTGGGTATTTCCCCGGGAATTTTCAATTATGTAGCCGTTATCTTATGTAATAATGGGAAAATTCTCTTGCATTGCCATCAAGGTCTTCAGAGAGAGCAAGATGTCATATTATATGTTCATTTTTTTTTTTTACATCAAGACATTTATTCAGAGGGGACTGTTTTCTTGTCTGCTACAAAAATGTATATCATCCGATCAGATGCAGCGAAACTTGTCTAGAACAGCTAGGATTTACACAGTCAAGGAATTTTAATGATAATAAACTCCCAATGTGACTGGTCTGTTTAAATTATACGTCTCAAATATCACTTTAAGCTTTAATATGTCTGTTCCTTCAGGACTCACTCAGTCATCAATTATTGACTTTATGTATGCCATTAGAAAAGAACAGAGCCATCCTAAATGTCTACCTATCCTGAGCAAAATTCACTTCATATTAACAATGGATCTTAATTGTAAGCATTTTAAATTTCTGTAAAATCGTAATTCAAGGCAGTGGGCAAATTCATTACCTCAAATTTAGGCGTGTAAAAGATTAAAAGTCAAATCTAAAATAATCACTCACCTAATAGTTTCACGGCATATAGGACACCTAAACGTTCCTGTGTCCGTGTGATTTGTGTATCGACGATTCTCTTAGGCGTTTTTACACACAGTATGTGAGCAGAGGTAGTAGTTTTGGGTGGTGTTCGTTACTGTCATACACACAGAGACCGTCCGCATGTCAGGAAACTGTCGTTAAAGTTTCCTCTAGTTGATAGACACAGTCTCTACAAGATTTGAGCTCTCATAGCTAAAAATAGAAACATAATAAAATTAAATTAAATCAAGATTTAACCCATCATATGACCAAAGTATAATTTACAAGAAATAGCTGAGCAAAAGCTAGTCTAGCTTAGCTGTTACAACTACCAAGCACTATGACTAGACTTATAATAAGATTTTATTGTGTGCCAAATTTTTTATATTTTGAATTGAAATCCATTAACTTTGACAGCTCCAGTTTGATAGGAGTAAAGTTTTAAAATTTTAAAGTACATGTATTTTTAATGCCTATCTTACTATTTTATAGTAACAAAATTCAGCCCTGATTTTCCAGGTCATTATGGCCAGATCCTGGTCGTTATTAATTTCAGCACCTTGCTACACCACTTTTTTTTTTTCCATAATGGGCAAGTGAATTCAGCGGCACATACAAAAACTTTTCAAGATGGCTGCTGCCATTAAATGAACTGTGCAGTCACTTGCAAACAAAATTGCAAACAATTTTTTTATTTTATTTAGATGACATAAATGAACAGTGCAGACCATGATCAGGCAATAGAGATTAGCAAACTGATCTTGGTCTGAAATGGCTGCAAATTAGGTAACTTAAGAATCTGTTGCCGCCAGCAGGCTAAAAGTTTAAAAGTAAGGCTGGGTGCAGGTATTAGGTTCAAGTCTATAAGCATTTAGCATTAAGTAAAGCCCACATTAACTATTCTTCTATAAGCTGCCTCCTCATACAAATAAGAAAATCTTTTAAATATAAACATCGCAACATTTTAAGGGTACGTACTTTTGGAAACAGGTGTTCTCATACTGACAACTCAGCCTCCACAATTTGGTTATAAAAGAAAAAAACTATAATTTCTAACGAAAAATAAAATACAATATATGTTAATCAACATGTTACTATAAAACTATAACAAATCAAAATTACTGCACTATATTATGGCGACTCATTATTTATTTATAATCTGTTCCTCCATGATTTGTGTTGGAAAAAAAAACTTTGTTCTATTGTCTTCACTTGATGATTTCACATTTAGTTTCCTTCTTTTCTTGTTGTTTCAAATTTCAAATCTGATTTTAACATGTAGAAGATATAAGTGTGACACACCGGCATTATCAAAAAAAAAACATAAACCTTGTTATCAATAGCAATGCCATCACAGTAAACATAATGATGTAATGTTGACATTGTACAAAAAATTAAAAAAAACTTCTCCTTTTGTTTTTATAGCATTTTCCTTGTTTTATTAGCTTTTTTCTTGATTTTTTGTCATAGATGTTGTGTGTATTTCTCACACTTCCTGCAGTCTTGAGGAAAAAGTCAAAACAATCATGAATAAGTAAAAGATATGACGAATAATTATTAACAAAGGGCAAAGTTATTCTTTCTTTTTTCGAAAATTAGTTTTTGTTGGTCTATTGGTTATTATTGTTATATTCCTGACATTACTGGAAGAAGTCACTAAAATTAAGGTTCCCTAATCTTTGACATTTTTTTATTTTTATTTTTAAGCACAAACATGCACCTGAGTAAAACCATCAACTTTCATTAAGTAAAATAGGTCATTTTAATATCTTCAGCCTGGACTTTGAAGATGGACATCCCTTAGAGTTAAAACAACTCTAAAGATTTAAATTTAAAGCAAACAAGTCCAATCAATACGAAATGTTCAAAAGAGTAAAAATTCCATTAAATAAATATTATGCTGAAATTTAATTAAACAAAACATATTTTAACTTCCTTTAAAACAACTTGAAAATTTGGCATGAAACTAGTCGATCTGCAGAAAATGTTACAAATATGAAACATACACCCTCCAACTATTGCAAAATATTTCTATACGATGTTTTACAATCAATTTTGATTGGATATCTTCAGACTGTGACAAGGTCATGACATGAAGTGTGTATCAGGTCAAAAAAAACATAAAAATTTTTTATAAAACATTAAATTTAAATTTATCAATTTTTCAAACCTGATGTACA